>NC_068357.1:77582621-78182621 GCF_020536995.1 Dreissena polymorpha | reverse complement strand
ATCGAATCACGTGGCTTCAACTGAACAAAATGGCGTCAACATTAAGTTTTAGCCAATGGTGATCAATAAAATTAATAAAATTAAGCCACAACTCATCAAAAGAATCGAATATAATTATAATGACACATAGCGCACATTTGGATAATGGAAATATCTAGTGAAACGGAAACTCTTGTACATTAGATTTATGACTTCATTTAAGCTTTAACAGTTTTCATCAAACAGCTAAAGGCCCTAGGGCAGTTATGTCGGCAGCAGGCCAATTATAGACATCCAGCCCAGCTCTTCCGTGTATGATTGTCTAATTATTACAATTTTAAAGAAAAAAAAAGTTGTAAATGTGTTTTTATGTTTATAAGCAATTACAATCAATCTTGTTTTAAGAGACCACAAAGGGGAGTAACCAAAAGTGGTCTCTTAATAAACTGGTCTTTAAAAAAAAGACGAATGTGGACTAAAGTAAATTCATCGTCAGTTTCAAATTCATAGACCAATTCTGTGAAACAACTATCTTGTTTAACATTTCAATTATATCAAATAATCCAGATATTAGTTTAGTTAAACATGTTATGTCCTTGCAATGTTATAACTAGTAATAATCCAACAAAACACTGTTCAGTGTTGCCGTTTTCGACCATTAATGTGTTTTAAGAATTTAGTAAACACAAACGTTTGCCACTTTTTGGAAATGTACAGGAAATTGGTATATCAGAACTACTCAGCCTTAAGCGGAAAGCAGAGACAAATGTATTTGTTGTTTCAAAGCTTATGCCGAGTAATTACGATTGCTAATAATTGGTACTATTACGCGATTGGTTTAGCATGTTGAGTTAGACGAAGGAAGCCAATTTTATCGGTGAGAAAGTGTCGTTTTATGGCTTCTTTCTGGGAAAATTGGGATTAATGCATGTGTGTGTAGTATCATCTGAGATTAGCCTAGGACGATTCATTCCGCTGTAATGGTATCTTTCACTGTACGCACATGCATTGAACCTTGTTTTCTCAGAGGGAGACTTATACGCAAAATATATCCTATCCTGTATTTCAGTGCGGTGTCTGAGTGGTTGAAGGTGCCCAACTCCCAGTTTATGCTGGACCAGGTCCGCCCGGACTTCCTGCTGCTACGGACCTTGGCCCGCGGACTTGTCATGTGGGACACGGTCCTACCCACCATGGACTTCCTGAAGCAGACTATACCCCAGATCCTGTATGACTATGCTTTCCAGCAGAACCACGTTCAGGACGAGGATAGTAACATCGATTTTGAAACTATGAGTCACGCGTTTTGTAACGTTGTGGCTGGTGTGTCGATGGTGATTGGTCTAAAGTTTGCTGGCTCCGCCAACCAGACGGCGTTGGAGACTCTGCTGCAGTGCATGGCCCAGTCACTGAAAGTGGCCACAGTACCTCACCTCACGGAGCAGGCTGGGAAAGTCACCGTGGAAAATTGTATGATTACAATTCTGGTCGCTATGGCAATGGTTATGGCAGGAACGGGAAACCTTGAGGTGATGAGGCACTGTAGGATGTTTTCAGCACGTGTGGGTCCCCCGTACAACCAGTATGTGATGTATGGCTCTCATATGGCCATCAGCATGGCTATCGGTCTGCTGTATCTGGGGGGAGGGAAGTACACCCTCAGCACTAGGCCGGAATCTATTGCCGTCATGCTGTGTGCATTTTTTCCAAAATTCCCGACCCATAGCAACGATAACCGGTATCACCTTCAGGCTTTCAGACATTTATACGTGCTAGCTTCAGAGTTGCGAACAATGTTGCCCAGGGATGTCGATACGGGGCATCCCTGTTATGTGCCCGTAGAAATCAAGTTTAAAGACACCCCACACTATAGCAACGAATCCTACAAAACCACGGCTCCTTGCACCCTCCCAGACCTAGATCTTTTAGTTGAAATCAAAATTCTTGGACCCCGCTACTGGCCTATAGTGTTCAACTGTAACAAGAACTGGGAGAATCTGCGATCCCTGTTGAAGCACAACGGCACCCTGTATGTGAAGCAGAGGGCAGGGCATCTGTCGTACGTAGAGGATCCTAACGGGTACAGGAGCATGCTGGCCAGGTCTCTCACTGTTGACCAGTCTTCTCAGACATGTGTGAAGGTACTGGGTTCGTGATTGTAACATAATATTAGCCGTATTCTGGTAAAACTGGACTTCATGCATGTGCGTAAAGTTTCGTCCCAGATTAGCCTGTGCAGTCAGCATACAGTCGTCCCTGAAAGGGTTGTCACTGATATGGGTGTGTGGACTGCACAGGCTAATCTGGGATGACACTTTATGCACAATCATTGCGCCCACTTTTCCCAGAAGGGGGCTCGTATATTTCCATTATCAATTTGAGATGTGCACTATTTATGTATTTACTGTAAGTCTGTAACTGTTGCTCAAAGTAACACCTTTTCAAATATATATATTTTACATATACTTGGTTTGGTTCGCCAAGAAAAAAATCTGTATCTGTTTTATTATATATTTAAATGTAATAAATGAAGAGTTTTTCTCACTTTAAGAACTAAATTCTACATAAACACGTATTCCAAGTTTTATTATAAAAGTATACCCACTTCCTTAGACAAACTGAATTCCAACTAGGTTTGCTCAGATTCTAACAGCACTTTTTTGCTCTCAAATGGATGTAAGAATGTGATCTTCCATGGTCAAACCTTCTAATTTAGATTGCTTTTTACTGCACCCTATAGTTAAACTGTTTACTGTTGTTTTTGCCAGCCTGATGTGATCAAAGCATTCACTGCAGATCCAAAGGTGCTTGCACTAACTGACTACTTCTTCAGGGACCAGGAACATGATGTGAGTAGTCTTCATTTTCCAAAATGTTTTTTTATTTTTTTTAATGTTCATGTGTCAACAAAAACATCATAGTTAAGTTAATTTTAGCTGGTGTTTTTTTCCATGTGTACATTAATCATGTACATGTTTGTACCTCCCTTCAATGTGTATGCAAAATATTCTAGATTCCGCCCTTAAATGTGCATGCAAAATGCTCTAGCTTTTTTGGTTAACCCTTTCCCACTTAGAAGCAACGTGAAAATGGCTATGTGCAAACAGCATAAAACCAGAACAGCCTGCGAGTTACTCGCAGTCTGTTCAGGTTTTATGCTGTTTGCTGCTTATCTGAATCTAAGGGTTAGAAATAAAGGCTTTAAAACTTGAATCTAGTAGGAAAGGTCTTCGATCAAATTTTACTTTTTAAGGGACTACAAATTCGTGAAAATACATATCTAAGTGGTAAAAGGTTAATAGCAACTTGTGATTCTGCATGCATTAATAAGGTCCTCAAACTATTCAGCTGTCTGTTATCATTTTCAGGCCAGCGGACTGTTGCAGGTGCTCTCAGACGTACTGTATGAATGTGTCACGCTGGAGAAACCAGAGGCCATCTCCACACACATAGACCTGGACCAGGTCAGTCATTCTGGGGCTTAATGCATGTGTAGCAAATGTAGCTTTCTGCCTAAACTGGATTTTCATTCAGAAAAGACCTAAAAATGAGAAAATTCATAAAAGCAGATATCGTGTCGGCCCTGACTAGTCTGTGCAAACTGCCAGGCTAATCTGCGAAGGAACTTCACCACATGCATTAAGCCCAGTTTTCCCAGAATGAGGTTTTACTGATCTTCTTAACTATATAAATCTAATTGAATGTTTGGAGATATAAATAGCATAATGTGTACTCAAATACATGGATGAAAGTGTCCAGTATTAATACTGACTTCAGTATTTTGTAAAAATGAACTTAAACTATTGTGAAAACTTCGAATTATTTTAAAACCAGATTTCATTACATGTACTTTCAAAATTCTGTGCTCTCTCTTGCAAATAAAACATTGCATAAGGATAATAGCGAAAAAGAGCCTTTTGTTTAAAATTCTTGCACATAGTACAATCCATTAGTAGTCAAGTGATTTGAATGAAACTTCATAACATTATACATGATAACAAGAGTAAGAGCAGAGTGGGGGATCAACAGTGGGCAAGTATTCAAATGTTCCTTAAAAATGAGTGACAATGCTTTATAACTTGCTACAGCAATTTTTACCAGGAAAGTGTTGGCATTTTTCAATTTCAACCCTCCATGTTTTACCATCAGGTGACGCGCAGGGCAGAGTTCCGGTCCACGTCCATGGGTATCAGCCAACTGAAGCTGATCTTCGCCTACTACAACATGGAGCACTCTCTAACCCTGGAGGGAGGAAGTCACCTGTTCCAGACGGTAGGAAGTGAAGAGTTTCAAGGGAGACAACTCCTCAAGCCCGACTTCATTCTTGCTGTGTCTAGCAAACTGAAGAACATATTCCATAAGAGGTTGACAGGTACATTTAATTTGCCAAATGATCTATTGAGCCTTGTTCTGGAAACTTTAGCCCTATGCACACGCATAAAGTGTTGGTCCAAATAAGCCTGCGCAGCTGCACAGACTCATCAGGGACAACACTTTATATAATGTTTTGTTTGAAGATAGTCTCTTCTAAAGGAAGCTCCACTTTAGGCGTAATGTGTTTCCCTCATATGCATGTGCCTACAATCTGGGATGATGCATATGTATTAAGCCCAGTTTTGCAAGGAAGAGGCTCTATCAAACAATTGATAAACAAAAATCCATAAACTAAGGACCAACATTGATGCAAAAGAAGCTCAGTAGGTATCATAACAATTATTCCTACTTTCAAAGAAGCCGGTCTAAATTGCTTTGTACCAGTCTGTTGGTTGGATAAATCATTGATCTGTCCTTAGACCATTTTGTTTCTGCATGACTTGGACCTGCTAAATGTAAAATTTGTATGAATCAGGTTCCTTGAGTAAAAGTAAGACAACAATAGATTTAAGGTAAACTAGTCAAAGGTGTAAAGGGTTGTACAATTAAAACCATTTAAATATGATATCTAGGGAATGCTTTAACATAGGTATGATATAAATTATTATGCTGCTTAGTCATGAAGGAAAGCCTGGTATTGATTTGCAGATTTGATTTGTAGGTCAAAGGTTAAGGTTACAGGGTCATGCAATATTTAAATATATCTTAACAACTGCTCATGATCATAGTTAATCGCAACATTTCAAGACGTGTTCCCTATGGAAACTGGTGACATTCCAAAAGATCAATTTTACAGTAACTATTAATTTCAGTGTGTCACATAGAACCTAATGTGCCATCTGTGTCACATAGAACCTGATGTGCCATTTGTGTCACATAGAACCTGATGTGCCATCTGTGTCACATAGAACCTGATGTGCCATCTGTGTCACATAGAACCTGATGTGCCATCTGTGTCACATAGAACCTGATGTGCCATTTGTGTCACATAGAACCTGATGTGCCATCTGTGTCATATAGAACCTGATGTGCCATCTGAAACCAATTAAAGGCTAATCAAGACAGAGTTGTTTTCTTTCAAGGCTTTTATCACCTGTTAGAGATGTAACCTTAAATCCTCATTATGGGGATTTTTTTTAGATTTATGAAAAATCATAGTGAGAAAATAAAGATCCTTTGGTAAAATCTGTTTCAGGGAAAATTTGACAGATTGTAAAGACTTTCAGAGTGATTTTGAACTGGCCGAACTAGAAAGGAAAAAAGGCCCTGTTTACAACAGTTAACCCTTTACCACTTAGATATGTATTTTGATGCATGTGTAGTCCCATAGAAAGTTACATTAAGTTAAATACCTTTCTTACTAAATTCAAGTTTAAAAGGCTTCATATCCAACCCTTAGTTTCTGATGAGCAGCAAACAGCATACAACCCGAACAGACTGCGAGTTAACGGTACTCGCAGGCTGCTCTGGTTTTATGCTGGTTGCAAAAGCCATTTTCACTTTGCTTCTTATGGGGGAAAGGATTGAACAACAAAACCAATTGTTTCACTCTGACTCCTTTTTCCTGAGTTCCATGATGTGAATGTAGTAATACTTAAAGGGGAAAAAAGAGTTCATTGCAATTGTTAACTACCACTGTTCCATGTCATGTGTGTAACATACAATTAAGAGCCCATTGTCCATTTTCAGATAACATGGATTTCTTTCTTCGATACTTGAAGGGAGAGAGTGTACAGGGTCGGGCTGACAAAGGGCTCATGGCACTTCTGCTCTGGTACAACATACCCTGCCGCACCAAACTCTCACAACTCAATCTCCAAGGTAATAAGCTGGGTTCATTAAATGCAACATTACCTATGTAAGAATGGTGCCAGGGCCCTTTAAATGGTGAATTTTATTACACAAGGGAAAAATAATTCAGATAAGCATTATTACATATTTATATTATGCTTTGTTATAAAACATTAATCAAAATGCTTTGCTACAAATACAAAGTTATATTGCTTCCAAACTTCATTTGATTGAAAACTAACGGTGGTAGCAGCATTATTTATAAAATGGCTCTAACTTGGTAATTGTCAAAATGTATTCATCTTGTTTTCAAAATTAAGTTAACATTTAGAAGGTAATTTAAAGGTAATTATTGGGGGAAATGTATAAACCTTTGGAGTCAGGGATTGGAGCCGAATATCTGCCCCCAATTAGCCTTGAAAAAAACACTGTCTTGATTATATATTTTATATTTCATGCCTATTATTAAATGGTGTATAGAATTATGTTTTGCATATTTCCTTTACTACTCATTGAACATTTCAAGGACAACAACATGCATTCAAAAAATACAAATAAGTTTGTATGTTTGTTTCTGTATCATTTCAGGGCCCCCAACTCTTCCCCAGCTTCACAGTTGTCTCCCCTACCTGCATGTTAGCATGCTGATGATGCTGCAGTCTGCGTGGAACAGGCTGCATGGGCAGTAACAGCACAGACCGTAGCGTCGATGATGATGTCTCATGGAACAGCACAAACTGGAGTGTCATCATGGCGATGATGCGCCTGACACAGGCCTGATCAACAGTAGAAACATGCTGATTAAATTGCAGTCTGCTTGGAGTAAACTTAATGGACAGTAAAAGCACGGGCGGGGATGTCAGAATATTGAAGATGATGCACTCTGCACAGACTTAACGGGACAGAAACTAAATGGGATGTCAGAATGCTGAAGATGCTGCAGTCTGTGTTGATCATGCTCTATGGACAGTATCAGCACAGACTGGGATGTCAGAATGCTGAAGATGCTGCAGTCTGTGTTGAATATGCTCTATGGAAAGTATCAGTACAGACTTGGGTGTCAGAATGCTGAAGCTGCTGCAGCCTGTGCTAATCATGCTCTATGGACAGTATCAGTACAGACTGGGATATCAGAATGCTGAAGATGCTGCAGTCTGTGTTGATCATGCTCTATGGACAGTATCAGTACAGACTTGGGTGTCAGAATGCTGAAGATGCTGCAGTCTGTGTTGATCATGCTCTATGGACAGTATCAGTACAGACTGGGATGTCAGAATGCTGAAGATGCTGCAGTCTGTGTTGATCATGCTCTATGGACAGTATCAGTACAGACTTGGGTGTCAGAATGCTGAAGATGCTGCAGT
Source organism: Dreissena polymorpha (assembly GCF_020536995.1). Taxonomy (NCBI): domain Eukaryota; kingdom Metazoa; phylum Mollusca; class Bivalvia; order Myida; family Dreissenidae; genus Dreissena; species Dreissena polymorpha. Next base: position 78,175,113 of record NC_068357.1, on the reverse strand, counting down.
CTGTGTTGATCATGCTCTATGGACAGTATCAGTACAGACTGGGATGTCAGAATGCTGAAGATGCTGCAGTCTGTGTTGAATATGCTCTATGGACAGTATCAGCACAGACTTGGATGTCAGAAAGCTGAAGATGCTGCAGCCTGTGCTGATCATGCTCTATGGACAGTATCAGTACAGACTGGGATATCAGAATGCTGAAGATGCTGCAGTCTGTGTTGATCATGCTCTATGGACAGTATCAGTACAGACTTGGGTGTCAGAATGCTGAAGATGCTGCAGCCTGTGCTGATCATGCTCTATGGACAGTATCAGTACAGACTGGGATGTCAGAATGCTGAAGATGCTGCAGTCTGTGTTGATCATGCTCTATGGACAGTATCAGTACAGACTTGGGCGTCAGAATGCTGAAGATGCTGCAGTCTGTGTTGATCATGCTCAATGGACAGTATCAGTACAGACTGGGATATCAGAATGCTGAAGATGCTGCAGTCTGTGTTGATCATGCTCTATGGACAGTATCAGCACAGACTTGGGTGTCAGAAAGCTGAAGATGCTGCAGTCTGTGTTGATCATGCTCTATGGACAGTATCAGCACAGACTTGGGTGTCAGAATGCTGAAGATGCTGCAGTCTGTGTTGATCATGCTCTATGGACAGTATCAGTACAGACTGGGATGTCAGAATGCTGAAGATGCTGCAGTCTGTGTTGATCATGCTCTATGGACAGTATCAGTACAGACTGGGATGTCAGAATGCTGAAGATGCTGCAGCCTGTGCTGATCATGCTCTATGGACAGTATCAGTACAGACTGGGATGTCAGAATGCTGAAGATGCTGCAGTCTGTGTTGATCATGCTCTATGGACAGTATCAGTACAGACTGGGATGTCAGAATGCTGAAGATGCTGCAGTCTGTGTTGATCATGCTCTATGGACAGTATCAGTACAGACTGGGATGTCAGAATGCTGAAGATGCTGCAGTCTGTGTTGATCATGCTCTATGGACAGTATCAGTACAGACTGGGATGTCAGAATGCTGAAGATGCTGCAGCCTGTGCTGATCATGCTCTATGGACAGTATCAGTACAGACTGGGATGTCAGAATGCTGAAGATGCTGCAGTCTGTGTTGATCATGCTCTATGGACAGTATCAGTACAGACTGGGATGTCAGAATGCTGAAGATGCTGCAGTCTGTGTTGATCATGCTCTATGGACAGTATCAGTACAGACTGGGATGTCAGAATGCTGAAGATGCTGCAGTCTGTGTTGATCATGCTCTATGGACAGTATCAGTAAAGACTGGGATGTCAGAATGCTGAAGATGCTGCAGCCTGTGCTGATCATGCTCTATGGACAGTATCAGTACAGACTGGGATGTCAGAATGCTGAAGATGCTGCAGTCTGTGTTGAATATGCTCTATGGACAGTATCAGCACAGACTTGGGTGTCAGAATGCTGAAGATGCTGCAGTCTGTGTTGATCATGCTCTATGGACAGTATCAGTACAGACTTGGGTGTCAGAATGCTGAAGATGCTGCAGTCTGTGTTGATCATGCTCAATGGACAGTATCAGTACAGACTGGGATATCAGAATGCTGAAGATGCTGCAGTCTGTGTTGATCATGCTCTATGGACAGTATCAGCACAGACTTGGGTGTCAGAAAGCTGAAGATGCTGCAGTCTGTGTTGATCATGCTCTATGGACAGTATCAGCACAGACTTGGGTGTCAGAATGCTGAAGATGCTGCAGTCTGTGTTGATCATGCTCTATGGACAGTATCAGTACAGACTGGGATGTCAGAATGCTGAAGATGCTGCAGTCTGTGTTGATCATGCTCTATGGACAGTATCAGTACAGACTGGGATGTCAGAATGCTGAAGATGCTGCAGCCTGTGCTGATCATGCTCTATGGACAGTATCAGTACAGACTGGGATGTCAGAATGCTGAAGATGCTGCAGTCTGTGTTGATCATGCTCTATGGACAGTATCAGTACAGACTGGGATGTCAGAATGCTGAAGATGCTGCAGTCTGTGTTGATCATGCTCTATGGACAGTATCAGTACAGACTGGGATGTCAGAATGCTGAAGATGCTGCAGTCTGTGTTGATCATGCTCTATGGACAGTATCAGTACAGACTGGGATGTCAGAATGCTGAAGATGCTGCAGCCTGTGCTGATCATGCTCTATGGACAGTATCAGTACAGACTGGGATGTCAGAATGCTGAAGATGCTGCAGTCTGTGTTGATCATGCTCTATGGACAGTATCAGTACAGACTGGGATGTCAGAATGCTGAAGATGCTGCAGCCTGTGCTGATCATGCTCTATGGACAGTATCAGCACAGACTGGGATGTCAGAATGCTGAAGATGCTGCAGTCTGTGTTGATCATGCTCTATGGACAGTTATCAGTACAGACTGGGATGTCAGAATGCTGAAGATGCTGCAGTCTGTGTTGATCATGCTCTATGAACAGTATCAGCACAGACTTGGGTGTCAGAAAGCTGAAGATGCTGCAGTCTGTGTTGATCATGCTCTATGGACAGTATCAGTACAGACTGGGATGTCAGAATGCTGAAGATGCTGCAGTCTGTGTTGATCATGCTCTATGGACAGTATCAGTACAGACTGGGATGTCAGAATGCTGAAGATGCTGCAGCCTGTGCTGATCATGCTCTATGGACAGTATCAGTACAGACTGGGATGTCAGAATGCTGAAGATGCTGCAGTCTGTGTTGAATATGCTCTATGGACAGTATCAGCACAGACTGGGATGTCAGAAAGCTGAAGATGCTGCAGTCTGTGTTGATCATGCTGTATGGACAGTATCAGCACAGATGGAATACCGTTACTCAATGGAGGGTGGCAGCATGGATTGTGCTCCTGGGATTAATGGAAATAAGTTTGCCAATTGGGGATTAGGTTGTTTGGATCATTAATTGACATTATGTAATAAAAATGCCAGGCAGTTAATGATATAGAATAAATGTAACGAATCTGAGGCATGGTATTTGTATAGCAAGATTTTAAACGCAAAGCAAGTCACACAAGAAATAATTTACAGCTAAAAGCAGGTAATTTTAGTCTTTGATAATACTTTATTTCCAACAGTGATATTAGTTGACTGTTATTAAATGAAAAGTTGAAAATTAATATTCCAGATGTTATAATTCTTTTATTCTCATAAGAGTTTGATTAAATTTAAAAAAAATTAATAAACACAAATATGGTTGGTTTTCAGATGTTTGTAATCAGGTAAAATAATGCCTCTTTAAATATAATTTGTGATCAATATGTTGTTGTTTTTGTGTTTTTTTTAACATACTCCATGTATTATACATATTATGCTACTGCTACCTGTATTATCTCGGGTCATCAGTTAATAAATGTGTACATTTGCAATAATATCTTTACCTGCTTTGCCTCATGTTAGAAACAGATACATGTATTAGCATTTGGGTCTTGCTTATACTGATGGCATATTATAAAAATGTGTTTTTTATAGTGTCCACTGATCTTTATGCTGTGTGTTTGTTACCATTAATTTTTGAAGTGTTATACACTTACTGTCATGTTAGTTTATGGTATATTTGAAGAATAAAATGATGTTATCATAATGAATTAAAAATGATATTACTTTGTTCTTTATTTTGGTGTTATGCATTTGAGATTTATTGTGGTACTTCTGAAGATGCAGTTTTTTATGTCAAATAAAAAATTGAAACTTTTATTTTGACTTCATTTCTATTTCTTAGAACACACTCAAGTTGTATGTACCTTCTGTGAATTTTGTATTGCAGTGTTCATTTTAAAAAAGCTGTGATGTGCAGTAAAGTGCATTCTTGAATTATTTTTTTAACGCATCCCTGAAATACATCTATTGAATTATTAGGGTATAAGGCACTGACTGGCATGAAGCACTTTCGTAGAGATATTAATTACTCAATATACTATCAATTCCCTTTTACCATTGAAACTTCAGTTCAAATCCATTGTCTTAGCATACCAGCAATCACACAAAATTAAGATGTTCACTGGATTACAATTACGGTACTGTAGTAATTTAATAATCTTTGAATGAAGTACTTGTTTTGTAATGTTAGTAAAAGTTGAGGCAAAGTGTGAATAGAAGAATATAATTTAATGTTATTCTCATTCCAAAACTGTGTGTGCTTAAGTATAATTTTTAATCAATTACCATGTGCTAAAGTTCTTGATTAATCAATTATGAAGTGCTTGAATTATCAATCCCAGGACAGTGTGTGTACTTGGAGTTCCTAGGGCCCTTTCTTGCCATAGTGTGCATTATGTCTGGATTGGAGAGTGTCACAACACTCCTACCTAACTAACTTATTAAACTCAAGAAAGCTGGGACAAATTATAATTTTGAATTATAGCTGCAATTTCCAGCCATTTAGTTGACACTGAAAGATTTCTTGTGTGGGGGAGCAGAGCACCCTTACAAATAATCCAAATGTCCAGTAGGGATCGCCTTGATGTAGTGGATATTGTTGTAGTCTAGCCGGTGTTATTAATATAACGTAAGGCGTATATGGTTACATGTTTATTCATTCATATCCAAACTACAAGTGTGCAACAAACTATTAAGCATATTCATATAAACACAAGATTAACAGTAGAGATAACTCTTATGGGATCTAGTATTTAGTGTAACGCAGTAATGTCCCTTTAACATATTTCTTGACAATATGTAACATCTCCCTTCTTTTCAAATAAATGTTTTCCTGGGAAAATGTTTAATCTGTATCTCAATTGTGATCGTATTACAAATCGTGTGTCCCGGTATAACAAATGTTTCACATTAACGTTAATTGGTAAAGCGCTGATTACAAATCTCACACACTGCTGGCGAATGTTTACATCCTGATAACACTGCTCAAGTTCTCTCGAAAATGACATAGATTGTGGCGCTGTTCTAGCCTCATCTTAACATTGTTGATAAATCTAATTAACACTAGAAATATATTCCAAAATATTACGTTCTCACGGGAAAAGAAATATATAGAAACTTAGCAAAATACACCTGTTTATTTCCCGATTTCTTAACACTTTGATACTTTCACAAAATAATTGCAGACTGCAGAATGAGAATATGATAACTTATACATATGAAAATACATATAAAAGTATTGTGATAAAAAAACATGCACATATTATATTAAACATACATATTATAAAATCAAATTACATGTACAGTTATTTTACAGGTCTGTCCTCTGAGGCGGCTTGACGGTTCTGCCCGATCTAGTGACATATTGTTTATCTGCCTGTATTCGGTTACTACTATCTTTTGGTACCGATGCATTTTGTTGTAACTGCTGCTGTTTTTGTTGCTGATGTTGTTGTTGTTGCTGCTGTGGTTGTTGTATGTCACTATGTGTGATATTTTTGTGATTGTCACTGATAGGTAGTGATTGTGGATCGAAAATATGCAATGGTTTTTCATTTGTTTTTAACAAATGGCCACGATTTCGTCTATAAACCCCACCATCTTCAGTTTCGTCAATATACGACCTGTCATGTATTTGTTTTCTTACAAAAGCTGGTTTCCAACGTTTATCTTGTTGGATTCTGACAGTTTCGCCCTGTGATAAATGTTTGAGTGGTTTTGCGTGTTTGTCGTATCTTGCCTTTGAAGTATTTTGTGATTTTGACATATTGTCTTTGATCTGTTTGTGATTTTGTACTTTGGGCTCAAGATGTTTTTGTGTTACCGGCAATATTGATCTTGTTTCCCTACTCATGAGTAATTAAACAGGTGACTGTCCACAAGCAAGTGGAGAATTTCTGTATTCGAGAATTGCAAGATAAGGATCTCGATTGGCTTGTACAGATTTTGTGAAAATCTTCTTGATTGTCTGAATACATCTTTCAGCAACAGCGTTGCCCTGGGAGTGTAATGGAGATGATGTGACATGCTCAAAATCCCAATCTTTACAAAATCTGTCGAATTCCTGGCTTGTATATTGACCTGCATTGTCACTTATCACTTTTAAAGGAATACCATGTGTGGCAAAATGACCCTTAAGTTTGTGTATCACTGTTTCACTTCTCATATTGTTCAGTAAACTACATTCAAAATATCTGCGGTATAGATCAACTAATACAATATAGTTGCAATCATTCCAGTGAAATATGTCAGTGGCGACAACTTGCCATGGTCCTTCAGGAATTTGATTTGGAATCATAGGTTCCTTTGTGTTACTGTTTCTGTGCTCTAGACAAATAGGACAAATGAGAACTCTGTCTTTGACGTCTTTTGTCATATTTGGCCAAAATATAACACTTCGTGCCCGTTGTGTGCATTTCTCAACTCCTAAGTGTGAGTCATGTATTTTGTCCAACATCAACTGTCTGAGTTCCTTTGGAACGATGACATTGCTTCCCTTAAACAATAAACCATCAATGAATGCCAATTCATCTCTAAAATTCCAATATGGTAACAAACATTTTGGACATTCCTGTCTTTTATCAGGCCAACCATTTAGAATGGTTTGTTTAAGTGACTGCATTTCAGAGTCAGATTCAATTTTGCTCTTTATCAGTTGGATTTTCTGATCACTCATAGAAATGTTTTGCATAATCGCATGAACATATGAGTCCATGTCTTGGCAAACGTCAGTCTGTTCGTCGGGCAAGAAATTGCGACTTAGCGTGTCTGCCACTGGAATCTGTTTTCCAGGTATATGCACTATTTCATAGTCATATTTGGTCAATTGCAATAGCATTTTCTGCAATCTTGGCGGAGCTGCTAGCAAACTTTTCCGTGTTATGCTAACAAGTGGTTTGTGGTCACTTTGGACTATTACTGAGTATGTGTCGTCCGTATGTCATTTGATGAAATTTCGTCATGCCAAATAACACAGCATAGAGCTCTTTTGTGATTTGCGCATAGTTTCGCTCTGTCTCCGTCAATGCTTTTGAGGCAAAGCAAACAGGTTTGTCGTTTTGCAGTAAAACGCAACCAAGTCAATTTTGTGATGCGTCAACTTGCAACACAACATCAACTTTTGGATCAAAGTACGAGAGTATTTGTCCTGGGTTTTGAGTGATAACTTCTTTTATTTTGTTTAAGGCAGTTTCATGCTCCGGGTCCCACCGGAAAATACTGTCCTTTTTTAACAATTGTCTCATTGGACTAGTCATTTCAGCAAGATTTGGTGCAAATCTTTGCAAATAGTTTACCATTCCAAGTATTGTCTCAAGTTCAGACTTTGACTGTGGAGATGGCATTTCCTGAATTGCCCTTACTTTTGAAGGATCAATTTTCAGTCCATTTTCTGTCAGTACGTGACCAAAGAATGGAATTTCTGTCTGTCCGACTTCAGTTTTGTCAGCATTGAGTTTTAGACCAATCTGTCGACACCTGTCCATCAATATATCGAGATTCTTGTCATGTTCTAGTCTGTTACTTCCAAAACAAACAATATCATCAACAATTACCTTGATGCCCTGTAAACCTTCAAGACATTCGTCCATTTTCCGAACAAAAATGTCCTGTGCGCAGTTTATCCCATATGGTAGTCTGAGATACCTATATCTCCCAAATGGAGTATTAAACACTGTCAAGAAAGATGACTTTTTGTTCAATTTTTCAGTCCAGTAGCCTGTACGTGCATCAAATTTTGAAAACACTTTAGCGCCAGTCAGGTCAGGCAAAATGTCGTCAATTGATCTTGATGGATAGTGTGGTCTCATTATAGCGTCATTGAGGTCTTTTGGGTCAATACACACCCGCAAAGCACCACTGGGCTTTTCAACAGTGACCATACTGTTGACCCATTCGGACGGCTCAGTAACTTTGGTTATGACACCATCCTTAACCATTCTGTTTAACTCTCTTTTGAGTCTGTCTTTGATTGCTACAGGAACACGTCTAGGTGGGTGAATAACTGGAACAGCATTGGGTTTTATGCAAATGTCAGATTCCCCTGGGAGAGTTCCTAGACCAGTAAATACATCAGAGTATTTAGATACAACCGTGTCTTTTGTGTAAAAATGTTTATGTTCAATTCCTGACACAAATTTGATTAGATTCATAGACATGCATGTGTCTAGACCTAATATGGGACTGGAGGGGCTGTCTACAATGTAAAAATCCAGATATGACTTTTTACCATCGTAGCTACATTGAAGACGAATCGTGCCTTGAACCTTAAGTGATGTTCCGTCGTAAGCTGATAGCTTGATGTGAGTGTTTTTGAGTGGACCTTTAATCCCTAACAATGCAAATTTACGTAATGGAATGATATTAACCTGTGCACCGGAGTCAATTTTAAACATTAGTTTTGTTTCTTTTGGACCAACATTCAGTTTAACATGAGCTTGATTCTTTTGCTTATCATAAATGACCGAATTGATAGAGTATTGATCATGCGTGTCACTTTGATCTGAGTCAGAAAAGTCATTTACCTCATTAACTCTGGCTTTATGTTTAGCTCTGGTGTTGTTGTCCTTAATCTTCTGGAAACACACTGACGCAAAATTGTTCATTTTGTGGCAATAATTGCAGTTCTTTCCCTGTGCCGGGCAAAGTTCTTTTGTAGGATGCTTGCTACCACCACAGTTTGCACATTTTCCCCTGTTTGCGTTGTTCGGCTTATGTCCCTTCCATTTCGGCTTGAAGCTGGTTGTTGTTGGACGTTTAGTTCCACTGGCACTGGCCACAGCACGGATACCACTAATGCCCATCGACTTCACCTGGCTTTTCGTCAACTCATATGTCCTGGCAATGTCCAGACATTTTTGAAGTGTCAGATCATTTCCTTCACTGATCATTCTTTCGCGGAGTTTTTGGGAACGGATTCCAAATATAATATGGTCGCGTATCATTTCATCTATTATTCCAGCAGGGTAATCACAGTCCTTTATTAATAATCGCAAATCTGTAGTAAAGTGTTCGAATGTTTCTCCATCCTTTTGCATTCTTGTCTTGAAAACATATCTGGAGTAAATTTTGTTCGATTTTGGTTTGCAATATTGTTCAAATTGTTCAAAATGATGTTTCAAGTCTTTCTGATGGTCATTTGTTAGTGTCCATGTACTGTAAATTGAACGACCCTTTTCGCCGACCCATAACATTAAATAATTACATTTGGTTTCTTCGTCTTTTCCTTTTAATGTACCTTTGAACATGAAATCACAGTGCGATCTGAACAACACAAGATTAACAGTAGAGATAACTCTTATGGGATCTAGTATTTAGTGTAACGCAGTAATGTCCCTTTAACATATTTCTTGACAATATGTAACAGATATGGTGTCCGCCTAGCGATCAGGAGGTCACGGGTTCAATCCCATCTGGGATTGTTATTAAGATCTCCCCCATAGACACCAAGTATGGGTTCTACCCAGGTCAAAGACTCATTGAATAGTCAAATATGTGATGATGCTCCAGAGGAGCCCTGCAATAAATGGGAAGAAGAAGGGTGACCACGAAACAAATTCACATCATCTGCATGCTTACATGAATGGGGATTTAACCCGGGTCGCCTAGCTTAGAATCTTGTGTTCCAACCAGTGTACTAACCAGACTGCCTCAATCACAAGACACTGCAGTGCTTGACTAATTATTATCATGACACAAGACGTGTTTCTTTAATCAAGCACAGGGCACTGAAGTGCCTCGTCAATCATTCACAAGGCATTGTGTGCACTGAAGTATTTAATATTGTAAATCATACGTAGAGAACGGTGTCGACCTAAGTAGCTATATTGATGTTTAACCACTAATTAATTAAAAGGCACAACCAGTGTGTACCAACGCACGCATCGCCATTTATTTATTTATCCTCATATATCAATTTAAATAGATTTGTAATCAATCACGGGCATAATGTTCACAAACTATGATTAACCAATGGCATTTCAGAATGTGCTCTTAAATACTACAATGCACTGTGTTAATTTATGTACTTGTTCTTCATTATAAATCAAACAATACTGTTCCTCATTACTGCATTATTTGTCGTTATTATTTTGGTCGAAAATTGTCATTTTTGAAAGTGTACTGTTTGGCCATGAAATCGATTAACCAACCGGATAGTGTACTGAATTAAATAGTATTAATCAAACCGTGCTAACATGGCCGCCATGAAATCTGACAGTTCTGCGCGAAAGCTGAACAAATTATGATGTTGGCTTGAGCGTTTTGTTTTTTTAAGATATGCAAACGGTTTGTTCATAAATCTTTTACATGTTTTTCCAAAAAAAGAATGTGTATTGTCTTAACGATCCGAAATAAATATATTTGCACAATCTATCGTTACGTTTCGGAATATATATTTCGGATATGTCCTTAACTATCTATCTATCGATCTATCTATCTATCTCTGTATACTGCCAACCGCTCCTTCGAGTATTATAGGCAGGGAAAAGGTGCTCGTCAGGAACATTAGTGAGTGTGAAAGGTATAAAGGACCCAACAAAGGATTAACAAATCCGGAGCTTCCGAATCTCCGCTTACTGTTTCACAGCTTTTTGTAAATAAACATTACTTAAGGAACTATGAGTTGCCATTTTTAACATAAGCTGACATTGAGGTAATAAATACGCTAAGTGGTGTTTTTCGAAACGTAACTCCATTTCCTAGCCATTTTCTAAGTAGGTGCAATAACGGTCCGTCTTAAATGCGTATATGACTCATATCCTCAGATATGACTGAAAATTGCGAATATGAAGACATTCCCTATGTAAATCCTGTGAAATAAAGTATGTACTTGTCGGAAGATATAGACCATATGTTTTTATATAATAATCGTACACATATCGGCTATACAGATTCAATTTCGGTATGGATGTTGCTTTCAGAATTGGTGACCGATCGTTCATATTCGCAGATATGAATTGGGAGTTACTGTAATTAAAATGCCAATGAAAAACACTTTAAAATTCATTTGACTTAAACATTATACATGCACATAGTGTAATTTTGTTCATAGAATGATTTGCATATCAAAAAATAAAGGAAAACGCATAAAAAAAAACGTTATTTGCTCATATCCGCACTTTTCAGTCATATCTGCGGATATGAGTCATATACGCATTTTAGTCGTACCCGTGCAATAATCCAACTCCCAGCTATTCATTGACCCACTAGGTTGCTGAGAGTTGCAACTGGTAACAGCATTTTTAATGTAAACTCAGTCATCTGGAATGCAGGTGGCAATTTAATGGGTAAATGAGCAACATAGACTATTTTTGTGGAATTAATTACCACAAACAGATTATAAATATATCAAAAGAATCAGGGACTATACTGACCATGGCCCATACGGCCCAGATTAGCGGACCATACAGCCCAGATTAGCGGATCATACGGCCCAGATTTGCGGACTATACGGCCCAGATTTGCAGGCCATACAAAACATGTTAAAATTAATATTCATTTCATGTTCCACTTCATTTGTATTGTATTAAGACATTTGCTACAATATTAAAGTTGATGTAATGACATCAATTACTACATACTTGTTAAAATTGTGAACATTTGCAGACCATACGGCTCAGATTTTCTGACCATACAGAAACGTGTTAGAATTAATTTTCATTTCATGTTACACTCCTGCTATATTGTATCAATAAATTTAATAAAAATTTAAATGTTGCTGTTATAACATTAGTGACAATATACTTGTTTAAATTTGAACATTTGCGGACCATACGGCCCCGATTTGCGGACCATACGGACAATGTCTATATTAATATTAATTTCGCGTTCCTTTTCCTTCAATTTTGTATCAATAAATTTAATAAAAATTATTATAAAATATCAAAAGTTGCTGTAATAACACGGACTATTTGACCGAGAAAAGCAAACTATACGGCCCAAATTTGCGGACCATATGGAACATGTCTGAATTAATATTCATTCTTGTTTCACCTCTTTCAATATTGTATCAATAAATTAATTAAAATATTAAAGTGGCTGTAATCACATTTAGTACAACGTACTTGTTTCAATTTGAACATGTGCAGACGCATCATGTCTTAATCAGTAAGTATTGATAAAAAAAGGCATTGCAATAAATGGCAGGTGTTCAATGACAAAAATACGGATACATGTGTAAATAGCATGCCATAATTACTATTAATTTCCTGTTCCACTCCTTCAATTTTGTATTAATACATTTAATAAAATATTGAAGTTCATGTAAAGACATTAGTGACAACATTCTTTTTTTAATTTGAACATTTGCGGACCATACAGAACATGTCAGAATTAATATTAATTTTGTAAACCACTCCATCAATATTGTATTAATGCATATAATAAAATATCTAACTTGATGTAATGACATAAATGACCATGTCTACATTAATATTCATTTCATGTCCCAGTCCCACTTCCTTCAATAACGTATCGATCAATTTAATAAAAATTAAATTAAAAGTTGCTGTAATAACATTAATGACGACATACTTGTTTAAATTTGACCATTTGTGGATCATACGACCCATACCATACGACCCAGCTTAGCAGACTATACGGCCAAGATAAGCAGACTATACGGCACAGATTTGCGGACCATACGGAACATGTCTGAATTAATATTCATTTTGTGTTCCGCTTTCTCAGTATTTTATAAATAAATAACTAAAAATATTGAAGTGGATGTAATGCTAGTTATGACAACATAGTTGTTTAAATTTTAAAGTGGCTGTAATGACATTTATGACAACTTGCTTGTTTAAATTTGAACATTTACGGACCATACGGATTGTCAAAATCAATAAGTAAATACTAATTGATGTTCATTCAGGATTGTGAGAAAATATTAAATATAAAAAGGATGTGGCAATAAACGGCAATTGTTCTATTATGTCATCGTTTAATGACACATCAATTAGTGTAATTGTTAACATCAAACAATATGTGTCATAAATTGTGCGTACCCCAGTTGCAAAAATAAGCCGATATTGTCTACAATGATAAAGATTGTCGCACTTTACCTTTAATTGGTAGTTACAGACGTGTTTATCAATTATGGTATATTCTCAACTACTGTAATAGATAACATCAATCAGTAAGTGTCATAAATAGGGTGTATTCGAGATGTAAACATCCGAGTCATTAATGCAAGTGTTATACTCCTATTGCCATTTTAAAATATACGTTTGAATGCTAAATTTTAATAACATGTATTATATATGTATAAACAAGTGTTTTATAAAGAAACATGGTTAACACATGTGTTGTTTGCATTTATTTGTTAAGATAAAACACGTTTATTTTTTCGAAAAAATATTTTAGTGATGTAAGAAATTTTTATTAACGTTGTCACCAAGCGGCATTTATTAATTCTAATGAGTATTAATGTCCAATTTTATCAAAATAAAAATATATTTATCAATAAAAGTGCATGTTTGCATGATGCCTACTGTTTAAATGAATAATTGATGATCCATGTACATTTGAATTGAGTTACAAATCTGCTAATATGAATAATTTTATTGAAATAATCATTAATCCAAACGTTTCATTATCCGTTTTTTTAATTATAACTGATGTTTAATATCGCAGCATACTAAGCAGTGTAGTATTTCGTGTATTAAAATAATCTAGATGGTGTAAAGATATATATGGTCCGCAAATCAGGGCCGTATATTCCACAAACCTGGGCAGTATGATCCGCAAATCTGGGCCGTATGGTCTGGGCCTTTGGTCCATGGTCCGCATCGTCCATATACCTATCAAAAAAAAAATTACTTGATATTGTGTGCTCACAGAATGATGATATCAATTAAAATTTAGAACACGTCAACTGGTTATGAAAATGCTTAAGTTTTTCCAATAGAAAACGCAGAGTATTCTGAATGTGAAAATATGCTTATTTATACATTGACTATCTGCCGAATCCTTAGCAAGATAGATCTCTTGTCTTATCAACCAATCACGTTACACATGTACATTGACTATCTGTGGAACCACCATAAGATAAATTGAATCATCAATTAAAAATTTTGGCTTACAGTTTTATTTTGTTTTTTTATCAACTTTTTGTGTTGAGCATTTATCAACAAAGACACACAAATTGATGTCAATTGTAACCATTGTGTTTGTTACATGTATTTAGGTTGATTTATTTTGATTTTATGGACACACTAAAGACTTATTGTTTTAAATGGAATTTGGTTTTACTATGAAGAACTTTGAACTGTACTTATGTACTCATAAAAGCTTAAATGATTCAAGAAGATCTCATTTTCTAAGGAGTGTTTTCCTTTCATCATAAATTACATTCATTGCAACATATAACCACTTGCATATTTGGAAAGCCAAAAACCAAATGCATATTCAATAGTTTGCATGAATTTAAGTTAAGAAGGATTTATCTCCTCTGTTAACAGAACCATATAAAAAGTGTGTAAGAATCGCTATACTTTGCACTTTACAGTAAAATGTGGTTATTTGATTTGGAAGTGAAATCTAGCCATATTGCAGGATATTTCACCGATTCTTTGTTAGCTCGACTATTATATATGAAATATATATAGTAGAGCTATCCTACTCACCCCAGCGTCTGTGTCAGCGTGCAAATGTTAAAGTTTTCGTACTACCCCAAATATTTTCTTTGTCCCTTGACATATTGCTTTCATATTTTGCATACTTGTTTACCAACATGACCCCAACCTATAAACAAGAGCAGACAACTCTATCAAGCATTTTGTCATAATTATGGCCCCTTTTCCACTTAAAATATTCAGCAAATGTTAAAGTTTTCGTACTACCCTTTTTATTTTCATTGTCACTAGACATATTGCTTTGATATTTTGCATACTTGTTTACCAACATCACCCCAATCTATAAACAAGAGCAGACAACTCTATTAAGCATTTTGTCATAATTATTGCCCCTTTTATACTTAGAACATGCATATTATTGATAAATCTAATCTATGTTAAAGTTTTCGTACTACTCCAAATATTTCCTATATCCTTTGACATATTGCTTTTATATGTTGCATACTTGTTTACCAACATGACCCCAACCTATAAACAAGAGCAGACCACTGTATCAAGCATTTTGACATAATTATGGCTCCTTTTAAACTTAGATAATTGAACATTTTGCTTAAATTGCCATAACTTCTTTATTTATAATCACATTTAATTATTACTTTGACAAAACAACACTTACCTGAATACCACAATGGATTCCACCCAAACAATACCCCACGCGCCTACCAGAATCCCCCCCCCAACTTTTTCTTTTTAAACATCATCTAATTAATTACCACACCCCACATTATACCCCCATACCCCCCTCTCACCCCCGACCCCCCACCCCAACCTCTCCCCCCCCCAATTTTTTTTTTAAACATCATCTAATAAATTACCCCACCCCACATTATACCCCCCTCTCACCCCCACCCCCCCCCCCCAAAAAAATAGATTTTTTTTAAACATCATCTAATAAATTACCCCACCCCACATTATACCCCCCTCTCACCCCCCCCCCCCCTACCCCCCTCACCCCCCCCCCCCCCCCCAAAAAAAAATTTTTTTTTTTTTTTTTTGAAAGATCGTCTTATAAATTATTGAATATGAACAATTTCCCCATGATGGCTTACGTTATACTGTCAAGCACTCGAATAGTAGAGCGCGCTGTCCTCTGACAGCTCTTGTTTTGTTTACCGGCAGTTACTTAAATTGTCAGCTGAGCAACCTTTGTAGGGTCTTTGGCCCTTTTGTTTTTCCACTTGTCCTTTCAGACTAGCAGATTGTTTGGGGACTTTTCAGGAACTATTTTATGGTTATCCTTGATGTTGAGTCAAGAGAAAGTCCTGACAATTTTAATCTACCTGATATTTAATAGTTGAACATGTGATAATCCAAGAACAATGATTGGATTTTAGCTGTTGTATTTTATTAATTATTTACATGTGTGAAGCATTCACGTTATTTTGAGTGCACTTGACATTTTTAATGAAGATATGGTAAACTATTCTTGTTATGGTACTCATGATTGATACACCTCAGAGAAATAGTAGTAATTTTTTTATACATTTTATTTTTAATAAAATTCTTCAAATAAAATATCTTTGGGAGAAACCTGCAAAAGTAAATATAGGTATATCTAGATTGTTTTATTTCATAAAAACCTATAGAATTGAAATTAGTTTTTGTTTATTTACTGTATTTATTTATAATGCATATATTTATTATAGAAATAATCATTACTTCAGGGAAGTAAGCAACTATCCAGATGGAGAGTAACATTGTGAATGACTTTGAGAGGCTGCGAGTGTTCTCCAGCTCTATTGGAAAAATGGACGACTTGGTCCATGATCTCAGTCTGGCTCTAGAGGACGCTGCGACCCACAAGCGCTCTAAGAGTGACGGGGGTCACGGGGCGTCCTCGTCGAGCTCACGACGTCATCCGAGAAAACGTCGAGGGAGGCGCAAACGCCACCAGCCTGAAAACGGAAACTTCAGCGAGACATCTCAGAGCAGTATTGATGAGGTGCTAAAAGACTACATGGAGAACTGTGCACAGAGTGATTCAGATGACCTGACTATTGCTAAACACATTGTGCGGCTTACTTTACCACTAGGAATCAACCACATACCTCAGGTGGAATCTGACTCTGTAAATGAATGCATGTTTTCGCCAATACGACCGCAAAGAAGGCGTAAAAAGTACAAAACAATGGCTATAGATCCAGATCCGACCTCCTCCCAGCACGATTCTCCAGTGAAAGGCAAACCCAAGTACATACGGCCCAGGAGCAAGGGAATGGAGCTGCCTCATTGCAGCATGGGTACAAGCCCCATGGACGGGGGCACCTTCCCCCACACTGCCAAAGAAGGGAGTACAGAGGAAGCCGTACCTGGCAAGAGGAAACGCAGCTCCAGAAAGTCTGATTTCAGAGCCGATGATTGCTTTAATAAAGAAGATGAAACTTCTTTGGATCTAACCATGAACTCTCAGTATGTTGGAATTGTTATGTTTTATTAATAAGATTCCATTTTGAAATTTACAATTTAATCAAGCAAAATTATTGTGTGCTTGACAAAGGTTAACTGGTATTTACCACAATAAGATATTAAAATGTGTGATACATTTTTGCTGTCAAGCTGAATGTATGCTATATACAATAACTTTGGAAGCAAATTTGTCTTATCAGGACATTGCTTAGACTTATTCTTATCATGATGTGAGTAAGAAATCAGATGTTTCTTGTACTATTGTGAAGTCATCAATAGTTGTAAGTATTCTCTACCAGCACTATGATTACTGTCTCATGATTTAAGATTATGAGCCTAATTCTGGATAAACAGGGCTTAATGCATTTGCATAAAGTGTCATCCAATATTAGCCTGTGCAATTCGCACAGGCTTATCAGGTACGACACTTTCTGCTTTTATGAATCTTTTAATTTGAAGGAAGTCTCTTCTTACAGAGAAGTCTTGTTAAGGCGGAAAGTGTTGCCAATAATGCACAGGCTTATCTGGGACTACACTACTCACATGCATTAAGCCCAGTTTTCCCAGAATGAGGCTCAAATGAACGATCATTTGCATGTAATTACAGGGACAACAGCAGCAGTTCTACATTGAGTAGCAGCACAGAGTCACTGTCAGGGGATGAATATTGTGTCACTGCAGAGGGTAGAGTATTAGTCTTAATGATGTATGAAAACAAGTAACATTCTTTGTTATAGTGTTTAAATTACTAAATTACAATTACAGTACCCAAAGTAAGGATTTAAATGTGTAATTTCATGCCTTAATGGATAACGTTAAAATCTTGACATTTCATAAAAATTGTAGGGCCATCATACCTTGTGACGTTATGAGTAAGAAAACAATAAACACAAATGATGTACATTTTTAGCTCGGCGTTTTCGGAGAAAACCCGAGGTTTTGTCATAGCCAACTCGTGATGTCGTCCGTCGTCCACGTCGTCCTAAAACCTTAACATTTTGTTAAGGTTTTGAACATTGGCTCTAAATAAAAATCAAAGTGCTTCCACCTACAAAACTTCATATGTAGATGCACCTTGATGAGTTCTACATGCCACACCCATTTTTGGATCACTAGGTCAAAGGTCAAGGTCTCTGTGACCTTTAAAAAAAATAATCTGACAAGCTTTCATTCATTCAAAACTGCACCCGTACCCGAGCGTGGCAACCATTATGCCATGCTCTTGTTAACAGTGTTTCCAGCATTAATGACGATAACAATGATTCTTTAAAAACAAATATTCTCCATTGTTTGGAGGTAAACATACAGGTACACCATTGCATGTGACATCAGTTACTGAATTCAGGATATGTTTCTATTTTTTGTCCAATCAAGACATGAGGTATTCATAATGGTCATGAGTAAATAAGGTAACAGGATGTATGCGCATGGATGCTTGGCATATTAAATTCTAAAAATTTACAAGAAAATATAAATTAAGATTGAATGCAACATTTATTTTTTGGGGGCAAATCAAGCAATGAAGTGCTGTTCTTTTTATCCAACATTAAAATTGAAAACATCCAAATGTTTTGTCAGTCTGACAATAAGCTTTTAATGATTAAACATATGGGCATTTTTATTTGCATTTTTGAGAAAACAAAAATACAGATGTTTTAACAGTGGGAAATTTTGTTTGTCATTTATACTGGGAAAAAACAATGCATAATTGTTCATTGAACAGGTCCGACTATCTGACTGTGATAGTAGAAGAAAAAGGCCTAGATTAAGAATTAAATCACAGGTGCAAGGCACACATGGTTTGCTATGATTGATTAACATCTGTACATGGTATGAAACGATCAGGATTAAAAACCTTGCCTGATAAAACTATACTTGTGTAGAGAAAATGGGCCTATTTCAACCCTTGAGGTTAAAATAAAGCTTATCCTGTATTGCATTAAACCCACTTGATTGAAAACACTTAAGAATAATGCTTTGATTTTCTCATGCATTATTAGTATATAGTCCTTTCGGATAATATATATTTTATGTACAACTTTATCTAACATTCTAAAAACGAAGGATGATATTCATTTCAAACTCACAAGAAAAGTGAAAATGGCTATATGCAACCAGTGTAAAACCAAAACAGACTGCAAGTAACTAGCATGCTGTTCAGGTTTTATGCTGTTTGCTGCTGATCAGTAAAGACTTGTATCTATCAATAAGGGGTCTCTAATTTCATTAGATTTTCTAAGGGAAAACAAATGTGTTAACATGCCTATCAAAGTGATTAAGTAATCACCCCACTTCCAGCTGATGACGAGCAGAGTGATTTCTTCCACGAGGCGGGCCCAGCAAGTGGCATCCCGGGCGTGATCCCATGGTGGGAGAACGAGGGTGTGACCAGCGACGATGAGCCCATGGTGTCTGACAAGCAGTTCCAGCAGATCCTCAACGGCTCCTTCCAACATCTTTCCCGGTCCTCGCAGGTCGGCTTCAAGGCCCGTATGACCCGCATTATGAGAAAGGTGAGTTTTTGATGGACATTGTACAAAATCTGGCAGCATGGGAGTCTGTTTCTTTTCAGAGGATTTACTCAGGTATTAATTAACTCTTTCAGTGTGGGAACTGAACTTTGGAGGCCTTTGCAAACAGTTTGGATCCAGATGAGACGCCACAGAACGTGGCGTCTCATCTGGATCCAAACTGTTTGCTATTCTGATAGTTTTTGTTGTTTTTTTTAAAGCGAAGAAATGCTAATTGTAGAAATTAAGCAGACAACATTTTAGCAGACGATAAATTTCCCAGCATGCAAATATTAATGTTAATATGAGCCTAGCTCTGGGGAAAATGGGGCTTAAGTCCCTGATAAGTACAGTCTGCACAGGCTAATCAGGGACAGCATTTTCTGCTTTTATGGAATTTTTATGCCCCCAGAACATAGGTTCTGGGGCATATTAAAATCACACCGTCCGTTAGTTAGTTAGTTAGTCTGTCCGTCTGTCCGGATTAGTTTCCACTCAATAACTCCAGCAAATGTCGTAGGATCTTCGCCACACTTCATGAACATGTGTAAGTTCATAAAATCTAGGTCAAGTTTGATAATCAGCCAAATTGACCAAGACACTCCTGAGTTACCGCCCTTGAATCATTGTAAAATTGGGTTTTTTCTCGTTTCCGCTCAATAACTCGAGCAATTGTCATCAGATCTTCACCAAACCACATAAAAATGTGTAAGGCAATATCATCTAAGTCAAGATCGATAATCGGCCAAATTGACCCAGACACTCCTGAGTTACGGCCCTTGATTCATAGAAAAAAAAAAAATTTCTCGTTTCCACTCAATAACTCGAGCAAATGTCATAGAATCTTTGCCACACTTCATGAACATGTGTAAGGTCATAAGATCTAGGTCAAGATCGATAATCAGCCAAATTGACCAAGACATTCCTGAGTTACGGCCCTTGAATCATAAAAAAATTGAGTTTTTTCTCGTTTCCGCTCAATAACTACAGCAATTTTCATCGGATCTTCAACAAACTTTATTAAAATGTGTAAGGCAATATAATCTAGGTTAAATTTTATAATGAGCCAAATTTACCCTGGCAATTTTGAGTTAAGGCCCTTGAATCATCTAAGAATTACGTTTCCACTCAAAAAAATTCATAACTTCTATGTCGTTTTAGATGTAACCTTCGTATTTGGTATGCATGTGAATATAGACAAGGCCTTTCCATGCGCACACAAATTTTGACCTTGACCTTGAACTTAGGGTCCGTGTTTAGGTTTCGAAATCTTCATTTAGGTTTGGAAAAAGCATTAAATGCATTAAGCCCGGTTTTCTCACTATGCAGCTCATGTTGTTTTGTTTTATAAAATTATTTCTTTTTATGTTTATAGTGTGGCAGGGACATCCGGTTTGGGAGAAGAAAGCTTCGTGGCAAAGTAAGTACAACATTTAGATGGTTAGATTTTATTGCAAGTTTCAGTTTAAGTAAAATTCTAGTTTTACAGATTACCGTAATTACTCTATGTTTTCAGACACTCACATTTTTCGGACTTCCTCTTTTTTGGCCCAAATTTTTTTTAAATTGTGACTTAATTTTCAGATATGCGCGTTTTCGTCTTTCATTAATGACTCTAAATTTTCAGACAGCATACTTTATAGTGCTATTTTAACAGATTTCGGCACTGTATTCGCTTATCTTGTAACACGTTAATCATAGATTTTTACAAATGGATTAAGGTCATAAAACGTGGGAGACGCATGCATGAGGGCAATGGACCATAACATTTGCATAATTGGGCAAATAACCATGTATACCGGTAGAAAACAATCGATTCACCCAACATTAAGGACAAAGTATGTTTAATGTTTTTAAGCATTTATACTATTTATATAGTTTTCGCACTGCCTGTCAGTCTGTCACACTTCGAGTCCACTCTCTAAATCAAATAGTTTTCATCCGATTTTTACGAAACTTTGTCAGAAGTTGTATCTAGACAATATCTAGGCCAAGTTAGAATATGGGTCATGCCGGGTCAAAAACTAGGTCACGGGGTCAAATAAACAGAACCAAGGGAAGTAATAAGCTTTAAATGGACATAATTATCTGACCTGCCAAATTATATATTTTTGTTAAATAAATTAAAGCGGCCCAGTAGGCGGCATTGTGTTTCTGACAAAGACATCGTGGTAAAAGGTCAAGGTCATCCTTCAAGGTCTAAGGTCAAAAACACAAATCCAAGGGAAGTAATAAGCTTTAAAGGGAGATAATTATTCAATATTGAACATAGCAACTTGATATTTGGCATGCATGTGTATCTCATGGACCTGCACATTTTGAGTGGTGAATCTACAGTCACGGTAGTGGCTTTTAATTATTTGCTACTAAAAATAGAGATTTGTTAGAGACAATTATTTACAAGGAAAGTAGTTTATATAATTATAAATCTCAGATTATATATTTCCTTACCAAGAATTTTAGTTCTTTTCACAGTTACTGTACAGATTTTTTATTTTGATTATTTATAAATCAAATGATTGATTTGTCTAAGTTTTTTTTTAAATGATATAATTATCATTTCTTTCCTGTACTAATTTGTGAATGATAGGGTTCATTACATAACTGTGGACTTATGTCCATAGATACATGATTGGCCATAATGCCAGCGTTAATGCATCCCATACGTCCGGCGTTTATTCTCAGCATTCATGTATATATTGGGTTATTTCA
This sequence comes from Dreissena polymorpha, assembly GCF_020536995.1. Lineage (NCBI taxonomy): Eukaryota > Metazoa > Mollusca > Bivalvia > Myida > Dreissenidae > Dreissena > Dreissena polymorpha. The sequence goes on along the minus strand of NC_068357.1, from coordinate 78,152,940 downwards.
TTGGTCGAAATAATTCAATGTATCCAATAGAAAAAGTCTATATTACCGCGGTGTTTACATATCAATAGAAAATGGAATCACAGATATTCTCTTGGAATTTTATTTGTATTACTTGGTTATTATCGGACTTTATGCGTATATTTAATGCCAAATGAGAAGTTGTGTTTAGATTTAGTTGAGAAAAATGGCAATGAGATACTTGCCTGTCGAATATAACGTGAAAGAACTCGGACAAGGACGAGTAAAAAGGTGCAAAAAAGGGTGATGGTCGTTTCGTGCCAATACCAGTTCGTGCCACAGATATTTCTGTAGGAAGGGGCTGGGAGGGATTGGTCGTTTCGTCCCACTGATAATATATAGCCAGAATGGTGTGAATAATACCGTATAGGTGTGAATCATAATGGGGTGTATATTGATGTAGCAAATTACAACAGTGTTAACAATTATAATTATATTTTCTTGTTTATTTTACCGTTTTTGTGTTTCAGTTATTAATATTCATCTCACTGTGTATATGTATTAATGATATTATTTATTTTGCCAAAAGCATGTTTTGCCGATTATGCGATTATTATTATTAAAATATGTTTGCATAGTGCATTGTGTTCAATAAATTTATAACACAAAGTGCTGTCGTTTTTTTTTTATGCACCATGTGCATTACATGTATGTTCAATAAATTAAAAATATATAGTGCTGTTATTTTAATTTTGCGATCATTATATTATGTTCGCAGACTGCATTGTGTTCAATAAATATAAAACATAACATGCTCTTATTTTTATTTTAGGCACCATGTGCATTATGTCCAATAAATATAAAACATGAAGTGTTTTATTTTATGCATCATGTATATGTATTACATTTAACAATAATTAGAAAGCATGAATGAACAATAATACAATTTATTTTCAATAAAGAAATAATAAAATGTTGGTCATTTACTTTTAGAAAAGCATATGTTTTACTAGCAACTCGCAAACTATTAATTAGCCGCTAAAGGCATTCAAATGTTATAGTAGCGACGTGCAAACAATTAATTAGCGAGCCAGGCCTTTTATGGTCAATTAGTAAAGTTATTAACTAGCAAAGGTATGTACATTATAAGCAATCATACTAATTAAATGTTCACTCAGTATTAATGAGAATACCATTATAAACGAGAATACCATTGTAAATGAGAATACTAGTATCAATATCAATTATTATGAATTATTACTTGTTATATAAATAATGTTAATACTTATTGTCTTTTTTTTTTCTAGTGCAGTGATGGTGGTCGCACATACTAGACGTGCAGTGTCAGAAACAAAGCCACGAAATGTTACGCGGACGTTTAGCAGTTCAGTGAATAAATAATCTTGAAATTAAAAAAAGGTTGTTTTTACATGGCACAGAGGTGACCATCACAGGTGCAAAAGTTTCCCATTTTGATTAACACCTACACGGTATTATTCACACCTACCCGGCTATATATTATCAGTGGGACGAAACGCTATCCCTTTTCAACAGAAATATCAGTGGCACGAACTGGTAGTGGCACGAAGCGACCATAATTCGCAAAAAATAAGTGGCGCTGGGAATGGTTACACGAGAAAGACTCTACGGGCTGGGAGTGGGGGTACTGGTTGAGGAAAGTGGAATCTTGTGGAAAAGCGGTTTTTGAAGTCTGTAAGAAAACCCTGAATTATCAGTCAAGTGAGAAGAAGGCATTCCGTCTCCACGCAGAGGACCCTAATCACATAAAGAATATAAGAACCATCAAGACCAGCCAGGTAGGTTTTTTTTTTTTTTAATAACACCCCGAATTTGGTCGTATTTTCTATTGCTAATGTTTACTGTTTGGCTTGTTTGCATTAAAGATATATCTAGCAAATTTGCCAACATATTTTATTACTAACCTATGATTCATTGATTGTGAGCTTTTAAAACATTTTGACCTTTGAATAAAGCATAAAACAGGAAAAGAATTTTAACAGTAATTGAAAATACGACCAAATACGCCATTTTTGCTGACTGGGACAGGTCTTTTTTTAGTTAAATGAAATGTTTTATTGTCCCCTACATATGAGCCCAGCAGCAAGAAATGTTTTTTTTTACTTTTTGTAAAACTTATGGACAACCTGTCAAAAATATACGTTTATTTAGCGATCACAAACAAAAATTTGAACAAAAGTCAGGGAAACCCATGCCGAAATTTTCAATTTTAACCGTTTAGCAAAAGCCACAATACCCAATTTTCTTAGGTGTATGTGGACGCTTATGGCAGCATGCATCTGTGAATATAAATGTGACAACCATTTGATTCTGCATGTATTAAATATGTATTATTGAATTGTTAAAGTATGTGTGAAAAATATAATGCGGTAATTTGTAATGACTTTCAGGTTTTACCGTGCTCTTCAAAAGCAACACCTGCAGTCAAGTCCATGCAAGACAGAGTTGCCAGACAGAGGGTGCATGTGTCAGCTTTTCTCAGTGAGCATTGCCTTCCATTTTCCTTTGTGAGTGATATTTTAGAACTGTCCAAGTGCCTAGCCAAAGACAAACCAGCCTTAGAGAATTACTTTGTCGCCTACCAGTGTGACATACATTAATCCACAAAGACTGGCGAAATCGTTCAAGGAGGAACTGAAGCTGAAAATGAAAAACAGATTTGTATCACTAAAAATCTCGACGAAGCAACGAAAAAAAATAATGACAGTGTTGAATATTCTTGTCCAATATTTTGATGTTGAGAATAATAAAGTAGCCATTGACAATATGCTACAGAGATATGGTGTTGTAAATAATGTAAATAGAAACGGATGTTAGTAACATAAGTTAGCAAGCAATAAAAACTATATGAGACAGTGTTTTTATTTGTCACTATTGCTTAAGTATGATGAAAAAGTTCCTTTGCATACAGTTGAAAATATAAATAGAAAATGAATTGTCTTTTGACTAACTTTTGTGTGTTCCTTATCAAATACATGAAGATTTTTAAATATTTGTGTATGTTTTTTATAAGGAAATAGAATCACCAGAACAGCTACAGGCACCCTTTAAATGCATCGAATCCAGGAGCTCCCGGGGGCCTCCAGGCCCCCAGCTTTAAGTTCAGGATTTTCAAAATTTCCAACTTTGACCCCTGTATAATAATATAATTATGATTTTCGAACATTTAATTTTTGTCTCTAAATTTTCTGACACCAGTAATTTGGGAATATTTTCAGTATCTACATTTTCAAACACTAAACAAATAAATTATTTTTAAGTGTCTGAAAATTTAGAGTAATTGCAATACATGTTTTATATCAAGATTGGTGCTTAACATTTGTATATTAATTTACAGCTAATTTAAACTTTATGGCTGATTCTTACTCTTTGACAATGCACTGCATGCATGCAGTGCTTGCATTAAGATTTTGAGCTCACCTAAGCAAAAAGTTTCATGATACTTGGTCAGAATATTTGTCCTATTGAAAGTGGGTCATTTTAGCTCAAAAACTAGGTTTCTAGGTCATATTAAAAAAAAAGTGAATACTCTTGTCACTTTTTTGTCCAATCTTCATGAATCATCTGGCACTTTGTTAGAATAGTTTAGATCCTTAGAGTCTCAGGTGAGCGCCTTAAGGTCCCTGGCCCTCCTGTACATTTTTAAGATACTTGGTTACAAATTTTACATTTTCAAACTGCTGTTACTTCTTTTTTAGACATTTTCATATACCTGGTTACACTGTTGTACATATTCCAGATACCTGGTTACACTGTACAGAGGTTCATCCAGGAGCGACACAAGTGGAACAGCATGCAGGGAAAGCTAGGGGCCTGGATTGCTAGCAGCAACAACAACAGCAGCAACAGCAGCGCCCTCACAGACAGTAAGAGACAGCGTAAAACCCCGCCTCCTATCAATGAGGCAGAATATGGTGGGTACATATTTACATAATATGGAAATTTAATAGACATGCTGGATATTCACTATCGTGACCTTATCTATGCAGACTTCTAGAAATTAATTTCGGATGTGTTCATATGACCCGTGTTTAAAGAATTGATAAAAGAATGAATATTAAATATCATTAAAATAATTGAGTGATATTAATATTTTTTATGATATTGAGACCTTTTGCTTTTCAATGAAACTCCATTAAGCTAACAGCAATTACACTTTCACATTTTTCTTACTGTTCTTCAGGCTTTTTCAGCATTCATACACTTGTCATATATGTTCTCCTTTCTTCAGGCTTGTTCAGCATTCAGTCAGAGCCCATTCCGGAGAGCAACCTTGGTAACCGTATGTTACAGCAGATGGGCTGGACACCGGGTCAAGGGCTGGGTCTTAATGGGGCGGGGATCAGAACCCCTGTGACCGCTACCATACGGCCCCATCGCCAGGGGCTGGGTTGTGAATTCCCAGGGGTCACCTCTGGGACCACAGGGGCTGGGGGAAATGTAGGTACCGTAATAGGGTTGTGCAATGTAGCATCTAAGAAATTGAGTCCGGAGAGAATTTCTGAAAATGAAACGATTTCCTGATAGTGATTCAACGCAGAACTGTACGCTGTCTTTGCCATTGTGTTACACTGCTGGACATTGTAATGTAATGAATTTATAATATATTATCTTGTATTATTGCTTTCTATGTCCAGTGTGTTGTCTAGTGTGTAAATATGTAATGTATGAATCAGCTTGTCATACTCTGGGGGTCAAAAAGTTTATATAGATAAATAACTAAATATATATCAGTGGTTCTCTTCAAACTTTGTTCAGATAATGCCCGTGAGGTCAAACTTGCCACACCCCAGGGTCTGATTTGTCACAAGTAGGTAAAAATTACTGTATGGAATGCAGAGGGGAATAGGTCTCTGCTGTGAGAAGTGCTAGTGTGCATGAGTATAACATACATTGAACCAGTTTAATACATTTGATAACTTTCTGCACAATATGCGCAGCTAGTGTTCATAAATCAAAATCTTGCATCTTACTGTATGGCATCTTTCTTAATACTTTTGCAACATTTTTTTCCATTTGAAGAATTATGTCAGTGACATTCATAGTTTCTAAAACAAAACAGTGTACAATTCATGTATAAATGTAAATGTAGGGCAAATTGCAACACGTCAAACCCAGATACTTTTTACATAAAATACACTGCATGAAAATTAGCTGGTAAATGTTTCATCACATGTGTTGAAATAGCTTGTGACACTTTTAAACACCCCAAAAATATCATGGATTTTTGCACTTTCAGTAAGTAATCCACAAGTTAATTGACTATTACAGTTGCAAATTTCAACTGCTGATTTCTGTATTGGGAGGTTGTGAAACGAACCTTGTACTTGTATGAGTGCATGTGGACTCAAATTTTTAGCATTTTTTATCCTGGTTTTTGTAGTTCTTTTCTTGTACAAAATGTGTAGACTATGGATTCTTGCAATGGCTTTATCTTACCTTGTTCAGAAATCTGGTTTCAGATTGGCTGAGGTCTCATTCTGAGTTTTTCTGCCCATATTAGGGTTGTTGCTTTTGTTATTAGGAAAGTAACGTTAAAAGATGTCATGGATGTATACCGAAAGGTCCTGCTGTGTACCTATCCAGATCCAGATCCAAAAATTTTATACGTTTTATAAGACAGCGAACTTTTCTCCTGTTATTACATTGATGATATAGAATGAAGGGCACTCACGTACTTTGTTATACAACTTCTTACTGACCCTGCAAAGGATTGATGCAAGGTAGCAAATATATATTTGGATAGAGCTGTGCTTTGCCCAATATTAATTGACTGACCTTGTTTGACACTGTTCAGGGTCCGTTAGGAGCTTTGTAAGTAAAGTTGTACAGGTTTGCATAAGAAATAATTGGTGTATCGAAATGTATTTTTATTCACACTGGTATTGAATCATTCTTCATTTGTTACCTTAAGTGAAATATTATGTTTTGCAAACCAATTCAAATTGTAACTTGTCTTCATGATTGGGTCTCTACATACATACGCACGTACAAGTTAGTTAAAACCTCCAAATGTTACGATAATTTACTGTTAACATTTTATGAAGTTTGCGAAATAGTAGAGAACAATTGAGTTTACCTTTCATATAAAAGTAAGGGGTCAAGCTAGCTCAGCAGGTAGAGTTCTGGCCTACAATTCCAAGGAACGCAGGCTTGATCCCCGGCCTGGACACAACTTGTGTTATGAATAGTTATGAGATCATTTCTATGGCCGTTATCTCCTATACCTCGAATTCATATACATAGGTCAGTTTCAGTTATTGGCATAATTAAGTGCATCAAGCTCTGGTACTCTAGCTAACCCAGGAAAGTTGTGAGTTGGTAAACTGACCATGAAGATATTTCAGTAATACTTGTCAAAAACAAACAAACATTTACCAGTTCACAACTCTATAGTCTTCTTTTACACTCGAGCATTTTATAAAATACATGGTTTTTATCCTGTAGATAATAACAATTTCATTAATTCATTAGTTAAAGCACGGAGTGTATATTGATCTAGAGTCCGTGGTTAAAGAGTTAATTTTCTTAACTGTTAACACATGAAATAATAGCTCCTATGTTATAGAATTGTATGACAAGTTTTAGTAGTCCTAGGCAATCATTTTGAATTGTGTATACTTAAAAATTTGTTTATATTTTAAGATTTTATAAAAGTAAAAATAAAAATATGTCATCAAATAGGAAATGTATTTTCCCGAGATCTCAGTAACATTATGTGAATTGTTCATCCTGTATATATTCAGAAATTCATAACTTCAATATGTATCCAACATCAGATTACATGTATCCACCATCAGTGTACATGTATCCAACATCAGTGTACATATATCCAACATCAGTATACATATATCTAACATCAGTTGGCATATATCCAACATCAGTTTATATGTATCCAACATCAGTTTACAAACTGTATGTGCATCCAACATCAGTGTACATATATCCAACATCAGTTTACATGTATCCAGCATCAGTTTACATGTATCCAACATCAGTTTACATGTATCCAACATCAGTTTACATTTATCCAGCATCAGTTTACATGTATCCAACATCAGTTTACATGGTATACACACTTTCCTTGCCATTGAGATTAAAATACAAAGACACAGACATCTATCATTCAGTGATTTGTTGTCATGTTATATGTACATGTATTTCTTTGCAGATATATTCAGAAATATAAAGTGTGTGCTGGGTTCTCACAAACCACTGCATCTTGTCTATGTCAGTTCTAATATCATGCTGTTCATGAAAAAACTTCTCAGAGTTGTTGTTGAAACATTTGTGTAAATATTGCAGATGAACTTCAGGTATTTCACATTTATGATAAATACTGTGTCTTTGTAATTGTGTTTTCAAAAGAACATGTTAAGCTATTTTCTGAATGAAAAGATAAATTACTGCATCTTTGTGATTGTATTTTCAAAATATACTATTTTCTGAATTAATAGGCTCCGTTCTTATACCATGTACATAAAAAATCTCGTATTTCATTCAGGTGATAATGAATTATTTTGTACATAAATAGGCAGTTAGCTTATGTTGTTATTGTTAATGGTGTTATTGTTAATGGATTACAACGGAGGCAGTTGATAGCTCCCTGTAAAAGTATCACAACAAAATGTCAATATGTACATACATTGTATATGGTCGCAAATATAAAAGCAGGGAATACACATGGAACGTTTGTTGTTACTTATTGGTTTAGCTGGGGGATTAGAGAACATGGATTGATGATGTTGGATGTACACTGGAACACTATTTTTTGGACAAAGATATCGCCTATGAGTGGAAAAAGGGATGTGGGCATCGCGGTTGAGTGCAAGGATTATTATGGGGCAGAGTGTCCGAAAGGATTTATGTATGCACACATGGTATGGTTAAATACCATTATGTGTGGGCAGATGACACAGCATACAGGTTAGACTGGCTATTGTGTTGACAGTGAAATGAGGGGATGTGAAGCCGTGTAAGAGGCGATGACTATGGAATCTGTTGCGGCAATAGTTAAGTTTTTTAAGACTTTAAAAGAGAATTGGCAGTTAAAACTACGGTTCTTGATCGCCATTGATGATATTTGGGTAGAATTCTTCAATCCTACTTTCGTCAATAAACAAACACTGGTTAAACATACACTGTCTATTAGTATAAGATACTTGACGGTTATCTTAAGTACATTGAGTGGCTCTCCAAACGTGTACAAATGTTGTTAATGTCTTGTCAATATGATGAGTTTATATCATTTTAAATATAAACACCTCAACTGAAAGGAATCTTCCGCCCATTACAGCTCAATGAGGATCTTCAGATAAAACGAGTGCCGTATACTTAGTTGTTTACAAACAAGGATTTATCTAGCCATGCGCACGAGCATTATAAGCAGATATGGACATTATCGAGTCCGTTTCCTGGGAAGAACCAGTACTTGGTGTCTATGGAGGAGATAATGAAAACGCTCCCCGAGTAAGGAGCGAATCCACGAACTCCCGATCGCTAGGCGGACACCTCATCCACTACACCATCGCGATTTTGCTGCATCAAGTGTTATACCGATTTTTATATTCTTGACGCTTCGTTCTTTATTCATTGATTTTACCCGAAACTTCTAGCCCCACTTTAAATCTTATATCTTTTACCGACGGATTTATCAAAGTGGTTGGTATTAAGCAATGCACGTGTACGTCGTTAAAACGGTTTCGTAAGAACGTCCCGAATCTTGTGTTTTCTACTCCACTTCGACTTTCTAGTGGATCTCGCTCACACTTTTACAGACCTCATGTGAAGATGATATTGAATAAAGAAATTTTGACTGCGAACAATTTTGGCAGAATTATGGCCCTTTGTATGTTTTTTCGAAAATCGAATATTTAGTCCCCCAAATTTTATTGTTTGAACTCCTTTTTGACTGTGAGGCCGATTTTGCTTTACTTGTCACATCTGAACGACCTTAAGGTAGCGCACCCCTAATGGGCACATATCCAAATATAATCTAATTAATTATTTTCTTAATCAGCATCATTTCACTGAACTACATGCAAATTTGTAGGTAGGCTTTCCATGCTTTTTAAAAAAAATATACCGATTTTTTCAAAACCACCCCCACGCTCGGCTTTTGTCCAGTTAATTTTCACCCCTGGGGTATATAAAAGTTCCATAATTTATTCAAATTTCCTAATATGGGCATGCAGTTAATGTGTACAGATGCAGTAAAGGTGTTAAAAGTTTGAACAAGATGAAATAAGTATTCTTTTACAGACATTTATTTTTTGCAAATTTTTATCTATGGAATAGCGCCATGAAATGTGATTTCAGCCAAGTAAAAATTGGGTCGGTTAAAAACAAAGTGTCATAAAATTCAAAGTAGTATCATTTAAGTTTTATTTTAAACTTAGTTTTTATAGAAACACTATATACAGCAAAAATACCAAGAAATAGACAGATTTACCGTTTTCTTTTTGAAATAAAAATGCAACATGCATCATTCGTATTTTCAGCAGAAAATCACCCAATTTAGCCATAACGTTGTTTTAATTTAAAAAATTGAAGGATGTGCATACAAATTTCAACATATTTAACAATGAACATAGCTTATATGCTATATTAAATCAAATTACGTTAGAACAGAAATAAAACGCGTCGCAAAAAGTATGCGATGTCGGCAGGATTCGAACCTGCGCGGGAAGATCCTAAAAGATTTCTAGTACATCGCCTTAACCACTCGACCACGACATCATTTTTTTTTATATCAGAGTTTATTTACAGGTCCTACCGGCCTCTTCACGAGGTCTTTAAGTTCCGACCACGACATCTTCACATTAGTGCCAGCTTAAATAAGACATCCATAAGTAAACAGGTAAAAAGGCTCGTCGATCTTTGAAGAAATCGTGAAATCGTATTTTTCAGATGATATTTGGATCAAAGTCAATATTTATTGTGAAAATAATGTATTCTTAAGGCATTACGTAAACATATATCAAAATTCGAAGTTTGAAAAAAATAAAATGCATCACTCGAAAATAACCGATCATTGAAGATCGGCAATGATCGTAAATTAAATCGCGGGAAATCATTCGGGGTGCGTTACCTTAAGGAAATGAATTACTGCTGCAATCATTTGTTGGCAAATAATGACATTTTGCCTTTTTACAATATAGTGTCCCTCAAACTTTTTTTTCAATTTCGCTAACTGTTCGGCGGATTTCGATTAATCCTTAATGTGAAGTTGATGGTTGCAAACACGTTTGGCAGAATTATGGCCCTTTGTTAGTTTTAACAATATAATCTAGTCCCAAATAGTGTGTCCTCAACCTCTTCTTAACTTTTAAGTGTGTGTTGCTCAAACTTTCACAGCTACACGTGTAGATGATCGTAGAATATTTTTGCTGGGACCTGATATTGACAGAATTATAGGCCCTTGTCGTTGTTTTCAAGTGTTAAGTACTAGTAAATATTTTTAGTCCCCTACCGGTTTCACCGGAGGGGACTTATGGTTTTGTATCCGTCCGTCAGTCCGTTCGTCCGTCACACTTTTCTGGATCCTGCGATAACTTTAAAAGTTCTAAATATTTTTTCATGAAACTTGAAATATGGATAGATGGCAATATGGACATTATGCACGTCATTTCATTTTCTTCCTACGTCAAGAATTCTGGTTGCTATGGCAACTAATAGACTAGAAATACTGCTGAAAATTGCGTTTTTTTCTGGATCCTGCGATTACTTTCAAAGTTCTTAATATTTTTTCATGCAACTTGAAACATGGATAGATGGCAATATGGACATTATGCACGTCACTTCATTTTGTTTCTACGTCAATAATTCTGCTTGCTATGACAACAAATAGACTAGAAATACTGCTGAAAATGGCGGTTTTCTGGATCCTGCGATTACTTTCAAAGTTCTTCATATTTTTTCATGCAACTTGAAACATGGATAGATGGCATTATGGACATTATGCACGTCATTTCATTTCGTTCCTACGTCAAGAATTCTGGTTGCTATGGCAACACATAGACTAGAAATAGTTCTGTGGTGTTTTTTCTGGATCCTGCGATAACTTAAAAAGTTCTTAATATTTGTTCATGAAACTTGGAACATGGATAGATGGCAATATGGACATTATGCACGTCATTTCATTTTGTTTCTACGTAAAAAATGGTGGTTGCTATGGCAACAAATAGACTAGAAATAATGCTGAAAATGGTGTTTTTTTCTGGATCCTGCGATAACTTTAAAAGTTCTTAATATTTTTTCATGAAACTTGGAACATGGATAGATGGCAATATGGACATTATGCACGTCATTTCATTTTGTTCCTACGTCAAAAATTGTGGTTGCTATGGAAACAAATAATAAAAAATATTTTGACAATGGTGAAATTTCTGACAATGGTGGAGCCGGTAGGGGACTTTTATTTCTTGGCAATAGTCTTGTAATTAATATTATTTTTAGTGTATTAGTCCTAATCGGACTTTGGACGACATTTACCCTCAATGAGAATAGTTTTTTTTCTAACAGTAGCCGCGTATCAATGTGTGGGTGAACGACCATTGACAGAAGCTGTCCGTTAAGTAAGTGGAGTTTTCAGGAAGTTTCTTGCACTAAATGATATATTGTGTTTTAGCCCGTTTTTTTTTTCATCTATAGAATTTCCGCACCAACATAGGCAATGTATGCAGACAAAATAAAACAAAAAAACTTGAACAATTGGAATTGTCTTCCCCTCGAGAGAAAAAAAATTGTTCGTTACTTAACTTATGACCCAGGAAATCTTAAAAAATATCTTCATTCAAAATCTTTGATTTACGATAATTGTAGCCAAACACTTTCATGCTGATACAACCAATTTGTAACATTTGAAGGGCCATTACATTGAAATGTCGACCCTGTCTGAAGACGGGTGTTTCCCTGTCTCAATGAACATGTTTAAAAACGATAACTGATAACTAATGTAAATAGGAACAAGAGGCTTCCGTATAAGTAGACCTATTTAAAAACGTGCTGATATGAAACCATCAGGAAGTGGTCCGGATAACTTACGCTTAACTTTTGTCCAATCGCTAACTGTACACCGACTTCTGTTTCACGCGCAAGCGTCTTGTATTTTGAAAATGTCAGCAATGAGTTGTCAAACAATATATCATATCATCGTTACGAAGTAGATGTGATTTGTCTGTGTGTTTGCCCGTCGTTAGTTCGCCTATACGTTTCAACGTATGCACATTTTATTGTATAAAATATTAAAGCTTGCATGCTTTGTTACTGTTGGTATAAAATTGTTCAGGTGTTATTTTTACTATCATAAGCTATATTTACCCATTTATGCCAAGCGTCTAGAAAAAGGCCTTGGCAAACAGCGTAGACCCAGATGAGACGCCGCATGGTGCGGTGTCTCATCTGGGTCTGCGCTGTTTGCTTAAAGGAATTTCTGTAAGAAATATTCTAAATATAGAAATAAATATACTAGACATCCCTAATTTTGAAAAAAATATCCAATTTAGAAGGATGGGAGAGTCCACTAGATCCTGAACACAATGTGTTGAACCTTTGGGGTCCAAATTGACCGCACCTAGAGCTATCGTTATCGTTTCAATTTGCTGCATATTACGAATTTCGCACACACTAATCAGGGACGACACTTTCATAAAAAATGGATTTTACCGCAGAAGAGACCTCCTTTAAACGAAATATACCATACAAGCGGAAAGTGTCGTCCTTGATTTGACTGTGCGTATTAAAAAGGCTAATCTGGGATGACACTACGCAAATGCGCTAAGCCGCACATACCGTAAAGATTAGTATAGCATATATATCAATTACGTTTATATTTCAGAAGATTGATTGATGCACGTTCCTAGTAGAATACATTCGGATAAGGAAAGGAACGTACTGAATCCCGGAAGAGTTCAAACGTCTTAAAACAATCCACTCAAGATGTTAAATTACCTTCTGTAAATGTTATTTTTAGACCGTATACAGAAAATCAGTTCGCGCGTATATATAAAAAGATTTTTGCCGCTTGACTGTTATTCGCTCGGCAAATAACTGATGCATCTTTGTTGACTAAACAGCAACAATACTTACATACATAAAAACACATATGTTAGCAATATTTGTCTACCAAAGTTGATTGTAATTTTAAACATTTTATGTTTTAATTCTTTTATTGCATTTGTCTAGTGGAAAATACAAGTAATTAAAACAATTGTGCAACTTCAAAAATAATTTAATTTTATATTTGGGTTTACAAAATAATACAAAAGATGCTTCGACTTCTAAAGGTTGTTGTGATGTTATTTCTAGCTAACAGCAGTGCGGGTTTTACAACCACTACATGTAAGTATGCATTTATTTCGTTATATTATCCACACGACATAATGGGTTAATTTCTCCATTTATCATTCGTGTGCGTTTGTGTATAGATATGTGTACGTGTGTGCGTGTGTGTTATCTGTTAAAGATATTTTCTAAATAGTTTTATTTGTGTAATTTTGATTATATGAAGTGAAGAGAGATGCTTATCAATCCGGAAAGTGGTCCAGCGTACTTATCATGTGGTTGTCGTGGCCGAGTGGTTAAGGCGATGGACTAGAAATCCATTGGGATCTTCCCGCGCAGGTTCGAATCCTGCCGACAACGTGACTGTTTTGCAAATTGTGTGTGTTTATATATAGCAATTAGTTAAATAGTGCTTTCTGTTTTAACTAAGCGTTGAAAACTTAACTGTTACTTGTGATAAACGAACGTACGTTTACTTATATATCATCATTTCTATCTTATTTCGCACTTTCCTTGTCAGAGAGATAACATCATAAAAAAAGACATTTATCATTCAGCATTTTCTTTCGTTTTGTATAATGTTGTTTGCACATTTATTTCAAACAAATATTGCATCTTGGTCACTCGCAAACAACTTTGTCAGTTTAACGTTAACGCATCGTCTTTGTCAGGGTTTTTTCATAAAGTTTCAGGTTCATGGTTTTGAAAAATATCTGTGTTTACAATTTCTTATAAGGTAAATGAATATATATTTTGTCTGTGCATAAATATTAGTACAATTTGAGAGTACAAACTGGGCGATACGCTCAAAATAACATTCCACGAAATGAACATTGTTGTCTATGTTTTAATGATTTTGATTTACAAGATGAACACCATTTTATATGTATATGTCGCTGTTATACTGAGTTAATAAAAAATATATAAGCCATCTGTATATAAATTCAACAAGTTACTAGTTTCATGTGACACATCAATAATTTATAATGTAACAAATCCATGATTTATAAAATGTGTGTAAATTTATCAAAGAAGCTTTTGTTAAAAGAAGTTTATTAACGGCCGTGTTTGATAGAGCCTACGTTCTCTTACCATCGATTGTATTGTTTGTATTCTTTAATTACTATTATTTAATGTTATGTTGTTATGTCTAGTTGCGTGACAGAGAATAGTGTGTGTGTTGAAGATGAAGATGATGTTCATTTGTATAAGTCTGAATAAACCATCTGTCTGTCTGTCTGCTATATTTGATCAAACAACTTTTAGCATATTATATAGTATTATATAATCTATTGTGTATATTAAATATAAACCTGAGCATTTGAGATTCTCATTTTATACAATATTTTAGATCCCAATACTAGTTCAACCCTGCCGATAACACCAGGCCCGTGCAGTGGAACGCCATGTTTCAACTCCGCCACGTGCCTGCCTTCTGTCACGAGTTTCACGTGCAGCTGTGCAGGCGGATTCAACGGAACAGTCTGTGAACTCGGTGAGAATATGGGCCGTGCTCTGTGAAAAAGGGGTTCAATGCATGTGCGTAAAGTATCATCCCATATTAGCCTGTGCAGTCCGCACAGGCTAATCAGGGACGACACTTTCCGCCTAAATTGGATTTTTGCTAAGAAGAGACTTCATATAAACGAAAACTGTCATAAAAGCGGAAAGTGTCGTCCCTGATAAGTCTGTTCGGACTGCATTGGAACCGCTTGCTGGACATCTTGTCAAAAGTCTAAATGTAAATTTTTGACTTTGAAAGATTCACAAATAGACGTATTTTTCCGCTCATCGGGCTTGTGCCCGGCCGATGAGCCCTACGATACCGGATCATTTTGTAGCATCGGGCGGCGTCCGGATTAATTTTTAAGTCGCACTTAATATTTTTCCCGACGTCGGGCCCGGGAAGGAATCGAGTTGAGATATATAAAAAAAGATCGGACGAACAACGCACGGTTATCGCCCGGAGATCGCCCGACATCGTATTCATGGAACGTGTATCGGCAAAAGTCAAGGTATTTCGCAGGGGCATATACATCGGCCGGCGACCGTCTGATTGCCAGAGGGCCTCCGCACGATGACCGCCGGACGCCGGACGGCATTCGTTACATTTGATACACGTACAATGAATTCGATGTCGGGCGCACGCCGAGCGATAACCGTGTGTTTATCTCCGAACTTTTTTCGATCTCATCTCGATTTCTTCCCGGGCCCGTCCACGGGTAAAATTTTCCGACAGTGGGTTCATGGAACGTATATCAGCAAAAGTCAATGTATTTCCCTGGGGATTATACATCGGCCGGAAACCGTCTGATTTCCGGAAAGCCTCCGCATGATGACCGACGGACGCCGGACGGCGCTCGTTATGATTCAATACACGTACAATGAATCCTATGTCGGGCGCACGCCGAGCGATAACCGTGTGTTTATCGTCCAATCCTTTTCGATCTCAACTCGATAACTTCCCGGACCCGACTACGGGTAAAATTTTCTGTGTGATTAAAAATTAATCCGGACGCCGCCCGATGCGACAAAATTGCCCGGTGTACGTGCGATCATCGGCCGGACGCCAGCCCGATGAGCGGAAAAATACGTCGTCCGCTGATCGGACGGTTATCGGTCTCTATTGGTGACTGAGGTATTACCACAAAATAATTTTCGGGGATGGGCAATTCTATTTCAATATGAGACAGAATTTTGTTTTAATATGTGTCAGTATTATTCGGAAAAAAACACACAACAATGTCACAATGCCTCTTAATTAAGTTTGTATTTGCGTTAAGTCAAATGTAATGCTTATATTGATTTAAGGGTTCTTAACCTAAATGCGCGCTTTTATCATCTGACACACATAGGCATATTGCATTGATTTCAGACATTGACGAGTGTCTGAATTCCCCGTGCACAAACAACGCTCAGTGCTCTAATACTTATGGGAGTTACACGTGCCATTGTAGACCCGGGTTTGCTGGCAAAAACTGTTCGGGTAAGCAAGCCATACGCATTTAATTGACTATCGGATGTTAGTCATACTAGATCTTCAACGTTTGTTGTTCAAAAACATGTTTGCTCTCATTGTCGGAATGTACTGAATATACCGCTTCTCCGTTACAACCGCTCCTCTCTCCGTGAACACGAGGCTTTAGTGCATGTTCGGAATCACTCAGATCAGCAGACGATGTATTCCTTAAATTTGCCTATCTTACGGAGGAATCCGGAGATAGTCGATGTAATACGATTGGCTCGTAAAGTGTCATCCCAGATTAGCAGTCCGCGTAGGCTAACAAAGGGAGGACACTTTTCGACTCAACTGGAATTTTGTTTATAAGAGACTTCCTTTGTATAAAATATTCCATAAAAGCGGAAAGTATCGTCGTTCATTAGCCTGTTCGAACTGCAGAGCTAATCTGGAATCACAATTAACGAACATGCATTAAGCTCAGTTTGCGGATTTGAGCGACCGTCGGTTCTGACGATGGGTGCGATGTCTTAAGTGGACCGTTTTATTGTGATTAAAATTAAGATTAAAACAGAACGGTATTTTAACCTAAATTAAATAGTATTAATTTTACATTTAAAAAGCATGTTCATGAAATTAAACCTGAAGGTCATGTTTCAGATCCCGACCATTGCTCCTCCAATCCGTGTCAAGGTCACGGCGAGTGTCGCCACAACGTGACGTCATTCTACTGCGACTGTTTCCATGGCTACAGTGGAGCTACTTGTCAGATTAGTACGGCGATATTTTTATACAGTTTTTAAAGTTTTACAATGTAAAATCTTGTTATTATTCCAGCAATTCATGATTCATACCTCATAAAAAGAGACTAAATCACACAGCTTAGTAGTAAACCCCAAATTTAGGTGTGACTAAAACCAAATGTGCATGTTCAATGATCAACAGATTGAGGCTGCATTGAATGTGGCGGAAAAGCGGAATACTAAAGAAAAACTTTGAATATGAATTGTTTAAAAAAAAAACATAAGTTAAAAACAACAACGTATTTTCACTATTTAAAGGGACATCTGTTATACTGACCTAAAATAGCGATTTCATAGCATAACTTTCAATCAATCTTTGTACAAAAAACGTCCCTGTAGAAGGGAAGGGGCATATCATCATATGAGACGCGTTCTGAGAAAACTGGGCTTAATGCATGTTCGTAAAGTATCGTCCCAGATTAGACTGTACAATCCGCACAGGCTAATCAGGGAAGACACTTTCCGCCTAAACTTGATTTTCGGTAAGGAGGGACTTCATTGAAACTAAAAATACCATAAAAGCGGGAAATGTCCCTGATTAGCCTGTCCGGACTGCACAGGCTAATCTGGGACGACACTTTACGCACATGCATTATGCCCAGTTTTCTCAGAACACGACTCGTATTCTCTATTTCAATTATAACTGCGCTTATAAATTCGTTTATTTTCACATGTGTCCGCGAAAGGCAAAACAATTACGTTGTCGGCAGGATTCGAACCTGCGCGGGAAGATCCCAGTGGATTTCTAGTCCATCGTCTCAACCACTCGGCCACGACAACCACATGACGAATAAGAATGGGCTTATTATTTTTTTAATTATTTATTTTCGTCTTTAAATGGACATCTTTAATACATACATAAATAGCGATGTCATAGCATAACTTCCAAAACTTGTAACCACCGAACGGGTCCGTAAAGCGTGTGTGTGGAGGGGGTTGGGGCGGGGGGCGAGGCCTTATCCTCATATTCTCTATCAAATTGCAATTCGCTTTAAGTGTGTTCTGTCCAATATTTCCTCAGGCAACAGTGCGTACTCCCAGATCCAGCCGCTGGCGGGCCACTAAATGATCGAAATTATTCAAATTAACAATCACGCGTTGTTTGTGAATCATAACACGAACTATTCCGTTGTAAGAAAATTGCTATACTTTAGGAGCGCGAGCCTTAGAAAATGAAACATTTTCTGGTCGCCTGCACAATACGGTCAAGGTAGAGCAATTTACGTTTAAAATTAAATTTCAAATACATTATGAGAACCGCTATGTAAAAAGGGGATTTAATGCATGTGCGTAAAGTGTCGACCCATATTAGCCAATGCAGTCCGCACAGGCTAATCAGAGATGAGACTTTCCTCTTAAATTGTATTGTTCGCTTTAAGGTCGCCTCTTCTTAGCGAAAAGCCAGTGAATGCGAAAAGTGTCGTCCCTGATTAGACTGTGCGGACGACACAGGCTAACCTTGGACGACACTTTACGCACATGCATTTAACCCCGTTTTCTCAGAGCGCGAATTAATATATAATTATTATATATTTAGATGAGGACGCATGCGCAAGCTCTCCGTGCCAGAATGACGGCACGTGTCAAGACCTTGTCGGCGACTACGTTTGCAGATGTCAGAATACATATACGGGCAAAAACTGTGAACAAGGTATTGCATAGCGTTTTTTCCTAATACTAGTAATTTATTTACTGAATATAAGTAATGACGATTGCGTTTAACGAAGAGCTTTTAAATTCCTTGTGTTCTTGAATACTTCGAGAAAATGTAAAGCGCACCCGTGTGGTCAAATTATGGCTGGGAAATGACGAGCTTTAATTTTTTCCTTGGCGAAATTTGGTGAACAATTCTATTTAATTCACATGTTGCTTGCTTTTGAAATTATTGATTTATCATAAATTTGATTATTTCTTTCAGAAATCGATTACTGTGATCCATCGCCGTGTCAAAACAATGGCGTCTGTCGACGTCATAGTATCGGATACGTGTGCGACTGTCCTGGTGACGTTATAGGGCTCAACTGTGAGCTCCCTATTCAACAGGTAGCCGGTGAAACTTACATGTGTAACACGATTTCAATAAACGCGGACTTCCATTGTGAGAAAACAATAAAGCCTCGTGAATTGCTTGTGCAGTAGTAATTAATCTTTAATAAAAAAACCGTTATTTTCACTGAATGATCTCTTTTAAGGTCTGTGACGGCGACCAGTCGTTTTGTCTGTGTCAGATGAACGGGGAACCAATCCACGTGCCGGTGCCAGACCCTTTCCGAGACGACGAGAAAGAACGATATCTTGAGACGGGTATGTAATCGGCAATAATCGCAGCTTTCTTTCAAAACTCTGCGCAATAGCCAACCCTTCAGCAAAATGGTTTCCGTTGATCAGAAGAAATGCAATGCGCAGGGGACGCAACTGGGGCAACGTTTATGTTCTCCTTGCACGTTTTATTCGCTCCATGCAGCAAGTTTGATAATTCTTGTGTTTAGCTTTTATATCGTTCTTGTGATTCAAATAACCATTTTTTGGTTGTTTAGGGCAGTATTGATGCGGAAGACTTTGTCAATAAATCGGAATATTTCAATATATGTGAATATTGGTTCCATTACAATATGTTACCATGTTAGAATTCGTGTTTATTCTTTAACAGTTTGTCTACATGTAGTTTCTGTGTTTTGATGTGTCCTGTTTCACATTTAGGAATTATCGGGTATCCTGTCGGCCTGGTAATAGGAACATGTCTGTGTGCGTTATTCCACTATACGATTCGTCCCCGATTCGTTTCGTCCAAAAAACGCCCGTCTTCTGCTGCTTCGTCATCATCCCTTTCGTCCCAAGAATCTCAGCAATCGGCACCACCGCGGTATTCTACTCTTGGATATTCGTCTTCTGCATCCCATGTGTGAAATCGAATACTTATAGTTGAACCTTGTTCTGGGAAAATGGGCTTTAATTGTTGCATGTGCGTTAAGTGTCTTCCCAGATTGGCCTGTGAAGTCCCCACGGGCTTATTATAGACGGCACTTTCCGGTTGTATGGCATTTTTACGTTTAAAGGAAATTCTTCTGGACGAAAATCAAGTTTAAGTTGATATTGCCTCCCCTGATTGGCATCAACAGGCTAACCTTGGGCGAAACTTTACGCACATGCTTTTATTGACAGATGGGAACCATGTGCATATCATTTACATGATTTAAAGCTATTGAATTGTTACTTTGTCACATTATTTATATAACGACGGATGGTTCTTTACCATGAAATATTGCTTACAAAATACCTCGTACATATTGTTACAATCTTGTCCGCACCATCAACGTTTCATTTCATAGTATGGGCTTAAAAAAGTATTTTATTATTATTATTATTGTTGTTGGTATTATTATTATTTTTTTTATTATTATTATAATAATTATTATTATATTTAAGTATTATTATTATTATTATTATTATTATTATTATTATTATTATTATTATTATTATTATTATCATCATTATTATCATAATTATTATAATTGTTATTATTATATTATATTATATTATATTATATAATATTATATTATATTATATTATATTATATTATATTATATTATATTATATTATATTATATTATATTATTATTATTATTATTATTATTATTATTATTGTTATTATTATTATTAGTTGCTACAGTCATAATGGAAATAATTTGTAACTGTTGAAAGTAGCAGTCTGTGTCAGTGTTTACTTGTATACTGTTATCGTGAGTGTAATAAACAACAGTCAACCGTCAATCACTGAATAAACTACAAACAAAAGGTTGCGTTAGAATTTTTCACAGCCGATACCTATAACGAATTTATTCTTAAGCAAACGACAGATATAATTTATTCATTAGTCAAAGCCCAAATATCGAACAATGCGGTCGATTATCGCTCAACAGTAGGTTTAAATGCTTTAAAACCCAACCGTGCTTTTATACTTTAATTCTTTAATCTCCTGTAAGTAAATCGATTTAAAGGTCTGAGTTTTCAACGGCGCATAGTGAACGTTATGTCACACTGGATCGTTTAAGAACTGTTCCGAATAGCGACGTCGCCTTAACGACACAACAGTAGCAAAATGGCGGCGCTCAGTATGGGAGCGTTTGGCGCGTACAAGCAAGCTTACAGCCGCTATAAACAAGAATTAGAACAGAGAGAAAAGGAGCTTGAAGAAGGCGAGGAGAATCCGGAAGTTGAGACTGTGTGGATAACAAAACGATACGTTCCGACGGATTTACGTTCAACGGCTCCCGTGCCGAGGCACAAGTTGCTGGCACCTAAGCAACTTCCGTTTCCCGACCGCCACTGGATTCCAAGCCTGGACCCGCCACTCCGAAGCTTCGAGCGAGCGCACTCTGAATTCATCTATACGTCACATCCGTCGACGCGCTGTGAGGACTACTCCACCTTGCGGCAGATGCTGCCGTCCCGAGGAAGCGTCTACAAGCTGAACCCTCCCAACTGGGGCACCTATTATTCACTGCCACCCCTAATTGCGGAGAATTCCCCGAAACGGTTCCCTCTTGTTAACAGCCCTATGACGAGGTAGGTACGAGTTGGAGAGTTGTACAATAACGTGCATGCG
This sequence comes from Dreissena polymorpha, assembly GCF_020536995.1. NCBI lineage: Eukaryota > Metazoa > Mollusca > Bivalvia > Myida > Dreissenidae > Dreissena > Dreissena polymorpha. The sequence goes on along the minus strand of NC_068357.1, from coordinate 78,131,292 downwards.
GTAATAATAAGCATAGAACCCGTATACATATGCGCCGCAACATTCTTTTACATTTTATGGATAAATTCCACGGATTTTGTTAATGTCCGAAGGCGATTTTAATAATCTCTAAAACAATGTAAACTAATACCATTATTTCCAATTGGTACAACATACATGATGGCGTATTAAACATGATAAACTTAGACAATAGTGTTCTTATGAACCATACATTTATTTAAGACTGTCGTATGATTGACATAAAGTTGAAAGCTCATACGACATGTATTAGTTGGAAGCAACTCTTACTACCACTTAAAATGAGCCGCGTCGTGCGAAAATGGTCCTTATGACATATCCGAACATTGTAGCTCCAAATATGTCTCTGCACCAGTTCACACTCATGCGGAGTCATAATGTCCGCTTATTAGATAACGAAACCTTGCGCGACTTTATAGCAGACACTGTAGCTCCTGACCAGACAGACTGCGCATGCGCAGGCTGATCTGGAGCTACGCTGGACCATACGCTGGCCGCATATGGCAAACTAACCATTTTTGTGCGACACGGCTAAAATAAAATACACTATACGAGTAATAATGCGTGAGTGCAACAAATATTGTGCAATTGAATGCAATCAATTCTTACTCGGTTGATTATGGTATGTCCAAATAGTCTATGGTTGAATGCTTAACAGACCTGACAGCAAAGTCAGTGGTTAAAACAAGTCTAAATCGATTCATGTATATGAACATGTATTAAATGTATATCGGTAATTCAAAAAATAAAAATCGATTTAAAGTAGTGTTAAAACTTTATCGGATTTAATTTGAAATGTTTTCTTTGTAAGCAACTCAATTAAAATAAATGCATGTACTAACACTTACGTTGATTCAAATTCAATCAATACATTTTGCCCATTCGTTTTCTGAATTGGCCTCTATATCGGGTCAATGTTCATAGCTGCATGTTTAATCAGCGTTTTTATTGACAAAGTATACACAGCTAGGATTTGTTCTTCTTTACTGCTGTTCAATTATTGATAGCATGCTCTTTACTAAAGATAACACAACCAACGGTCCCATGATATTCACACGAACAATTGATGCATTTACAATTGTGCCACGAATGAAGGTGAAGTTTTCTAACTGTTTTTATGCTCCCCCAAAATTTATTTTGGGGAGAGCATATAGTCGCCGCTTCGTCTGTCCGCGTGTGCGTCTGTCTGTCTGTCTGTCCGTCCGTGCACAATTTTTGTCCGGCTATTTTTCTCAGCAACTAATGACCGGAATTCAATGAATCTTTATGGGAAGGTTCACTACCAAGAGGAGATGTGCATATTGTCAGCAGGTTCTGGTCGGATGATTTTTCACAGAGTTATGGCCCTTTGAAAATTTCCATTAACTTTTCCATTAACTGTACATATAGTGCAATTCTTGTCCGGGCTATTTCTCAGCAACTGATGACCAGAACTCAATGAAACTCTATTGGAAGCTTCACTACCAAGAGGAGATGTGCATATTATCAGCGGGTTCTGGTCGGATGATTTTTCACAGAGTTATGGCCCTTTGAAATTTTCTATAAAAAAATAATTGTCTCTCAAACTACTGTGCCTTCAAGACGTTTCCTTTTATCTGAATATATAGTGCAATATTGTGACAAAAAAACTTTGGGGAGCATCACCCATCTCCGACGGTTTCTTGTTTTAGATGAACTTGCACACACAATTACATAAATAAAAAATTTACTGTCTTTAGCTTCCTGTTAATATATATAACAGACAATAAAACTCTATTACGGGAAAAGAATGTTGTTCTTACTTATCTCTTATTTTAAAAGAACCTTTTCACGTTTTGTTAAATTGACAAAATTAAAAATTGTTTCAAATTCGCAAATTTTCGTTGCAGTTATGATATTTGTGAGGAAACACTAATACCGGTACTGAACATTTACCATGCTCTAAAATATCCATCATATGCACCTTTTGACGATTTAAGATAAAATTATAAAGCGTTGCAACGCGAAACGATTGAATAATTTGGAGAGTTCTGTTGTTGTCGTTATATTTTTTGACACTTCGAGAGGATTGCTTATATAAAGTATAAAATACATATCTCAGTGTATGAGCACGGATGGCCGAGTGGTCTAAGCGTTAGACTTTTACTCTAGGGGTCAATGGTTCGAGCCCAGATGAGGTCTACGTTTTTTTTCTTAAATTTTATTCTTGTTTTTTTTAATGGAGATTTTTAGATTCAATGTTAACATTTAACAATACGAAGCTTTTAATGACAAACTTCAATACATGCCAAAATATGTGTAAAGATCCCTTTAATAAAAGAACAACAACTATCAAAATACAATAATCAATCGTGGATTACCATTGCAGGTTGAAACTTGACTGAGGTCTAGCCCCACCGCACACTTAACCTAAAATTATCACAAACCAATCGCGCTTCTGAAACGATTTATATCAAATGTACATATGGAGATAGAAAACGAAAACATGAATGCCAAAATGTGACGAGCGGATGGAATACTGCACACATACTTTTAGTGTACTAGTTTCGTAACTATCGAAAATCTTTTAAAATTAAAGTCGTTCGTTTGCAAAGAATACTGATCGTCGCTTATTTGACCATCATAACAAATCGTTGATATCGTATTATATCCTAATACAGCGGGACAAATATGATCTTTTTTTACTTCACATATTGGGGTTCGTGGAAGATTTTATGCAATAATAGACTCTACGATCTGTTGCAATTTGTAAAGATCTGTTGCAATTCAAAAATAAATTTAAGTTGATCGCAAAAAGTCAATTGTCGATAGTAATCCCAGTCAAATATTCGATCAAATGTACGGACATTGTATATTCTTTAAGAGCATTGTCCTTTATTGTTTTTGCCATGCTAAGCACGTGAATGTGATAATACAGGATATGTGTGTAAAAACTCGTGTCCTCCACAAATAAACTTAATTGTCACATACTTTGGTCTCACTATTCAAGAACTATATACCAAAAGAAATAAAACCATAACATGATGTGCATACGTGTATTTGATTGTTCCACGCCGTTCGCCTAATTTATGCTCTGACAAATGATTCCATGTCAAAAAGGATACTATTGAATGAACTATTATAAACTCCACCCTCACGGATGTAAAGGCATCCATTGGCCGTGTACCTGTGAAAAAAGTTGGTTTGAAATCGGCCGAAATCAAGAGCTTACGCAACACGAAATGTAGCTACTGTTCAGCGACAGATAAGAATTAAGTAAATGTTGATAAAATCAATTTAACGGCGCATTTGAGTGGATATACAAACCCACAAAGTACAACACATCAAATAGAAATTGCACTTAATATCAAGTGCTTTGAAATGTATACCCCGGAAACTATACATCTAAATATACTCCGTTCGTTCCAATTCATTATTTTTTAACAAGTCCTTTCGAAAGGTCCCTGCCGGAAAGGCGAACCAAATAATAACATATGTTGACAAATTGTATTACGCTTTCGCGAAGAGGTAGCAAACGATCTCGTGCATTATTTTACTTTTCAAACGTCAACTTTCGGCAACGTTGTGACATTTAACGCTACAGTGGTACTTGCTTTAATTAAATGTTTCCGGTTAGTGCGGGCCAGGTTTTCTTAGGTGTGATATTTTAAAAGATTTATTCTATGAATTGTGTATACTGTACTTTTTCAATACACTAAACACATAATAATGTTTAATAAAAAATGCGAACATGCCAATATAACTAAATACTTCCGCTCGTTCAATCATCATGTTATGTAATCGCAAAATCTAAATTGTAACATTAAAGATTAAAAACTTAAAATATGAATCATGCCATCTCCAAGAAATCGAGATATATTGGTTTGCATTTGTCCACCGGTCGGTCTGTTGGTCTAACGGCCTACAGAACGCTTTGCCCTACAACCATACCCATTTGTCTAGTGGTAACTTATTGCCTATAAGTCGGTGGTAGGGATGGGATCTGGTCGTATCTTTTTCACATTTTATCCCGTTGTTTCGTTGCAGATATGTGGATGACATGCACTTAACGAATCGGCTCTTCAAACTTCATTAACTCCACCAACTGCCGTCATCGATCTCATCTTTCGTCTGCGTGATGCAATTATTGTGTGTTCATTTCTATTGTCAGTATTTTCTTTAGGCAAACTTATTGTAGAAACAGTATTTGAATGTTATTTATTAAGAATCACAAATGAAAATTTACCTTTGGAAGTATGTGTAACCTACGTTTCACTATCTTCTAACATGTATGTTTGTATAGAGCGATATTTTACAACTTGCATGTAAACAGTATTATGGATTTTATTTAATTTGAAATATTGAAAATGAAAATGAAAAATATATTTATTATAAACATGTTTTTGTCTTTAAATTAAAAAAAACACATATATTTAGCCACACTGTAATTTTCTAAATTGCGTGAATACGCGTTCATATATAGGCTATAGCACGCGACAATAAAGCCTGTCCATATAAATTCGAATAAAGTATATTGTACGTTATGTTTAAGGTGTACCTATGCATGCACGTATAAGAGGTAGCCTTTTAGTGTCTATTTTATCACTGTTAATGTGTGAAAGTATATTATTGCTTGAATTGTTGCTATTTTAATGCTGAAAATACATAATTACGACCACGAATTTAAAGACGTAAACTTACACAGAACACATGATACCTAAAAACATATTAATGCACTTTGGTCAAAATAAGGATAGCGGTATTAATGTATTGTCATTTGGAATTTTTATACACTAAATGCACGATCATCTGTAATTTAAAAGTTGGATTGAGGCAATTTGTAAAATTCATATGTTTTATTGTTTCTATGAAATGTTAAACGAGGTTTGTGTTTAATGTTTAAACGATGGTCTTTGCAGGTGTGTAGTTGTTTTGCTCGTATATATCAATAGAACTTAAATTGTTTTACATCCTTTTGGTATTTTTCCATTTGAAAAATATTTTCTATTGTCTGATTTGTACCAATCAGTATTAATCTTCCATTAAATGTTGTTATTTGTCAATGCTCCGTGTTTGTAGTGATGTAGAAAAGAGAAATGTCGAGTGGAGCGTGTGTACCGAATATTTAGACGCAACGCCTCACATGTACATATGGCATTTCCGATGTACAATCACTGTATTCATACTACCATTTGATGCATCGATGCTTATGCTAAAGGAGTGATTTTCCAGACACCCCCCCATGAAATGCGATAAACTTCTTTCGTAATTACTCTCTATAAAATAAAGAAGTATGTAATAGTATCTAAAATCAATTAATTAAAACGGATGCCCAATCGACGAGCCCCAAACTGAATTAGACATTGAATCGTTAAATATAATTCAAACTTGGTTTATTTGTTTAGTTTGTATACGATGCATAAATGGGATTGACACTGTTTTCACTTTGCGACCGTAAATGTTAGTTCGATCCTAGAATTGGATTTAATGATGTTTCTAAACAACAGTACCGATCCTATCCATGAAACCTGTCAAATGCGACATCTGAAATTGGTCACTGGCGCTCGATTGGTCATTGTATGTTCGAGTACTGCTAAAATGTACCCTGGGTACTCTTAAGTATACTTAAATTAACCCCGGGTACGGAAAATATACTAACACGTACCCGGCAAATTTAGACTGTACCCGAGATTCCTTCCCGCCCAAAATCCGATGGATTCTGCGCTGCGGAATATGAAATAAAATTCTCTTTGAACAACACCTGCCTCAACATGCTTTTTATGCTACCCCCAAATTTATTTATTTTTTGGGGGGGTGGGGGGGGGGAGCATATAGTCGCCGCTTCGTCTGTCCGTTCGTCCGTGCACAATTTTTGTCCGGGCTATTTCTCAGCAACTAATGACCGGAATTCAATGAAACTTTATGGGAAGCTTCACTACCAAGTGGAGATGTGCGTATTATCAGCGGGTTCTGGTCGGATGATTTTTCACAGAGTAAATGCCCTTTGAAAAAAAAAAAATCTTGTCCCCCCCCCCCCCAACTACTGTGCCGTCAAGACGTTTCCTTTTATCTGAATATATAATGCAATATTGTGACAAAAAACCTTTGGGGAGCATCCCACGTCTCCGACGGTTTCTTGTTGAATAGTAGTTTCGATAATATCGAGTTCATTTAACAAAATATTGACATAAATATGAACATAATTAATTCGAAAAAAATAGCGGACAACGTCAAATTTAGCGTTAGAATTCCCGGGTACGTTTCAGTATATTTTTCGTACCCTGGGTACATTTAAGTAAATTTTCCGTACCCGGGATACATTAAAGAAGTACCCGAGCCCACAATTACCAATCGAGCATCACTGGCATTAAACAAAAGTACATAATAATAAGAATTCCTCGCTTGCTAATATATCTGTGGCTTTGTTATTCTCTTTTTCTCGATAAAATTGAACAAGCATACAACTTCAATAGCTCGTTGTTGGTAGACAGAAAAACTCGACCGTGGAGGGAACAACGGCATGCAATGTACTTTCATAAAAAAAAGACATAAGAAACAATTAAATATACAATGAAAAGGCTGCAGATTTCTGAAAAGACATCGCGTATACAGATCATTCGCAGGAAACGGACTAGAAAGTGTATCAATCATGTTGTTGACATAATCGGGCTTACGTCGATATGGTGTAAGATTTTCCTCCGACCAGTTATTAAAGTGGCGAGGGGAAACGATCCATTTTAATGCATGTATTATAATAACATACCACACCAACATACTATATATAACACACACATATTTATCAATATCAATCTCCAGTACCGATATGTTTATTACGGGATAAGCGGGTTGGCTCTCGATATCAAACTGCTTATAGTTAAACATAAGAAACTAAACAATTGATTTTACATGGCTTTATTTGCAGGGAAGTGTCACAATATATTAAATCAGCATGCTAAAACATCGGATGCATCTTTCAGTGTCATTTTTGGTGAATATGACACATATTGAAAAAACAACAAGAAGATCAGTTTATAGAGTGAATCAATCAATGGTTGTAAACAAAAAAATACAGCAAACAAATAAAGTAAATGTATAATACAACTATAAAATTAAGTCAACCTATTAGGAAAGTTGTTGTTTTGGCAGTAAGTTGCTTTTACTGTGATAGGAAATTAGTTACTGGTGTAGTGGTATTATAAAACAACAACTTATGGTCCACAACAGCACACACTAGTATTATTCCACAACAACGGCTACTATACTACTACAACAACTACCAATTTATTACTACAAAACTACTAATTTACTAATACAACAGTTACTAATTTACTACTACAACAGTTACTAATTTACTACTACAACAGCAACTAATTTGCTACCACAACAACAACTAATATTCTACCACAGCAAACAATTTACTACATCAACAACTATTTTACTATTATAACAACGACAACAACAAAAATACCAACACAACAACAACTAATATCCAACAACAACTAATATACTACCAACACAACAATTAATATACTAAAAACAACTAATATAATACCACAACGGGAACTTATTTACTACCACAACAGTAAGTCAGATATATTACCAAGACAATAACCAGTTTCCTATCACAGTAGCAGCAATTATTTACTACCGAAACAACAAATAATATACAATAATATACTAGCACATCAACAACTAATTTACTTTTGGGAGAGGATCCAGATAATGTTGCAAAAACTTGTAATTCAATCCAATGCATATTTGATGCAATTAATACGTTAAAACTAACTAATTTACCAAATTTAACATTTAAAAACCATCTACTGCACTTCCACAAAAAATCTGACATAATACAACAAGCAATACCATACCACAACAACATTTAAGTTTTGTCCACAACACGAATTACATTCTCCTTAATAACCTTATTTTTATCACAACATCACAATATAACGTACTATCACGATGAAAAAAAGAAGGAATGAAGATTCGGCCGCAAACCTTCTTGCTTAACTGTGTTGAAATCACACACTCTTCCACAACATTTAATGATTTACTGCGACAGAAATATACTCTTCTATACATTACACTTGAGTTCTGCCGTGTGACAAACCAATGTCGTACAAGAAATGCTTTGATGTTTTAACAAGGAATGATTTATGTTACATGAAAAAATCTTAGCATTTAGTTACGTACATTCAAAGGACAACATAAATTATCTTACATGGTGCTTGCACTTAGATTTGGCAAATGGAACGGTGGTTCTGAAAATGTATACATGTACTTCGGAAGCGTTAAATAATTCCTTTCAAATGAATTTTATAAAATTAATGTTTTCAAAAAGGTTTAACGAACGTATTTTACAGTCACTGCCATGGTTACAAACATATTGTGTAAAGCACGTTTTGGGTATGGAATTACTCATTGACAAATTAAGTATATAAATGTACATCACAACAAACATAAAACAGATTGGATTCACAAACGTATGGTATTTATTCTAAAGTAGAAACTTATAAATTAATCTGTCCACGTTGATTCTTCAGTCAGAAATAAACTGCAACACCGCCGAATAATATTTTAAACACTAAGCTAAATCTAAAGCTATTCTCTGGATGTTAGTATTGTAACATGAGTTATGTCCCTTCTTTAATTCCAAGCTCCGAAGTTCTGTCTGTGAAAAATCTCTTTAAAATAAACGTCTGTCCGAGGCCCGTAATAAGAACGGCGAACGTCTGGAAGACGGACATCCATGTGACGTTCGAAAGTAACGTCTCCGCGATATGGCGTCCTATGGATTCCTTAATCCGGAAGTCACGTTGAAATCGCATCACCGTCGTCAGAGTCTCGTGGATTTCATCGCACGAGCTCTCACCGGAAGTCCGCACGAAAGGTATTTGCTGATTGGCTTCCCCTGCTAACGAATGTACGTCCGCTGGCCTCAAATCGGCGTAAACTACCTTGTGGACCCAGGACGAAAACTCGTTGCTAAAGCATATCTGGTAATCCCCTCTTGAAGTCTCAAACTCGAATCGACCTTCGCTGGCCTTGTCTTGGCGGTAAATTATTTTCCCGTTTGGACTTCTTACGTGTACGTCGATATCCTGCTGACCCCCCTTCAATACCTTGTATTCTAACACGTAATCTTTCGGGCCTTCGAAAAGCTCAATTAAACAGAACCGCTTTTGGTCCGGAACTTCGAAAGTCAACGCTGTACCTCTCGCAGAGGCTGTGCAAAATACGCACACAACTATTACCATGGAGATGAAACCAATTTCCATCTTGCCTGCTAAAACTTCCGGGCCGTTCCTTCATTTGGAGATCACAAAATGGTCTAACACGATGATATAGAAAACTATGTCACTATGAGCAGATATTCACAAACGAAAACTGAATCGATCACAAGCATTCATACGGCGGTGACAGGTGTTGCGAACTGCATCGGGGCCCCTTTATCCGATGAACACTCAATGGCGGCAGCTTGTCACGATCGAAAATCAGAACAAAAGGGAAAAGGCCTCACGTACGTTGGATCCAATATCATCGGTAACAGCAGCGCCTATTTACGTTTAATCTAATGCAATCTTCGCTGAAGCTGAAAACAACACTATTTGACCATTTGCTATTAAAGGGGCCTTTTCACGTTTTGGCAAATTGACAAAAATAAAATAAATGTTTCAGATTCGCAATTTTCGTTGAAGTTATGATATTTATGAGGAATTAGTTATACTGACCATTTACCATTCTCTAAAATATCCATTATAGATATTGTTGACGTTTTAAAAACCTGAAAGTTATAAAGCGTTGCAACGCGAAACGATCGAATAATTTTGAGAGGTCTGTTGTTGTCATTATATTTTGTGACACTACTAGGATTGCTTACATAAAGTATAAAATACATCATTCATTGTAAAATCACGGATGGCCGAGTGGTTTTAGCGTTAGAAGTTTTACTCCGGGTGTCAGTGGTTCGAGCCCAGTTGAGGGTTACCTTTTTTCTTTCTTTGATTTTATTCTTGTTTTTTACTGGAGATTTGAGATCCAATGTTTACATTTATCAATATAAATCATTTAATCATAAACTTCAATACATGCCAAAATATGTGAAAAGGTCCCTTTAAGGTCTTCTTTTACATTATTCGTCTTACAATGTCTTACACGGAAAGTCATATAAGTATGCGGTAGTATGTATACCAGGTTTGATATCATCTGTTTTACATCTTGCATTGATTATATTTATAGCAGAGCGCTCCCCCCTTTCCATCTTCGCCAAGGTTAAACAATTCGAATTGATAACCAGTTTCATTATGTACAGCGCAATGATGGTTGCAACATCTGGTGGAAAGAGGCTTTTACTAAAGTATGTTTGCTCGAATGACGAATACTAATTTTATAAAGAAAAGAAACTGTATACGAACGTGTTGCCGCATTATTTCTATGAAATTAAATATTAAGGGCGGGTGGTAATGCAGTAAGTTATTCGGCCTTAGGAAACGTCGGTGTATGACTCCAATCTTAACGCAGAGTTGTCGTTCCATGTTCCTATACACAATTTGATCAAACTTTCCAGTCAAATCTCTGCGCGGTGGTTGGTATGACTCTAGACACAAAAGTGTCCCGGGCGGACCGAAATTTGCAAACAAAAGAGCCACATCTCCCTTCTCTGCATATAGATTGCGAAGACATTTACCGTGCATCATTATCTTATATATATTAACCATCATTTCAAGTTTAATAACATTAGGAAAAGGAGTTCTACGGTATGGCTCCAGACACAAACATGTTCCGGACTGACGTACGGACAAGGCAAAACAATATCCATATGCAAAAGTCGGGGAAAAACTAACGAAAAAATAATAAAATTAATCAACTGAGGCAGTTATGTTCCATGGAATTCGCTTTATTCCATCAATTGATTCCCCGGATTGTTATTTGTTAAATATTTTACAAGTGTATTTGAATATTAGGGAATTTTAATTGTTATATCTTCTGTTTTTAGACTTGTACAGAATAATAACTATACAGTTTGCCTTAATCTTTTAAATTTGTTATATCATAAACCAAAGAAAAAATCTCAGCGGTTTCCAAAAACCACGAGTTGCATTTCTATGTAACCCATAAGCATTATTTTAGTTATATTTAACCTACGTTTAGTAGATTTTATAAATAAAATATATTTCTCACCTACCGGGAAACATAAACATCAACAATCTGGTTTTTATTTATGTATTGTTTTGTTTTAGTAGTACTGAATATATATGAACAAAGTAAAAAACAAAACAAATGTCGATGAGTCTAAATAATTGGAAATCTGCATTTCATTCGCCGAATCGGTAGGCATATTTTTATTTATGTGTCGCTGATATATAATTCGGAGATGGTCTTTTTCGGATTTTAATACGAATGATAATGACAACGCAGTCACATTGCGGTTGTCATTGATAGAACGCATTTTTAGCTCCACCAAAAGAGCGGGGCTTATCTCATGGTCCTGTGTCCGTCGTGCGTTTGTGGGTGCGTGCGTTAACTTTTCCTTTTAAGATCCTCGCCTTAACTACAAGTCCAATTCTGATAAAACTTCTCACAAATGTTTCTGGGGTGAACCTCTTTCAAATTTGTTCAAATTATGCCCCTGGTGTCAAATTTGATCCCGCCCTGGGGGACAATAAATTGAACATATGCTTATATAAAGCCTATTTTGTGCAAACTTAAAAAAACATTTTTGTCCATAACCATTGGGCCAAGTGCTACCACATTTGGTATGTATTGACATATTAATAGTTCCCTACTTAGTTTGTTCAAATTATGCCCCTGGGTCAAATTTGACACTGCCCCTGGGGTCACAAAAATAAACATACGCTTAAATAAAGCCTATTTTGTTCAAACTTAAAAAATATTCTTGTCCATAACCGTATGGCATAGAGCTACCAAATTTGGTATGTAGTGACATCTAATAGTTCCTACCAAGTTTGTTCAAATTAAGCCCCTGGGATCAAATTTGACCGTTCTCAAGGGGTCACAAAATTGAACATATGCTTATATTGGGCCTATTTTGTGCAAACTTAAAAATCTTCTTGTCCATAACCATTGGGCCTATTTCTACCAAATTTGGTATGTATTAATTAACTATAAAAATCTTTTAGTTCTCTACCAAGTTTTTTCAAATGATTCCCCTGGGGTCAAATTTGACCCTGCCCCGGGGGTCACAAAAATGAACATATGCTTAAATAAGGCCTATTTTGTGCAAACTTTAAAAATCTTCTTGTTCATAATTATAGAGCCTAGGGCTACTAAATTTGGTATGTAGTGACATCTAATAGTCCTCTGCCAAATTTGTTTAAATTATTCCCCTGGGCTCAAATTTGAACCTGTCCCAGGGGTCACAAAATTGAACATATCCTTTTATAAAGCCTCTTTTGTGCAAACTTAAAAAACCTTCCTGTCCATAACCATTGGGCCTAGGGCTACCAAATTTGGTATGTAGTGACATCTTATAGTTCGCTACCAAGTTTGTTCAAATTATGCCCCTGGGGCAATTTAAAAGTTGTTCAAGAAAATTTGATTCGTCAATAAACATGGCCACAGGAAGTCGTTGAACTTTGCATGTTATGCGCAGGGCTCTTGCTAGGATTTTAAAACAGGAGTCTATGGACTCCTTCCTTGGAAAAAGTAGGAGTCCAAAAAAAAAAGTAGGAGTCCAGTTGTATTTTGCACACATCTTCAAATTTTCAACAAAATATACATATTTTTTTATTGGTTTTATTATTCAAAACCCACATTACACTAGTCCTTACTTGAATGTCTAGTTTTAATCAGTGGTCATGATACAATTAACATAACACATTTTTTATCAAATGCCATTAACCCCATGCATATACATTTTTGTGCACATTAAAAACATAACAGGGCACATAGTTTGGACACTTTATTAATTAATAGTAATATTTAGATCAGCAAGCACTGTCTGTTTCATTACAACAAATTGTCAAACATCAAATTTAAACATGCACAAACTAAGTAAGAAACACAACACAAAAAATTGACTTTCTGACCTATAATATTAAAATAATACTAAAATGTTATGAACCCTTCTGATGGTGTTCCAGTTTAAACAATTATAAGATTCACATAAGGTTAACAGTTTCAAACACCTTGAGGTAATCAGTCTTGTCAGCATTTTATTAGCGAGGCTGTTTTCGGAGAAAACCCGAGCTATTGTCATAGCCAGCAAGTTGTCCGCCGTCCACCGTAGGCGTCGTGCTTAAACCTTAACATTGGCCATAACTTTTTAAATATTGAAGATAGCACCTTGATATTTGGCATGCATGTGTATCTCATGGAGCTGCACATTTTGAGTGGTAAAATTTCAAGGTGAACATCATCCTTCAGGGTCTAGGGTTGAAAAAACAAAGTAAAGGGAAGTAATAAGCTTTAAATGGACATAGTTATCTGACCTGCCCACGTATATTTTTGTTAAATAAATCAAAGCGGCCCAGTAGGCGGCATTGTGTTTCTGACAAACACATTGTGGTAAAAGGTCAAGGTCATCCTTTACGGTCTATGGTAAAAATTACAGATTTAAGGGAAGTAATAAGCTTTAAAAAGGGATCCCCGGTTAGATTGTACAAAATTCAAGGGAAGTATTAACCTTTAAAGGGAGATGATTTCTATACCTGCCAAATGATAAATAGATGTTTTATTTCAATGCGGCGCAGTAGGGGGCATTGTGTTTCTGACAAACACATCTCTTGTTGGGTCACTAGGTCAAAGGTCAAGGTCACTGTGACCTCTAAAAAAAATAAAAAATTCTGACATGCTTTTGCAGCGGAGCGTGGTACCCGTTATGCGGTGCTCTTGTTTTCTTCTCTTCCTCTTTTCACAAAAAAACTGCACACTTCTTGATGCTGCGAATTGCTCCACATCTGGGCCATCTTCTTTTATTCGCATTAGCATCTTCACTGCTTTTTCCTGCCACCTCAGAGCAATATGATAGTAATAACCAACATATAAGTTTGCCCCCGTCAAATTATTGTGCAAACTATAAATGTTGCACGTGCTTTCTTACTCTCGATATATTGCGTCTAACTCAGATTATGAACCGTTAGCTCCGTCCATTCTAACATTTCATTCAACAAAGTTATCTCAGGTGTAAGCGAGATTGATATTGATTGGCCCAGCTAGCATGCGGGCTTCCATAACAAAAAAGTCACGTGTGGTCGCTTACTATAGTGCAGACTGGGTTTCACTTTTTGTTTAAATGCTTACGCTGACAATGAAACCAAATTGAAAACCAGTCCAGATTTAAATGGCGGACAATTTCGGTACATTTCAGCTGCTTGACATGACGCAATTTTCAATGCTTTTATACATTTTTATTGCAAAAAAACGTGCGTACCAGGGACTCTTGTTTGGTTTGGAACATGCGTCCTTTTTCAAATTTATGCGTACAAATATGCATAATTAAGCGTTTCGGAGAGCCCTGATGCGTTTTTGCTATTTTAATTATTCATTATGGGATGAATAAACTATTTTCTTCTCAAACTAAAAGTTTATCAAAATACACTTGGAATAACTTTTTAATTATAAGAGATAAATGCATACATGTCGAGCGTGAAAGGTAGACCAACATGTTAACTATCCATAAATGTTAACCCTTTACGAAACAACACATTTTGGACTGTCCCAAATTGAAAGAGATTGCAGACGAGAAATAATATTTTTAAGAACTATTTATAAATTGGCTGGGTGGGGTAGAAATCATTGTGATTAAAGGAGAAATTACTCTCATGAGCACTTTCTCCTTTTTGAAACCGGAAGTCTTGTTTTCAAAACGAAAACAAACACTTCAGAAGGAGTTATAAAAAAACAGTGGAGCGATACAGGGCCATCATGGCTCTCTTATTTTAATAGAAAAATCAAGATAACTTGTATATTTTCGGAGTGTATTAAATTGTCTCCACAGATTGTTCTTAATTCTAAGGCAGGCGTCAAATCTACACACGCTGCTGATTTATGCAATTTTATGCACACAAAATGTT
This sequence comes from Dreissena polymorpha, assembly GCF_020536995.1. Lineage (NCBI taxonomy): Eukaryota > Metazoa > Mollusca > Bivalvia > Myida > Dreissenidae > Dreissena > Dreissena polymorpha. Next base: position 78,116,281 of record NC_068357.1, on the reverse strand, counting down.
TCATGAATTGAACCTGAGTCAAAAATGCGGGGTGGATGGTAATAGGTTGCCTAATTTTGCGTAACGGTTTAGCCAAATGGGAGCTGGGATCTGAGTCACATGATAGACAATGTCACCCGTGTCTAGCGCCCTTTTGGTGTGAAACGTCATTTCATGTTTGGTGGTTTCTTGCTTGCCCAGCAGGGAAGAAGGGAACCTGTAATTACATAATAAGATTAATTTAGTTTTTTTGTTCAAGTTGACAACATTTTTCAATAAATGTTCAATTCACTCAGATTGGTTTTCTGGTACTTTCATTGTATGTTAGCGGAAAGGCGATTAATAAAATTAATTAATCGAATATAACAGTCAAATGTACATGCGGTGATATTTCTTACACTGCGCTGATCCATTTGTAAACTCAGATTTTCATTCAAATTGAAATGAGACGCATTCTGAGAAAACGGGGCTAAATGCATGATGATGTGCGTAAAGTGTTGTCCCAGATTAGCCTAGGCAAATCAGGGACGACCTTTTGCGATTTTATGGTATTTTTAGTTTCAAGGCAGTCCCTCTGTACCGAAAATCAAGTTTAGTCTGCACAGGCTAATCTGGGATGACACTTTACGCACATGCATTATGCCCAGTTTTCTCAGAACGCTATTCGTAAACGCTCGCAATCATGCAAATGCGAAAAAGCGAATCCGACTGATATAAATAGCACATAGTTCAAATGATGTTTTACAGAGGTGGTGAGACAAAGCATGTGGAAGCCCCTGCATTTCGTCTGGCGCCATATGCTGGTGGTGGACTGTACAGACTTTATCACCTCATCAAAATAGACACAGTGCCTGATCTTCCAGGTTTGACATTTTTGTAAAGCTTTGTTTTTTAATGGTTCAAATTTATATCATTCACAGCCGTGATTTTCTTCACAAATATGGTGCCATTTACACAAAGAAATTCAGAACACATTTTTCACATTTAATGATTTTAAATTTAATAACACTCTAAATTACTTTTTTATTAGAATGTATATGCTTTTTTTTCAGCGTTAGTCTAATTTTATTGCCATGCAACGGCACTATAAACTGGATAACTATATTAAAATTTAATAAACATCATTGTGCAAATAAACTTATACATGTAGAATACTGTCATACATAAACTGTTATTTCCACACAATTTATTTACCATGTATGTCCCATTTCACTGAACCCTAGTTTCACTTTACGCTTAAATAGCCCTGGTATGTAAGATTGTACACAATAGTGCCCATTTAATTGCTCATCATAATTGTTTTATGATATAATTGTTATAATGGTTGAATTCAGAAAAAAAAAGATGTTATATTTTGCAGAGTATGGCATCCACACCAATGCTGCGGGCCACTTTACCCCGCAGAGCAGCTGCATCATGGGACTGCGTTACAAAGTGAAGAAGATCCTTGATTCTAATGGCCAGTCATCCGTGGTGGTATTGGCTCAGGTACAGGAATCTGTTTTACAAAGCAATTGTTAGCTCTTGTGATTGCTCAGGTGAGCTTTTGTGACCAGTCTTTGTCCGTCGTCCGTCCGTCCATCATCCATCCGTTCACATTTGTTCGTAAACACTCTAGAGGCCACATTTATTGTCCGATCTTCATGAAACTTGGTCAGAAGATTTTTCCAAATGATATCTCGATCGAGTTCGAAACTTAGTCATGCTGGGTCAAAAACTAGGTAAAAAAAGAGTAAAACCTTGTAAAAACTGTAGAAGTCACATTACATGCCCAATCTTCATGTAACTTTGTCAAAATGTATGCCTTAAGGATATGTTTATTGAGTTCAAAAGTGGTTCCGGTCTGTTGAAAAACATGGCCGCCAGTGGGCAGGGCATTTTCCTTATTTGGCTATAGAGAAACCTTGTAAACACTAGAGGTCACAATTTTTGCCCAATCATCATGAAAGTTGGTCGAAACATTGGTTTTATTGGTATCTCGGACAAGATTTTAAATGGTAAGGATCGGTGAAAAAATATGGATGCCAATGGGCGGGGCATTTTTCTATAGTGAAAACATGTGGACACTCTAGAAGTCACATTTTTGGCCCAATTTTCATGAAATTTGGTCAGAACATTTGTTTCCTTGATACAAGAGTTGAGTTTGAAAATGGTTCCGGTCAGTTGAATAACATGGCTGCCGGGGGAGGGGCAGTTTTCTTATATTTATATAGTAAAAAAAGCTTGTGAACACTCTAGAAGTCACATTATTTGCTTAATCATCATGAAACTTGGTGAAAAGATTGGTTTTATATATATCTCAGATGAGTTCGCAAATTGTCCCGATCGGTCAAAAAACATGGCCGCCAATTGGGTGGGGCAGTTTTCCTTATGTGACCAGAGATAAACCTTGTGATCGAACACTATAGAAGTCACATTTTTTGCGTAATCATCTTGAAACTTCGTCGAAACATTGGTTTTATTGATTTCTCGGACAATTTGAAAAATGGCTCCGATCTGTGAAACACACTTTTTAGCTCCCCTGATTGCTCAGGTGAGGTTTTAGGATTGGTCATTGTCAGCCGTTCGTTCGTCCACATTTGGTGTGTAAACATTCTAGCATTCACATTTCTCAAGCATTCTTTATCAAAGTTGATGAAAGATCTCAGTCAAGTTTGATAATGAGCAAAATCACATAATAAATGCCAAAATTATTGCCCTTAGATTGTCCAAATTTTCATTATATTATACGAAATCCTTGTAAACACTCTAGAGGTCACAATTTTGTTTCAGATTTTATGAATCTTGGTCATATTTATTTTTGTAAGCAAAGTTTGATGTTTGGTTAGGGGGGTCAACTCAAAATATAGGTAACCAGGTCAAATCTTACACAAATAAAAACACTCAATGCGCCAGAGTTTTGGTTCAATAATGATGAAACTTGACCAGGATGTTAGTCTGGACAATATCTAGGTAAAGTTTGACATTTGGTAAAGATTGAATGAACTGACTCCTCTCAGGTGAGCGAACTAGCGCCATCTTGGCCCTCTTGTTTAACATGTTATTCATGACAGCAAATTTTTTACCCCAATTGGGAAAAGAACCGGAATCAGTCCAATGGGGAAACATGAGGGCAAAAAAACCTGAAATTAGGAAAATTTGCGGCGTAACTTCATATTGGGAAATTTGTGTTTTTGACTTTTTGCTCCCAAATACTTTAAAATTGATAACTAAGTGTTGTCAAGTTGTCAATATTATATTAACTTAGTTTCAAGCAATAGAGATGCATAGGGAAACTAACTAAATCTTGCATTTTATTTATTTAAAAACAAAATTATTTTTTTTGGAAACCATCAATTGGGAATTTTTTTGACAGCAATGTGGAAATTTGTAGTTTTTTCCTAATTGGGAAAGTGCCCTATTCCGGTACTTTATAAAGAAGGAAAATAGCTGCAAGATAAATCCGTTTTCGCAAAGCAAATTGGGATATTTTGATGCCATTTGTCAGTCTGTTAGATTGTCCATAACACTTGTCTCTGTTCCATTAGACATGTACCCTTTGAGGGATTTTCATGAAACTTTCCTCAAATGTTACGATAAATAATGCAGAAAGGATGAGTTAGTCATCCTAGCTCAAGTTCTTGGTTCTAATTCAAAGTTCTAGCCATCAATTCTGTGTCATCTTCCTATCTCCTTTATTCTTGAATGATTTTCATGAAACTTGGTTAATGGTTTGGTCCAACTTGTTTAAATGTTTAGGTCATAAAAACCATCTGGATAAAGCCTGAGTCAGTCTTGCAGACTCAAGGTCAATGTCATATTTCAAGGTCAAATGTTTGAGCCTTTCTTCTTTATATCCATTTTATATTTGCTTTTCTTTTGAATGGTTTTCATGAAACCTGATTAAATGTTTAGGCCATAAAGACAATGAAATTCTGGTATAAGTTAGTCATATCTGCTTTTTTCCCAATTGGGAATAGTACCGGTACCAGCCAAATTGTTAAAAATTGTGCACAATAACGACTGAAAATGGGAAAATTTGGGCAGTGAAGTCTTTATATTGAGAAATAGGTGTATTTGAGGTTTTGAACCCCAATACTTTAATATTGATAACTAAATACAGTCAAGTTGTCAATATTATATTAACTCAGGTTCAAGCTGTAGAGCTGCATAGGGTAGGCAATTGAAGATTTCTAAAAATATATATATATTTAGAAATCTTAAATTGGGAATTTTTTTTACAGCTATTGGGAAATTTGTCGTTTTTCCTAATTGGATAAATGTCGTTTTCCGGTACTTTATAAACAAGGGAAAAATCGATGAAGATGTACAGAAGTCATGAGTCAATTATGCTGACTTAAAATGAATGTCACCACTTCAGGGTGTGGGATAAAGATGTCTCTTGGACTGCCTTGTTTGGTGTTGATAAGGGCTACAAATTCTAAAACAAAAACCATGCTAGTAAAAATGTAAGAGGGCCAGTTATTATACCCCCATTACGATTGGTAATGGGGGCTTTATAGGAGTCACGTTGTCGGTCTGTCTGTCTGTCCCGAAATTTCATCCGATCTTCACCAAACTTGGTCAGAAGTTGTATCTAGATAATGTCTAGGTAGCATTTGAATATGGGTCATGCCGGGTCAAAAACTAGGATAGGCGGTCACTTAGTGCGTTTTTAACCGAAAGTTTGTCCGGGCCATAACTTTGTCATTTATTGTGAGATTTTAAAATCATTTGGCATATTTGTTCACCATCATTGGATGGTGTGTGGCGCGAAAGAATTATGTTGATATCTCCAAGGTCAAGGTCACTTTTTGAGTTTAAAGATAAAAAATTGCCATAGATGAGCTTGTCCGTACCAATATATGTCATTCATTGTGAGATTTTAAAATCATTTAGCACATTTGTTCATCATCATTGGATGTTGTGTCACACGAAAGAATTACGTTGATATCTCCAAGGTCAAGGTCACACTTCAAGTTCAAAGGTAAAAAATGGCCATAAATGAGCTTGTCCGTGCCATAACTATGTAATTATCATTATGTTGTTTATGGTGAGATTTTAAAATCATTTTGCAGATTTTTTCACCATCATTGGACGGTGTGCCACGTGCAAGAATAACCTTGATATCTCCAGGGTCAAGGTCACACTTTGAGTTCAAAGGTCAAAAATGGCCATAAATGAGCTTGTCCGGGCCATAACTATGTCGTTCATTGTGAGATGTAAAAATCATTTGGCACATATGTTAACTATTATTGGACGGTGTGTCGTGCGAAAGAATTACATCAATATCTCCTAGGTCAAGGTCACACTTTTAGTTCAAAGGTCAAAAATGGCCATAAATGAGCTTTTCCGGGCCATACTATGTCGTTCATTGTGAGATTTTAAAATCATTTGGCGCATTTGTTCACCATAATTGCACGGTGTGTCGCGCGAAAGAATTACATTGATATCTCCAAGGTCAAGGTCACACTTTGAGTTCAAAGGTCAAAAATGGCCATAAGTGAGCTTGTCCGGGCCATAACTTTGTCATTTATTGTAAGATTTTTAAATCATTTTGCTCTTAAGTTCATTTGACGGTGTGTCGCACGAAAAAATTACGTCCATATCTCCAAGGTCAAGGTCACACTTTTAGTTCAAAGGTAAAAAATATCAATAAATGATCTTCTCCGGGCCATAACTATGTCATTCATTATGAGATTTTAAAATGACTGTGTATATTAATTTTGTTCACAGTCATTGGGCGGCGTGTCATGTGAAAGAATTCAAGAGTTCAAAGGTCAAAATGGCTATAAATGATAATGGCATTATAGTTCTTAAAAATCGCCATAAATTAGATTCTCTTGTGTTGTGAAGCCAGCATGCAAAATAGTCTGTGTCAATGCGGCATGTGGGGGTATACGTCACGTCTTTGACAAAGCTCTAGTTTTATAATTTCTACTAGAATAATCACAGTAAATGCGATCAAATTCTGGTAAATTACCTAAGGTTTATTTTACAGGCCAGTTAAATAAAAATAGGGCCAGTGATCTAATATTTGAAAACTAGACCTTGTGGCCAATAATGGATTTGTGACTTTTGCAGAAACTTCTTAAGTAGACTTGTTTGAATACACCAGCCTAAACTGACGAGTTGCTGTTTAAATGTTTCAGGATCTGTTTCGTGGCGGAGAGAATGTCGTTGTGAAGGTTCTGCATTCAAAGTTCTACGCTCTCGGTTTTCAAGAGAGCAGTGTTCTGCAGAGACTGGCAAGGATGGACCCTCTCAATCATTCTCAGACTCTGAGACTGTTGGTAAGTTCCCATAATAGGTAACTTGCCACAGAGATTTGTCCACTAATTAAACTTACCCTTTAGCTATTTAGGAGAAAATTTTGTTCTAAAATCTTCATTTTTGTAGACAATATCAAACAGCAGGCTAAGGAACAGGTGTGTAATGGGTTGATTAGTGTGGTATGTACATGTTAATGAGCCATGCTCTTTGAAAAGGGGGTTTAATGCATGTGCATAGTAAAGTGTTGTCCCAGATTAGCCTGTGCAGTCCGCACAGGCTAATCAAAGATGAAACTTTCCGCCTTAACTAGATTTTTGCAAAGAAGAGACTTTCTTAAAAAGAAAAATATCTTAAAGGCGTAAAGTGTTGTCCCTGATTAGCCTGTGCAGACTGCACAGGCTATTCTGGGATGTCGCTTTACGCACCTGCATTAATCCCCCTTTTTCAGTGAGCAAGGCTCATATGTATCAAAGCTGATTTCTCCATGTCATTAAGAATAGAATACATCTATACTACTACCAAGAATGTTTAACATGACATTCCACAATAACATAAGTTGTTTTACATGCTCAGAACTATGTGATTCTCTAAAGTAAGATTGATTTTTTCTTGATTCAAATCATCAGTACACATTTCTTAATTAATAGTTAGTTTTAAAAAACTTTAAAACTTTAAAAAAACTGTTCTTTGTGGTTATAAAATTGTTGGTTTAGATATGTGTAAATTTTGTAGAAAGATATTGTTTGCTAAATTTTACACTTGATTCCAATGTAACAACACATTTTTTTTGGTTGCCAACTGGAAATTAATCACTTGATTTGTGTATTTATATGAGGTTATAAAATTGTTACATGTAGTTATGAAAAGTGAATATTACAGGCGGTATTTTATGACTTCATTTACTCCTTATTGTCAGTATTTATCAAGAAATCCCCATTATACAATTTTCTCTAAACATTAAAATGCTTCAAATAATTGCAATTATACAATATTTCACTCTAAATATTAAAATGCTTGAAATAATTGCAATTATACAATATTTTTATCTAAGCATTAAAAAGCTTCAAATAATTGCAATTATACAATGTTTTTATCTAAACATTAAAATGCTTCAAATAATTGCAATTATACAATGTTTTACTCTAAATATTAAAATGCTTTAAATAATTGCAATTATACAATGTTTTTATCTAAACATTAAAATGCTACAAATAATGGCCATTATACAGTGTTTTACTCTACACATTAAACACAATTGGGTTGTTACAGGCTACCCTGACGTTTGACAGCCATTACTGCCTGGTGTTTGAACCACTTCTGGCTATGCCACTGACCAGCCTTTTCCAAGACAGGCCACAGTCTCAGGTATGCATGACATTGATGTCAATTACTATATCTTAGTTTGATTATTAACCTATTTATTTTGCCGTTTGTAACCAAATAAAGTGGGTTATATTTAAAACATCATGGGGGTCAGACTGTGCCTTTGTGTGTGGGACTGTCTATTGACGTAAACTTGCCTACAGGCTTCGCATACTTGTGCAAACTTTTGGGCATTGTTCACTATAATAATGAAGTCTTTCATGTGTGATTTGTATCATTCTACTTTAAACATTTTGAAAAATATACCATTTTCAATTTCTACATTCATTAACATCATGCTTGATATTACGTCGTGGTGCGTCAGGGAAGTGGTGGCAAATCATAAGTCGGACTTGTCCAATCATATGTTTTAGGGGTCTGTGCAAATGATTTTTTTTCAACCAACTTTACAGTGAAATCAAAACATTTTAAATAAATAGAACTCATTTATGGCGCTTTATTAAAAAAATTGTTATTAATCTTGATCACAGCTAAATACTTGACTTTCAATAAAGGACTTGTGTAATATGGGTCATGAATAATAAAACGAAGAAATATATTATATGCATGTATTTTTTTATATTTAAATCTTTTATGTTTAAATTGGAAGAAACATGCAATATTTCTTGGGACACCATTTGGTACTTCTACAAGTGTTTTTTCCCACCATTTTGGGAAAATATACAGTGTTTTTTTATGGCAGTTTCGGGGCCGATGTTCCCCTCAAAAAGAATATTTATTTTTTCCACATTTTTTTGAAAAAATCCCCTCCAAAAGTAAAATAACTGTCTTATGATAAATATGCAGGACTCAACATTAATGGTTGTCCTATTGCCCTTGGCAAGTAAAAGTTGGGTCTGGGCAAGTTATTTTATAATCTAGTTGTCTGCCCGGAAAAGTGCAAAAAAGAACAAAGAGCATTTAATTTAGACTTTAATTGCTGTAATCGTTTTGTTATATGTTTAAAAATAAAAAAGGTTTTGTGGTGTATCATTTTGGTTTATTAAACAATATAAGGTTTCCAGTTGATGCGATATTTCATGTTTGGGCATGTTGCTTTACGTTCAGTGCAAGTAGATTTTGGAAGTAGATCTACTGGCCCGGTAGGGAAAGTTGTTTTTCGGTTAATGTTGAGCCCTGATATATCTCAAATTTATTTCATAAACAACTAATAAAGTATATAACTATAATTAATATGATTTTGAATTATTATAAAGAGTTATATTAAGTTAGTTTATCCAAAATCAGTTAATTTAACATGAATTGCATTTTTTTCTCAAAATGGCCAGGAAAAGGCCTGATGTATCTATATTGTGTCAATATTCGTTGATAAAAACATTCCAATTTGGTCCATTTTATTGATAAAAAATGCTCAAATTTTCCATTTTATCGATTTAAAAAATTCCAATTAGACTCAAAATGGCTAGGAAAACTAAGACTGTGCATGAAGGCTGAACTGTCTGAAACTAATGTTGAAAGAATCATTGATATATATTGAAGAAAAAGGACAAAGACATTCAGCTGTGAATATTACATTCATGCATCATGTGTATTCATATAATAAATATCATTACATATAAAAGAGTAAATTTTTAATTTAAAAAAAAAACACTGATACATGTATATACTTTTATTTATTTGGAATAGGACTTAATACCGGCCCCAAATTTGAACGAAAATTAAAACCGCCTATACTATTCAAATAAGGAGTCCACTCCTGGAATAGGACTTAATACTGGCCCCAAATTTGAACGAAAATTAACACCGCCTACACTATTCAAGTAAGGAGTCCACTTCTGGACTTTAAATCTTTAAATCCTCGTGTGACCCCTGTAGTGTTTTCAAAATCTTGAAATGTATTTTCTTGACCCAATCTTGAGTGTAAGGGAATACTGTTCTTTGGTTATCAGTAGATTTTTCGTGCCAACTCACTATGAATGAAATTTTTGACAAAATGCAAGTAGACATACAGTAGATTTGAAGTCAGAATCAGTGTGTTTTTTCACCATTTGGGGAATGAGGCCGGGACCATTTGGATTGGGAAAAATCTGGCGTTTTGACCAAAATATGGAAATTAGTGTTGTTGTTGTTTTGCTAAAAATGCTTCAAAATTGAGAATACAAGTGTTTTCAGTATTATTTTTCCTAAGGTTGAACTTATATGGATGGGAGTTGAACAAAATATTGAGATTTTTTTTAAACCTTTCATTGGGAATTTTTAGCTTCCATTTGGGAAAAATATATACTTGTTGTCCATTGGGAATGGGGCCGATTACCGGACCTGATTTTGAATGAAAAAAACAACACTGAAAATGTAAATATAAATAAATAATTAAGTGATGACAGTTGTTTTATTGTGCATCTTAGCGTCTCCAAGATATCAGGAGGGTGGGGCTTCGTCTCCTTTGCTCCCTGGGCTTCCTGCATCAGCAGAACTTGATACACACAGACCTGAAACCAGACAACATACTGCTGAAACATGGTGACGTTGTTTAGTGTTCAATTAACCCTTTCCCACTTAGATGCGTATTTTTACCCATTTGTAGTCCCTTAGAAAGTTAAATTTAATTGAAGACTTTTCTTAACTAGATTCAAGGTACAATGTATAAAGGCTTCATTTCCAATTTTTAGATACTGATTAGCAGCAAACAGCATAAAACCTGAACAGACTGCGAGTTACTCTCAGGCTTTTCTGTTTTTATGCTGTTTGCACATAGCTATTTTCACTTTGCTTCTGAGAGGGAAAGGGTTAACGCCACACACGGTTTCATTGTCTCGTCAGCAGACGTGGTAGCTACTGACCGGGCTGCATGGATGTGCAGGCAGTTTGGGACCTATGCTGGCCTTAAACGGCATAATACCCATTTTAACATGATGCTGGTCATGTGACAGTAATGTTAATGAGTAGGATTCCACAAGGCATTCGCCTCCAAAATGTATGCTGGCTGCTAGAATTACAGTTGATACCCCTTTGTTCCTGTAGTGAAATCTTAACCTAAAGTATTTTAGAACAACTGTGAGAAACACTCATCAAAATGTAGTTAAGATACCTGCGCAATTAAAATTCCGGTATAATATGAATGATGGAGTATTTTAATTTGTTAAATAACATTGTTCAAAAGCTGTCAGAAAAGTATTTAGTTTTTTTACTCTAAATAAAAATATTTTAAATTTTTTATTGCCGAAGTTGTATTGATTTGTTTCACTTTAATGTGAGTGTTGATAATACTAAACATTAAAGTGTCAGTATTAAAATGTTAACATTTCTTCAACTTCTTCTAAGAATGGTTTATTCTCACGATTTTGTTGGGATATATTTTATCATATCAATGCTTTATGATAGCGCTTTGTTTATGATATGCCCGACTTTTTCATACATGAAAATTTCCATTACAGCTAGGGATGTTGACAGTGTACACATTGTGGATTTCGGTAACACCCTGCACTGTGTGCACAGCGAGATGTCACTGTATTACAAGGATTTTGAGCTGCAAACACCGCTCTACAGGGCACCTGAGGTAGGGTTTTAATTTATACTTAAAAATAAAACAGCGTCACTGTATTTAGTTTAGTTTATTTACTGAGCCATAGGATTATACAAAAAAACACTATTAATCAATAGGTTTGTTATAAAATACAGTTGATTGGTTAAACTTTAGGCTTTAATAATCAATTACTACTTCCAAAAATTGTTAATATTTATTTATCCTGTTAATGTTGCAAACAGTAACCTAATAAAGCAGTTACCAAATAAACTAGTTTATATCGGGCAGTAGATCATGTGACCGTGATCTATCGTCAGTCATTATTCCTACACGCCGATTAATATAATTAATTATACAATTATGCTGCTAAAGATTACAGATGTCCGGCTAAGCTCAGATTTGTGTTAGCATTTATATAAATATTATACTAATTTGCTCCTTCACTAACATGTATTTCCAAACCAGCTTTCCGTACTTTTATTTTCATTTAATTGAATATGCAATATATGGAGTATATTATGTGACATAATCTCTGTGATGAAACACAGCAGTTTAAGCTAGAATCTCAGAATTTTAAGGACGACAAATCAGACGTTGTGGTTTAACATTAAAATATCTTTTTAAATCATGGAACATATCCATTTTTAATTGTGTGTTTGTCATGCTTAATTAAAAACTTCAATAGGAATAAAATTAATAGTTCCAACCAGTAATTTGATTTAGTAAATTGTTAGTCACAATGGTTAGCATTTGATAAAAACGTTTCCAACAAATAGTGTGGTTCATAATAAAGTAAGGTGAATGGATGGAAGACCGGAATATGGAAGTACATATCTTTTTAATTTTATTGTTGTATGGATTGGATTTAAGTTTTCATTGAGGTCAGCATGTCATTACTTAATTCAGACTTTTGATGACTCCTGTTTATTCCCAAAGAAAGTAATTAATTTAATCTGCAGTGCGGTTTTAGTTGCAATCGATGATTTTTCATTAATCCAATAAAAGGCAATTGTGTGCAATGTTTAATTCTACTCATTTTTTATTTATTTGTTGTTTTGCAACTTGATTTTGATCACGGTTGGATAAGACTGAATGTGGACCCCATTTGTTTATTGGACGAAGCGCGATCAGATTCTTTTTCAGATATGAAAATTTGGCCTGGCTAGGTGGGGCAGTATAATTCAGTTTATATTTTGCTGTTGCTTTTTTTCAATTTTGATTAAAAAAAAATCACATACTAAATTTGTTTCTTATTTCTTATCATATTTTGTACAGGAAAGTATTAAAAGGAAAATTTAATGTGGAACTATTTTTTACCTGACACTATCAGTAGTTATTCGGTGGCCGTCCGGAATGATGTGTACAAGTAGGAGGCCCGACCTGAATAATTATTTTGTAATGTAAATTTATTAATGGGCTTTTATAAAATGTGTCAGCAGGATAAATTAAATTCATGGTTGGTGTGAAGATGGAGAAAGTTTATCCTAAAATAGGGCTCGCTAAAGCCGTATTCTCTTTTTCTATTAATAAGCCTCACTGGATAAACTTTCTCCATCTCCACACCAACCATGTATTCTCTATAACTTAACTTTTAAGTGAACTCATGCAGCTGGTCCTTACTGCATGAGCCTCTCTCTGCACCCTGTCATTTCCAGGTGATGTTTGGTTTGCCGTTTGGTCCGGAGATCGACATGTGGTCCCTAGGGTGTATCCTGGCAGAGCTGTACATAGGACATCCCATATTCTTGGGGACATCAAAACATGAGATTCTTACACAGGTAAGTTGTTGAGTTTAATCACTTTGTACTAATATATAAAGGTAAACATAGAGGATATTTGTTTGATTTGGTGGAATATTAATTTTAATTCACAAGTGATCATAGAAAATAATATTTTCACGGGTGAATTCAAATCAATATTCTACAAAATTCAAAAGTTTTATTTTTATTTTATGCTTTGTAATGATTATTCTTGTATTTTTGCCATTTCAGACAATATAATTCACCATTGGGCGCCTCGAAAAGTTATTACATGTATTTTTCAAAGGAAGCTGATCCGTATGTTTTTATAAACATTCAGTGCAGAGTAGTCGCCCATGGGGGCCGTTATGGGGAAAGCAAAGATATCTAAAAAAAGTTCCGGTAAAACAATGCAAGTTATCGATAATTTTCACTGTTATTTTTCACTGTTTGAAGCAGTGAAATATCAGTTTTAATTCACTGATATTTCTCTATAAATCATCCGAAAGCATAAAATAAACACATTTATTTAGGTTTTGCTTTATGCAGTTTAGATGGAAATAGATGTTTAGTGGAAAATATGCCATTTGCTTTATTTGGAATACTCAAAGGATTTTTTAGACTTTTGTTGAGCCCCATTGCGAAAAGCTTGATATATCAGTCAAAATAGTTGAGTGTGTATGTTTTTGTAACTTTATTATTTTTCATATTATTCATGCTGTCAAGTTGTTAGATTGAATGGCATTTAAAAAGACAAACAATATACAGGTGTGTTTTTTAAGCAGTTGGGGAGGGAGGCAGAGCCTTCAAAACTCAGAAAAAATAAACTTGAAAACCAAATTTGGGGATAACTTTCATGTGGCACAACTGAATCAAGATTTACATGTTAAGCTCATTTTTTTTTTTTTAAATTATGAGCTATAGTCATCACCTTGGCGTTGGTGGTAGCGTCAGCGTCCAGTTAAGTTTTGCGTTTAGGTCCACTTTTCTCATAAAGTATCAATGCTATTGCATTCAAACTTGGTACACTAACTTACTATCATGAGGGGACTGGGCAGGCAAAGTTAGATAACTCTGGCTTGCATTTTGACAAAATTATGTGCCCTTTTTATACTTAGAAAATTGAAAATTTTGGTTAAGTTTTGTGTTTAGGTCCATTTTATTCCTTAAGTATCAAAGCTATTGCTTTCATACTTGCAACACTTACTAACTAGCATAAGGGGACTGTGCAGGCAAAGTTATGTAACTCTGACTGGCATTTTGACAGAATTATGGGCCCTTTATACTTGAAAACTTGGTTAAGTTTTGTGTTTTGGTCCACTTTACCCCTGTAAAGTATCATAGATATTGCTTTCATACTTGGAACACTCGCAAACTATCATAAGGGGACAGTAAAGGACAAGTTGCATAACTCTGGTTGTCATTTTTATGGAATTGTGGCCCTTTTTTGACTTAGTAACTTTGAATATATGGTTACATTTTGTGTTTAGATCCACTTCTTCTAAAGTATCAAGGCTATTGCATTTAAATTTCAAATACTTTCATGCTATCATGAAGGTACTGTACCTGGCAAGTTGAATTTTACCTTGACCTTTGAATGACCTTGACTCTCAAGGTCAAATTATTAAATTTTGCTAAAATTGCCATAACTTCTTTATTTCTGATTAGATTCGATTGATACTTTGACAAAACAACTCTTACCTGACATACTACAATAGACTCCACCCAAACCATCCCCCATGCCCCCCGAATCCCCCATGCCCCCCCCCCCCCCCCCCCCGAATCCCCCCTCAATCCCCCCCATTATTATTTTTTTAATTAAAGAATATCTAATAAATGACCACCACACCCTCATACTATACCCCCCCCCCACCCCCACCCCAAAAAAATAATTTTTATGCCCCCAGTAGGGTGTCAGTCCGTCCGTCCGTCTGTCCGAAAAAAACTTTGACATTGGCCATAACTTTTTCACTTTTGAAGATAGCAACTTGATATTTGGCATGCATGTGTATCTCATGGAGCTGCACATTTTGAATGGTGAAAGGTCAAGGTCAAGGTCATTCTTTAAGGTCAAATGTCAAATTTATGGTGTCTGTCCGTCCGAAAACTTTAACATTGGCCATAACTTTTTCAATATTGAAGATAGCAACTTGATATTTGGCATGCATGTGTATCTCATGGAGCTGAACATTTTGAGTGGTGAAAGGTGAAGGTCAAGGTCATCCTTCAAGGTAAAATGTCAAATATATGGCATCTGTCCGTCCGAAAACTTTAACATTTGCCATTACTTTTTTATATTGAAGATAGCAACTTGCTATTTGGCATGCATGTGTATCTCATGAAGCTGCACATTTTGAGTGGTGGAAGTTCTAGTTCAAGGTCATCCTTCAAGGTCAAGGTCATCCTTCAAGGTCAAATGTCAATTATTATTTTTATGCCCCCCTTTTAAGAAGAGGGGGTATATTGCTTTGCACATGTCGGTCGGTCGGTCTGTCAGTCGGTCGGTCCGTCCACCAGGTGGTTTCCGGATGATGACTCAAGAACGCTTGGGGCTAGGATCATGAAACCTTATGACTTGCAGATGACCCCTATTGATTTTGAGGTCACTAGGTCAAAGGTCAAGGTCACGGTGACCCGAAATAGTAAAATGGTTTCCGGATGATAACTCAAGAACGCATACGCCTAGGATCATGAAACTTCATGGGTAGATTGATCATGACTGGCAGATGACCCCTATTGATTTTGAGGTCACTAGGTCAAAGGTCAAGGTCACGGTGACCCGAAATAGTAAAATGGTTTCCGGATGATAACTCAAGAACGCATACGCCTAGGATCATGAAACTTCATGGGTAGATTGATCATGACTCGCAGATGACCCCTACTGATTTTGATGTCACTAGGTCAAAGGTCAAGGTCACTGTGACCCGAAATAGTAAAATGGTTTTCGGATGATAACTCAATAACGCATATGCCTAGGATCATGAAACTTCATAGGTAGATTGATCATGACTGGCAGATGACCCCTATTGATTTTGAGGTCACAAGGTCAAAGGTCAAGGTCACGGTGACCCGAAATAGTAAAATGATTTTCGGATGAATACTCAAGAACGCTTTTGCCTAGGATCATGACACTTCATAGGTACATTGATCGTAACTAGCAGATGGCCCCTATTGATTTTCAGGTCACTAGGTCAAAGGTCAAGGTCACAGTGACAAAAAACGTATTCACACAATGGCTGCCACTACAACGGACAGCCCATATGGGGGGCATGCATGTTTTACAAACAGCCCTTGTTTTAATTTCAAAGCGGCGTTCTCATGAAGCTGCACATTTAAAGGGGTGGAAGTTCAAGGTCAAGGTCATTCTTCAAGGTCAAGGTCATCCTTCAAAGTCAAAGGTCAAAAAATTCAAAGTGGCATGAAGCTACACATTTTGAGTGGTGGAAGATTAAGGTCAAGGTCATCCTTCAAGGTCAAAGGTCAAAAAAATAATTTAAAGCGTCGGTTATCATGAAGCTACACATTTTTAGTGCTGGAAGTTCAAGGTCAAGGTCATCCTTCAAGATCAAGGTCATCCTTCAAGGTCAAGGTCATCCTTCAAGGTCAAAGGTCAAAACAAAAAAATTTCAAAGTGGCATTATCTTGAAGCAGCACGTTTTGAGTGGTGGAAGTTCAAGGTCATCCTTCAAGGTCATCCTTCAAGGTCAAAGGTCAAACAAATAATATTTCAAAGCGGCGTTCTCATAAAGCTGCACATTTTGAGTAGTTGAAGGTCAAGGTCATCCTTTAAGGTCAAAGGTAAAAAAAACAACAAAATAATTTTTGTTTCAAAGCGGCGCAATAGAGGGCATTGTGTTTCTGACAAACACATCTCTTGTTTTTTTCAAACATGGTTAAAAAATACAAATACTGGTATTTATTTTTATTATTTTATTTTTGAAATACCGTCCAACCATCCCACCCAAGAATCTCCCCCCCCCCCCCCCGCCCCAAATTTTTTTTGTTTGCATTTTTGGAAGATAATGTAATAAATGACCTCACCCCCACACTATACACCCCTCTCCACTCCACCCCTCCCTCCTTTGTGATTGAAATTGTGATAGGTCCCTACACCTTTAAAAAGAAAAATAGATGAGCGGTCTGCACCCGTAAGGCGGTGCTCTTGTTAATGGTTTGTCTCTTTGGGGGAAAGCTCAATGAATTTAAAGACTTTTAGTGAGGAAAAGTGGTGTTTATTTGGATATAGCTTATGAACACATTTCTTGTATATGAACAAGTCCTTGAACAAGTATTTGTATTTCCAGATTGTGAAACTTCTCGGGCCACTGCCTAGTCAGGTATTCAGACGTGGGAAGTACTTTCACACTTATGAGCAGTTTACAGAAGATACCAACGGGCAGAATGGTTTGTATAACAGTGTTTTCAAATCAAATAGTAACCCTTTGTTACTTAGGCAAAATAATGTCACCCAGTTGTTTTTTACTTTACATAATCCAGCCTCATAAGCACCAAGAAACAACATATTTTGTCATGTATACCTACTTGTATCTTCAATTGTATTAGTGCTAGGGAGAGATGTGGAGCAAAATAGAAGCATACTTGGTACAGCTCCTTATCATTTACCCCTGTAGGTCGGTGAAAGTACACAAATGTTACAATCTGTTGAAATTTTATTGATTTATGAAAACATTAAATGGCTATTGAAAGAGTTTGCTGAAAAACCTTAAATTACATCCTTTGGAATCGAAAAAAATATTTTCCTGTATCAAGCTTATCTAATGTGTTTAACACGCATTTGATGAAGGGATAATCCATTTTATAATGAACATGGTGAAAACAGGTGAAATTTGTCTTGATTTACAAGTATTTAATTACTGTTACCCATATCCTAGTTTATTTTGATCCCACTTTCATAAAAACCAATTATACTTCATGAAATTCTATTCCATTTGTTGAAATTAATAAATATTGTCCATGTGTTTTAATGTTCTAACATCGATGTTTTCAGCCACACTACGGCTACACGAACATCTCAACTGTGGTGACCTCAGCTTTGCCAATCTCTTGGCTGGACTGTTAGCATACAGACCAGGTCTGGATTTAATCATAGATTGCTTCACAGTGCTCTAGCTAGGAATGCCTAAATGGAAGGGCGCTCTGCCCTGCCCTTCTGATGCCCCGCCCTTCTCCTCTGAGGACCCGCCCAGCCCTTTTATTTAATTTTTTGTTTTTGATTGAGGAATATATAATATTAATTATTCACTTATAGAATTGTTATTAATTTATCCCTTAATGTAGATTTTTTTCATGGTTTAATAATAATGGAAATAATATAACCTTACATATTATTAATATGAAACTGAATATGCAACAGAGAGCATTTCAGAAACGACAAAATAGCCCCCCTCCCTGCCCTTTTTAATTCCTAGCTGGAGCACTGATTCAGATTTGTGGTTTGTGTTGTTTAACCCTTTACCACTTTGATACATATTTTTACACATTTTTAGTCCCTTAAAGTTAAATTTAATTGAAAACCTTTCTAACTAGATTTAAGTGTTAAAGGCTTCAATTCCAACCTTTAGATACTGATGTCAGATGAGCAGCAAACAGCATAAAACCAGAACAGACTGCGAGTTACTCGCAGGCTTTTCTGGTTTTATGCTGTTTGCACATAGCCATTTTCACTTTGCTTCTTAGTGGGAAAGGGTTAAGGCTGATTGGATAAAAGCTAGCTTGCTTATGTTAAATGAATGCTTCCATTATAGTTCTTCAACATAAACTGCTAGTGATCAACTACCAAACTCAAATGACACATAAAGAATTTCAAAGACCTAAAGTGTTAACATTTTGCATTAAACACAAGGTGGCAAAATTGTATTGTTTTGTCTGGTTTTTATGCTCCCCCAAAATTTAATGACCGGAATTAAATGAAACTTTATGGGAAGCTTCACTACCAAGAGGAGATGTGCATATTATCAGCGGGGTCTGGTCGGATGATTTTTCACAGAGTTGTGGCCCTTTAAAAGTTTTGAAATGAAATTTTTAAAATTTTCCATTGACTGTTCATATAGTGCAATTCTTGTCCGGGCTATTTCTCAGCAACTAATGACCGGAATTCAATGAAACTTTATGGGAAGCTTCACTACCAAGAGGAGATGTGCATATTATCAGCGGGTTCTGGTCGGATGATTTTTCACAGAGTTATGGCCCTTTGAAATTTTCTATAAAAAAATTCTTGTCCCCCCCAACTACTGTGCCCTCAAGACATTTCCTTTTATCTGAATATATAGTGCAATATTGTGACAAAAAAACTTTTGGGGAGCATCACCCGTCTCCGACGGTTTCTTGTTTTTTATATGAAATTGAGGTGCATGTCCACAGAGTAATGGGATATAAAAATCTAAAAAATGTCAAATTGTCACATGTATAAATGGACATTAGTTAGGCAATATGACAATTAAACGTGCTGCCAGTATGTTTAAACCATGTGCAAATTATACCGTAGAGCTAATATTTAGGTTGTTTCCCTAAGAACACCATGGCAATGTTTGTTTGTTGCATTTTGCAGAGGATCGTTTGACTGCTGCTGAGGCATCAAGGCATCCTTTCTTTGCAAGCTCTCTGCCCCTGAGTTTTCTTAATATGCTACCTGGTAATTTACTTTCAGTTTTATATCCATGCCATTTAAAATTAAACAAGATGACTCTCGTACAAGCCCTTCATTATTTAGACATACTGAGTATGCCTGATTTCAAAAGAGAATGATACTTATTTATGTTTTGGATTGTTAAATAAAGTGAATAAAAACTTTATAGCTAAGTGGTTCTAACATTAAACTGTTATTGCTTTTTTTATGCCCCATGATTGAATGATCGGGGGCATATTGTTTTGGGCCTGTCTGTCTGTCATTCTGTCCCAAAGTTAAAGTTTTGCGATAATTTTTACAATATTGAAGATAGAAACTTGATATTTGACATTCATGTGTATCTCACGGAGCTGCACATTTTGAGTGGCGAAAGGTTAAGGTTAAGGTCATCCTTCAAGGTCAAAGGTCAAAAACAAATCCAAGGGAAGTAATAAGCTTTAAAGGGAGATAATTATCAGTACCTGCCAAATGAAAAAAAAATCAAAGCGGCGCAATAGGGAACATTGTGTTTCTGACAAACACATCTCTTGTTTTTTATATAAATATCTAGAATGATAATGCTACACACAGAGTATTGTCTATTTTAGGTACAAAGGATCAATCCAGGAGCACTTTCCTGACAGATGTGTACCAATACAAGCCAAAAGTGTCCCCTGATATAAAGAGAAGACAACCCACTTCCATGGATTTACTAAAAATGGGTACATCAGAGCTGCCCCCCTTAGATCAAGTGACCATCATAAAACCATCTCCAGTAAAAGGAAAAGTCCCTAACCAAAGCCATGAATCGAATTATTCTGCATGCCAAGGGGAGGAAAAAGCTGCTATAAGTGATTTGTCTATGTTGAGAAATGTGTCCAAGGGAATTGAGCATGGAAAATTCTCTGACAATATCAAAAACAAGATGTCAAAACTTCTGGAAGAGATCAAGAAAGAACAAAATTGGGCTGAAGTAGATTTGGATAGAAAGCATGCTCATGGAAGACTTAACATGCTTACAGAGTTTGCAACAAATGTTGAAAGACCTTGTGCGAAGTATGGGATTGTGGTTACAAAAGGTAGATCATTCGAAGACAAGGGTACACAATTTACATGTTCAGCCAGAGAAGACAAAAAACTTTTATTTACTGAAAACCTTGAGGAAAGAAAAATGGTCACACAGGTGGATACTGAAGCATCTGAAGCTCACAGAAGCAAAGAAACTGATGATGGGATTGCAAGAGGGAACATCGTGCAAAATAAGAATGGAATCGGCAGAAAACGCACTGCAAAGGAGAGCATTGATGTAGATAATGACTCAGAGTACATAGATCTGTTGTCACCGCCAATGGGAAAGGAAGGCAAGCAGCAGATGCCATCGGACTGTGGCTCGATAGAAAGGAAAAGACACATGTATGGGAGTCACTCAGGTAAAAAGAGGACAAACTATCCAGCGACAACTGCTGGGCACAAACCCAGACAGTTGCAAGAAATGAGAACAGAATGCAGTGGTTCTCAAAATGATGAAAACTGCATCCAAGAAAGAAGGAATCTTTCATCAGGCTTTCAGTCCACGGAAGCAAATCCTGTTGTGTCAGGTGAAAATGTAGACAATTATTCAAGAAAACGCACACACCACAAACAAAACAATGAAACTGTCTCTAGTGGAGTTTTCAGGAGAAGGGAAAGCAAGGCAGCTTTGTTTGAGGGAATTTCACAGAACGTTCTTCCTACACCAATCAAACCTGTTAAATATATGAAGCCCTACAGTTTGGAAAGTCCTGAAATAATTTACAAACGGCCTTTGACCGACAAGAAAGAAGCACCTATCAATCAAAATGACAGTGGTTTTAAAAACATTACAAGTTCTGTAGATTCTATTGGACTGAAGTCTTCTATCAACCGATATTCTTCAGAAAACTCTTCCTACAGTTCTGATTCTGCCAGAGCATCTCTGAATACTGCTTCCAACACTGGCAGAAGAAAATCAAGACCACTCTCCGGTGGGGAAGACAATACAGAGGTAAGAAGCCTGAGTACCAGATTGCATAGCCAGGGTGGTTCTCCAGGTTTGCCTTCGAGGATCTCTGAAAACATGTGGTCAGGTATTAATTGCAAAAACGTACAAAACAGTGCAGCAAAATTTGAACGCATTAATCCTGACTGGTTCGCGTTTCATGGCACACCTGCCTCAGAAGCAAAATCATTGAATTTGGGGATAGCACAAAGAATTGAGAAAATGAGAGTCAAGAAAAGGAAGGAGGCAAAACGAAGCCTTTCCTTTCAGAAAACTGCAAAACAGAGAAAAGATCATGAAACTAGTGTTGAGGGGTCATATGAACGCAGGATTGAAAAACCAAAGCTGGACGACGAACATAACATTTACAAACGTAGGTTGGACAACCATAGCATTGACAAATACAGAATGGAATCTTTCAGTGGATCAGACAGTGATGTCTCCCATTCTGACGAGGAATACTTCATTGACAGACAATATGCTCAAAAGTGTCTCCAAGACAATGTCAGGGACAAAAATTCAACAGAGTGTAAGCAACAAGGGGCAAAAGTTCCTAGACAACGGAAGAATCAACACCGAACTTCAACAAAACCATACGAGCGGTCTTTATCACAAGACCAATTTACATCTGATAAAAACATTAACAATACTTATGTTATAGACTTTGAAAGTCCTCGAAGAAATTAATAATTACGTGTTGTGTTCATTTTTTTCATAAAAAAGGGTATTTAAATCGCTTTGAGGTTTCAATGAAATGAAAAATGCACTGATCTCTCTGTACATGTATTGAAACAATTGTTTACCATTTAGAATGAAAATGTTTTAAGCAGTTTTTTTGTGTGTTCGTAAATGTAGAAATAACCTCGTTAGATATGTTTTTTTATGTAGTGCTAATTTTTAGCTTGGTGTTTTTGGAGAAAACCCGAGGTATTGTCATAGCCAGCTCGTTGTCCGCCATCCGATGTCCACGTCGTGCTAAAACCTTAACATTTTGTTAAGGTTTTGAACATTGGCTCTTAAATCAAATTGCTTCCACCTACAACTTTGAAACTTCATATGTAGATGCACCTTGATGAGTTCTACACGCCACACCCATTTTTGGGTCACTAGGTCACTGTGACCTTTAAAAAAAAATAAAAAAATCTGACAAGCTTTCATTTATTCAAAACTGCACCAGTAGCCAAGCGTGGCACCCGTTCTGCGGTGCTCTTGTAACATTTACTCTTCATGCACCAGGATATTATTAATGAAGAAAATGTCGATTATTGAAATAATTTTAAGTAAACAATGATGATTCAGTACACCTTCTAACTTTCAAAGTCCAAGTTGATGATTTGATGGGAACCTAACGGATGCTCCTCAATATAGTAAACAAAACAAGTACAATTAGACTAACTGGGGTACATTGATACAAACCATGAATTGGCTGAATAGTAACTGAATATATTTTTATTCCACATTATTTATTATGCCTCCCTTCGAAGAAGGGGGGGTATATTGCTTTGCTCATGTCGGTCTGTCGGTTTGTCGGTCGGTCATTCCGTCCACCAGGTGGTTGTCAGACGATAACTCAAGAACGCTTAGGCCTAGGACCATGAAACTTCAGAGGTACATTGATCATGACTCGCAGATGACCCCTATTGATTTTGAGGTCAATAGGTCAAAGGTCAAGGTCACGGTGACCCTAAATAGTAAAATGGTTTCCGGATGATAACTCAAGAAGGCTTAGGCCTAGGATCATGAAACTTGATAGGTAGATTGATCATGACTCGCAGATGACCCCTATTGATTTTCAGGTCACTAGGTCAAAGGTCAAGGTCACAGTGACCCGAAATAGTAAAATGGTTTCCGGATGATAACTCAAGAACGCTTAGGCCTAGGATCATGAAACTTGATAGGTAGATTGATGAGGACTTGCAGATGACCCCTATTGATTTTCAGGTCACTAGGTCAAAGGTCAAGGTCACAGTAACCCGAAATAGTAAAATGGTTTCGGGATGATAACTCAAGAACGCTTAGGTCTAGGATCATGAAACTTGATAGGTAGATTGATCATGACTTGCAGATGACCCCTATTGATTTTCAGGTCATTAGGTCAAAGGTCAAGGTCACGATGACCCGAAATAGTAAAATGGTTTCCGGATGATAACTGAAGAACGCTTATTCCTAGGATCATGAAACTTGAAAGGTAGAATGATCATGACTCGCAGATGACCCCTATTGATTTTCAGGTCACAGGGTCAAAGGTCAAGGTCACGGTGACCCGAAATAGTAAAATGGTGTCCGGATGATAACTCAAGAATGCTTATGGCTAGGATCATGAAACTTCATAGGTACATTGATCATGACTGGCAGATGACCCCTATTGATTTTCAGGTCACTAGGTCAAAGGTCAAGGTCACAGTGACAAAAAACATATTCACACAATGGCTCTCACTACAATGGAGAGCCCATATGGGGGGCATGCATGTTTTACAAACAGCCCTTGTTGACATTTGAGATAAAGCAAAAAAAATTCCAACACAAACCAAAAATACCAAAAAGCAGTTAATGATAATGCACCTCTTTTTAGCTCACCTGATTGCTCAGGTGAGCTTTTGTGACCGGTCTTTGTCCGTCGTCCGTCCGTCCGTCTACCACATTTGGTTTGTAAACACTCTAGAGGCCACATTTCATGTCCGATCTTCATGAAACTTGGTCAGAAGATTTGTCCCAATAATATCTTGATTAAGTTCGAAACTGGGTCATGCTGGGTCAAAAACTAGGTCACTAGGTAAAAAAAAAGACAAACCTTGTAAACACTGTAGAAGTCACTTTTCATGCCCAATCTTCATGTAACTTTGTAAAATGTTTGCCTTAATGATATGTTGATCCAGTTCAAAAGTGGTTCCAGTCCGTTGAAAAACAACGCCGCCTGTGGGCGCGGCAGTTTTCCTTATTTGGCTATAGAGAAACCTTGTAAACACTCTAGAAGTCACAATTTTTGCCCAATCATCATGAAAGTTGGTCAAAACATTGGTTTTATTGATATCTCGGACGAGTTAGAAAATGGTCCAGATCGGTGAAAAAACATGGCAGCCAGTGGGCGGGAAATGTTTCTCTATATGTTTATAGTGAAAACATGCGAACACTCTAGAAGTCACATTTTTGGCCCAATTTTCATGAAATTTCGTCTGATTTTTTTTTCCTTGATATAAGAGTTGAGTTTGAAAATGTGTCCGGTCAGTGGAATAACATGGCAGCCGGGGGGGGGGGGGGGGGGGGGGGGGGGGGCAGTTTTCTTATATTTATATAGTAAAAAAAGCTTGTGAACACTCTAGAAGTCACAATTTTTGCCCAATCATCATGAAACTTGGTACAAAGATTGGTTTTATATATATCACATAGTTAATGCCCTTATATTGTCCAAATTTTCATTATATTTTACAAAATCCTTGTAAACACTCTAGAGGTCACAATTTTGTTTCAGATTTTATGAATCTTGGTCATAATATTTATTTTTGTAAGCAAAGTTTGCTGTTTGGTAAGGGGGGGTCAACTCAAAATATAGGTCACGAGGTCAAATCTTACAAAAACACTATATGCCAGAGTTTTGGTTCAATAATGATGAAACTTGACCAGGATGTTTTTCTGGACAATATCTAGGTCAAGTTTGACGTTTGGTAAAGATTGAATGAACCGACTCCTCTCAGGTGAGCGAACTTGGGCCATCTTGGCCCTCTTGTAAATGAAACATACTAAACAAATAAGTTAAATTCCTTCCAATATTTAGCTGAGAAATGCCTCGTCAAGCATGCAATGAATTGTGCATCATATACCAAGTTCAGGAAGTTAAAGTATTGTAACAAAACACATTTGCCTTCACATTTCGTTTAATACAATTAAACTAGTTTCATATTGACATATTGTGATGCATTTCAAGCCACAGACTCGTGTACTTATATTCTGTATTAATTGTACACTGAACATTTAAATAAAGGTACTAAACATTTGTGAACATGCTGGTATTGCTAAACATAGTATTCATGGCATTAGTATGTTATCTGTATACCAACTGGACTTTTTGTTAAGTGAATAATTGAAATGTTAAATATGTCACCATTAAATATGAATATTCAAAGCTTTTGTTAAATTCACACCCATTGATCCACACAGTCCTATGTAATTGCCCTCAACTATTGCTGTTATAATGTATAGCTGTTATAATTTTCCAAAGGTATTAGTCATCTTTGATTCTCAGCTCTAATTACATTTGTGTGGCAAAATATGCAATCATGTTTGCCACCTCATACTTTGAAATCCTTTCTGATATTACAGACGGTGATATCGGCACTGTCCCAGCAGCCGACGTCTGTTGACACATTGCCGACGCCGGCAGAAAAGCCGACCAACGAGCTGCAGATTGTTGATGAGAACGGGGAGCCAGTAAACTGGCAAGACGAAACAAGATACTGCTTGTGCAATCAGGTCTCGTACTGCGATATGGTTGGATGTGATAACGATGATGTATGTATGCATATCTGCAGTTTGATTGTAGGCAAATTTATTGTAATTTGGAAATTCTTAGTGGTGCTGATGATAATAATGATGTTTGCATGCCCTTATGTGGGTTGAATATAGGATAATTTCTTGTGAATTGCTAATAATGCCCATCTTCCAAGAAGGTGTATATTGTTTTGCTGGATGTTGGACGGTCTGTCTGTCTGTCAACCAGTTCGTTTCCAATCAATAACTCGTCAACAAATTGACCCATTGGCTTGATACTTCACATGTGCATTGGCCTTGAACAGTAGATGACCCCTTTTGAAATTGGGGTCACTAGGTCAAAGGTCACTATAACACTAAGTGTGAAAATTGTTTCCAATCAATAACTCTTCAACCAATTGACCGATTGGCTTGATACTTCACATGTGCATTGGCCTTGGACAGTAGATGACCCTATCAAAATTGGGGTCACTAGGTCAAAGGTCAGGGTCACTCGAAGTGTGAAAATCGTTTTCAATCAATAACTCGTCAACCAATTGACCGCTTGGCTTGATACTTCATATGTGCATTGGCCTTGGACAGTAGATGACCCCTATTAAATTTGGGGTCACTAGGTCAAAGGTTAAGGTCACTATTACACTAAGTGTGAAAATCATTTATGATCAATAATTGTCAACCAATGGACCAATTGGCTTGATACTTCACATGTGCATTGGCCTTTGACAGTAGATTACCGTAATGACTCTATATTTTCGGACACTTACAAATATTTTTTTTATTAAACTTAGATATGAAAAATATTCACAAAATACAGGTATCCGAAAACTTAGTAGAAAATTGAAGTGTCCGAAAATAGCGTCAATTGTATCAACGACTACCGGTAATAGCACGCGCTTGTAAAATACCATGCCGTATAGTATAAATTACAGTTATATATGTTTGCACTGAATTTTAAATGCTTAATTTATTCAAAGACCTATAGATATTATAGGTCTTTGATTTATTTGACAGAAAGTTACTACAAGGTTGTATTTTGACCAACGAGTTAAGATGAGCATGTGATGTAAGGAAACTCGCTAGTATGAACCAGTAATTAACGCAATAAATAAAGCAAACTATGAATTCTTTGAATTTTTTGTTTGTTTGTTTTTGCGATAGTTGTCTAACGCCTAACATTGTTCGTAAAACTTGCAATAGGGTGCATCACACTTTGAAGTGTTTAGTATTTGTCACAGTTATTTTACCGAGTCGGGGTAGTACCATTGCGGTAGACATTTGAACTGCTTATTGGCACTACCCCTGGTAATTGTCATAACGCTTATGCTATCGGATGAAACCATTGTTTAATACTGGTTTACAAGGTTATTTACCCAATTACGCAAATGTAATGGTCCGTTGCCCTCAGGCATGCACCTGCCATGTTTTATGATGTTAATCTGGTTGTTAAACCCCATGATCGAAATGTCATTAGATATCGAAAACTGGACCGAAATTTGGTAAAATAGCGCTGTAAAATATACTGTCCAAAAACTTAGAGACATTAATTATGGAAGAAAACCTGTATGTCAGAAAATTAAGAGTCATGAAAAATAATTATTTTTGCTAAAAAAGGGGTGTCCGAAAACATAGAGTAATTACGGTACCCCTAATGAAATTGGGATCACCAGGTCAAAGGTCAAGGTCACTGTTACACACTAAGTGTGAAATCGTTTCCGATCAATAACTCGTCAACTGATTCCCCAATTGGCTTGATACTTCCCATGTGCTTTGGCCTTGGACAGTAGATAACCTCTATTGAACTTGAGGACACTAGGTCAAAGGTCACTGTTACACACTAAGTGTAAAATTGTTACACACCAAGTGTGAAATTGTTTATGATCGATAACTCGTCAACTGATTCACCGATTGGCTTGATATTTCTCATGTGCATTGGCCTTGGACAGTAGATGACCGGTATTGAAATTGGGGTCACTAGGTCAAAGTTCATGGTCACTGGCACAATAAGTGGGAAAAGCATTTCTGATCAATAACTCGTCAACGAATCGACCGTTTGGCTTGATACTTCCCATGTGCATTGGCCTTGGACAGTAGATGACCCCTATCAAAATTGGGGTCACTAGGTCAAGGTCACAATAAGTGTGAAAATTGTTTCCAATCAATAACTCATCAACTAATTGGCTTGATTCTTTACATGCGCATTGGCCTTGGACAGTAAATGACCCTTATTGAAATTGGGGTCACTAGTTCAAAGCCCAGTTTGGGGGGGGGGGGGGGGCAGGTATATGTCTCCGACCGCAGAACTCTTGTTATTTATTGAGCTAATATCATTTTCATGTTGGATGTTATAATGATGATGTATGTATACCCTTGTGCTTTTTTATTGCAGGGTAATTTCATGTGAATAGGAACTTATTTATGGTACTGAAATAATTATAATGTTTAATATTGTATTGTATATATTGTCCTGTACTGTACAGGCAATTGTTTTTTTTCTGTTAAATAATTGACTAGAGGATTGTAATAAGAAATTCTCTTCATATTGTGCCCAGAGCTTTGCAAAAAGCATAAAAACTTTTAGCTTAACCGAGTATGAAGAATCCAAAAAACAAGGTCAACAGGGCTGGTCCTTAAACATTTCATGTTACCACTGTAGGGGCCATATTAATGACTCAATTGTGATGAAACTTATTCAGAATGTTTATCTTGACAATATCATGGCAGAGTTTACATCAGTGTTATAAACATCCAAAAACTAGGTTACCAGGTCAAATCTAAAAAACAACAACTTGTAACCACTTTAGAGGCCATATTTATACCTCAATCACTATTAAAACTGGTAGGAATGTTTGTCATGACAATATTTAGGCCAAGTTTGAATCTAGAACATGCATGTTCAAAAACTAGGGTGACGAGGTCAAACCTATGAAAACCCCCAAAACCACGTAGCAAGCCACATTAATGACTCAATCTTCATTAAACAGGGTCAGAATGATTATCTAAATCTGGGTCAAGTGGGGAGCAAAACTTTGTCATTAGTTAAACTCTCGAACAAGTGGTTCATCTTGAACTCATGTGAGCACTTCATGGCCATGATGACCTTCTTGACAATCTTTGTAGACATAGAGATTTCTTGACTTAGTAGTTTCTTGCTTGACATCAGTTATACGGGGATTGCAAATCACATTTGAGTGTTCTCATTCATATTTGTGTTTGCTTTACTCTTTTCATTTTTGTTTTAGTAAATAAAATACATGAACTATTTGACATGGAAGAAAGCATGAGGTAACATGAATGGTAAAGGAAGCTTTTCTGTAATAAGGGAGAGGTATGGATTGTCCAAAAAAAGACACATAAAAACTTAAAATATAAACATTTTTTGCCAATTCAAGACAATTTTCTGTAAAAACAAAACACACAATATAATTTGTTTTTTAATTAAAAAAGCAATAAAAAAGACAAAATAAAACAAGAGCACCGCCTTGCGGGTGCAGACCG
Source organism: Dreissena polymorpha (assembly GCF_020536995.1). Taxonomy (NCBI): domain Eukaryota; kingdom Metazoa; phylum Mollusca; class Bivalvia; order Myida; family Dreissenidae; genus Dreissena; species Dreissena polymorpha. Next base: position 78,086,843 of record NC_068357.1, on the reverse strand, counting down.
CTCATCTATTTTCTTTTTAAAGGTGAAGGGACTCTCATTTTCAATCACAAAGGAGGGAGGGGTGGAGTGAAGAGGGGTGCATTGTGTGGGGGTGTGGACATTTATTACATTATGTTCCAAAAATGCAAAAAAAATGAAAAAAAAAAATTCGGGGGTGGGGGGGTGGGGGGGGGGGGGGTGGTGGGGATTCTTGGGTGCGACGGTTGGAGGGTATTTCAAACATAAAATAATAAAAATAAATATTTGTGTTTTTTAAGTTTAAAAAAAAAATTGGGGGGGGGGGGGTGAGTTGGGGGGTATAGTGTGAGGGTGTGGTGGTAATTTGTGAGATGATCTTAAAAAAAAAAAAAAATTAAAAATAAATTAGGGGGGGGGGATTCGGGTGGGGGGAGGGGGGGATTCTTGGATGCGATGGTTGGACGGTATTTCAAACATAAAATAATCAAAATAGTTTTGTTTTCTAACCGTTTAAAAAAAAAATTGGGGAGGGGGGGGGGTATAGTGTGAGGGTGTGGTGGTCATTTGTGAGATGATCTTTAAAAAAATAAAAATAAAATAATTAAAAAATAGGGGGGGGATTCGGGGGGGGGGGGGGGGCACGGGCGATGGTTTGGGTGGAGTCTATTGTGGTATGTCAGGTAAGAGTAGTTTTGTCAAAGTATCAATCAAATCTAATCATAAATAAAGAAGTTATGGCAATTTTAGCAAAATTAAATAATTTGACCTTGAGAGTCAAGGTCATTCAAAGGTCAAGGTAAAATTCAACTTGCCAGGTACAGTAACCTCATGATAGCATGAAAGTATTTGAAGTTTGAAAGCAATAGCCTTGATACTTAAGCAGTAAAGTGGATCGAAACACAAAATTTAACCATATATTCAAAGTTACTAAGTCAAAAAAGGGCCATAATTCCGTAAAAATGACATCCAGAGTTATGCAACTTGTTCTTTTACTGTACCCTTATGACAGTTTGCGAGTGTTCCAAGTATGAAAGCAATATCTATGATACTTTAGGGGTAAAGTGGACCAAAACACAAAACTTAACCAAACTTTCAATTTTCTAAGTATAAAGGGCCCATAATTCCGTCCAAATGCCAGTCAGAGTTACATAACTTTGCCTGCACAGTCCCCTTACGATAGTTAATAAGTGTTGCAAGTATGAAAGCAATAGCTTTGATACTGTAGGAATAAAGTGGACCTAAACACAAAACATAACCAAATTTTCAATTTTCTAAGTATAAAAAGGGCACATAATTCTGTCAAAATGCCAGTCAGAGTTACATTACTTTGCCTGCACAGTCCCCTTATGATAGTTAGTAAGTGTTTCAAGTATGAAAGCAATAGCTTTGATACTTAAGGAATAAAATGGACCTAAACACAAAACTTAACCAAAATTTTCAATTTTCTAAGTATAAAAAGGGCACATAATTCTGACAAAATGCACGCCAGAGTTATCTAACTTTGCCTGCCCAGTCCCCTCATGATAGTAAGTAAGTGTACCAAGTTTGAATGCAATAGCATTGATACTTTCTGAAAAAAGTGGACCTAAACGCAAAACTTAACCAAAATTTTCAATTTTCTAAGTATAAAAAGGGCACATAATTCAGTCAAAATGCATGCCAGAGTTATCTAACTTTGCTTGCCCAGTCCCCTCATGATAGTAAGTAAGTGTACCAAGTTTGAATGCAATAGCATTGATACTTTCTGAGAAAAGTGGACCTAAACACAAAACTTAACCGGATGCCAACGCCGACGCCAAGGTGATGACAATAGCTCATAATTTTTTTTCAAAAAATAGATGAGCTAAAAAAACTTCTTGCCCTACATAACATACCTACTTGTAAACACTACGTAACATGTATTGCTACTATGTTATGCAGTTCCAGATCAAGCATACGTGTTTATGTTTATTTGTGCAGTTTAAGCCTATTTAGTTTAGCTTTTAAGGTAGCGCACCTCTAATGGGCACATATCCAAATATAATTTAATTAATTATTTTCCTAATCAGCATCATTTCACTGAACTACATGCAAATTTGTAGGTAGGCTTTCCATGCTTTTTAAAAAAATATACCGATTTTTTCAAAACCACCCTGACGCTTGGCTTTTGTCAAGTTTATTTTCACCCCTGGGGTATATAAAAGCTCCATAATTCATTCAAATTTCCAAATATGGGCATGCAGTTGGTGTGTACAGATGCAGTAAAGGTGTTTAAAGTTTAAACAAGATGAAATAAGTATTATTTTACAGACATTTATTTTTTACAAATTTTAATCTATGAAATAGCGCCATGAAATGTAAGTGATTTCAGTCAAGTAAAAATTGAGTCGGTTAAAAACAAAGTGTCATAAAATTCAAAATAGTATCATTTAAGTTATATTTTAAACTTAGTTTTTATAGAAACACTATATACAGAAAAAAATACCAAAAAAATAGACAGATTTACCGTTTACTTTTTTAAATAAAAATAAAAATGCAACATGCATCATTCGTATTTTCAGCAGTAAATTAATCAATTTAGCCATAACGTTGTTTTAATTTTAAAATTGAAGGATGTGCATACAATTTTCAACATATTTAACAATAAACATAGCTTATGTGCTATATTAAATCAAATTACGTTAGAAAAGAAATAAAACGTGTCGCAAAAAGTATGCGATGTCGGCAGGAATCGAACCTGCGCGGGAAGATCCCAAAAGATTTCAAGTCCATCGCCTTAACCACTCGGCCACGACAACTTCACATCAGTGCAACTTTAAATTCAATATTCATAAGTAAACAGGTAAAAAGGCTCGCTCGATCTTTGAAGAAATCGCGAAATCGTATTTTTCAGATGATAATTGGATAAAAGTCAATATTTATAGTGAAAATAATGTATTCTAAATGAATAAGTTAAACATATATCAAAATTTGAAGTTTGAAAGAAATATAATGCATCTCTCGGAAATAAGCGATCATTGAAGATCGGCAATGATCGTAAAATAAATCGCGGGAAATCATTAGAGGTGCGCTACCTTAAATGGATAGCCTTAGGCTTATTGAGACATTATTGAACTAGTTTCAATGGTAGAACCAAACTTTGTTGTCCTGAAAGCTGATATCCAGAACACTTCCAGAGTGGGATGGAACCTTTACCTCCCTTTGGCATGGGGGACACTATAAATTATGCTTTGGTGACCTTAAGTTAATTTATATGTGTTACACAATGTTGTTTATGGTGCTTTTAGTAAAGTTCTTTCTAATACACTGACCGTTGAGCATTTTATGTACCATGGGTGTTTTTCAGTCAATGCCTTATCTGATCAAGTACATTTTGCCTAGCTGTTGATTTATGTTTGTATTCCACAGCTCTGTATTTTTCGCTTGCTAGAATTCAATATATAGTTAATTTTTTCCCAGTGCCTGATAGAGTGGTTCCACTACAAGTGTGTGGGTGTGAGTCAGTCGCCCAAGAGAAAGTGGTACTGTCCCCAGTGCACCGCCGCCATGAAGAGACGTGGGCGCAGATAGCAGGCACTACCCCCACTCTGCTACACACCGCTCTTATTGACATTTGACATTCTTAATTGAAAATTGTAATAATAATAAAAAATTACCATGTATTTTTTGTTAGCTGTGTAACTTTCTTCTCTAGTGCCAAATGTCCACAAAGTATTGTTTTGTCCCAGATTTTCGAATTATTTAGTGAAAAAACTAAACGTCGATATCCTCTATTGATATATACATTTTTATAACAATTGTAGCGTGTCTTCGACCGAGCGTCGGTCTTTATAGTATGGCTCAGACAATAACTCAAAGCACAATACAATAGTATTTGATTTTCCTCAAGCTACCTTGCTTTATGATTGGCTATTTATACAATGATTGGTTTGAAACAATTAATCAAGTATAATCAAATGCTATAATCAAATGACCTCGAACCTCACTATGTACGCCTTGGACCTTGGGGTCTATGTATGGAGACCTATGTCTCGGGACTATGTAGGGAGACCTAGAGCTATGTATGGAGACCTATGTCTTGGAGCAATGTATGGAGACCTATGTCTCGGAGCTATCTATGTAGTGTTTTTCCCAGGCCATTTTAGCGTGGCGAAAAGCCACGCCGCCCTCCCGGATCGTCACGCTGCCCTTTTCAAAGGCAAATTTTGCCACGCGCCCTTCTTTTCAAAGGCAAATTTGGCCACGCGCCCTTATCGATAACATCTTTATTGCCTTACGATCTAACTTGGTCCGCAAAATCAGCGTCCTTGATTGTCTGTGACGCTCCGACTGTGCTTGATTTACTCGAGAGACGTCAACGTCTAATCGACTATATTATTTGAGCAGATTTAATCTATTACAGTGCTCGATTTATAGGTAGACTGCTCCAAAGCTGTGAATTAGTCATGCGTGAATAACCCCGTGTCAGTATCAATCGATAATGCCAGAGGCTATGTTATAAAAAGCGAACTTTTCGGTCGGCAATGTGTATATCTACTCCTCCACGATATCGTTACTTCGAAGATTTTTGATGAAAAACTTGATTTTATTCTCGTGGAAATTGTGCATTGCATGCATTATTCAGTTATTTCAAAACATATATTTTTACGCATAATTACATTTAAAAACACAAACAAATTTATTCTTTATCGCTTTCGTCATTAAGATAATTAGATCTAATTATTGAAAAAATTACTGAGACGTATACTAATTTAACAAAATGCGAATCGCGTATACAATTTAACGTTGCTATGCGCACCTGTCGCTTACATCATTTGACATTTGAACAACATGGCGGACTATATAGAATTAAATTGCGACTCTGCAAAAATGGCAAATAATGTCGTAAACGATCGAATTAACGATGGGGATTATACATTAAGAAGGAATTAATGAAATGTCTGTGATAATCAACGATGTATAAAAATGTTTTAGATAGCAACAACATTATTTATTTATTTGTAATCTACTTGGTGGATGTATGTCACGGAAACGAGTGTCTGCATATTGTTAGCGATCAATTTACTCGCAATGTTATTTTAAACATCTGGCAAGCTTATTGTTAGAAAATGAGATAAGACAAACATGGTTTCATTTATACGTTCGTGGATCTGTGTATAATCAGACTCATATGCATATATTGCTTTATTATGTTTGTCGTTCTGTACAATTTATTGAAACATGGAACTTAAATGTACATTGCAAGGTAAATATATTAATATAAATCATAGTAAGTTAAATACATCAATTACCATTAAATGTGCTTGTTTATATGTTATTTTTTCCACAACTGCTTCAGATGCGATTACATGTTGCCCCGTAATTCAGGTATTCAGGGAACGTTTTTGCCCTTTTTTGCCTAAACTGCGCGTTAAAATGCCCTTTTTGAAAGAAATGCGCCATGCCCCTTTGCCCTCCTGGGAAAAACACTATATCTATGGAGACCTATGTCTCGCAGCTATGTATGGAAACCTATGCCTCGGGACTATGTATGGGGATCTTTGTCTCAGAGCTATGTATGGAGACCTATGCCTCGAGACTATGTATGGAGACCTTTTGTCTCGGGACACTTTGTTATGACTCCGAGTCTGTGTGACTCGTTACCCTAGGTATGGAGCCTTGTAGTGTTGTGTGAAGGTATGTGACTTATATATCAACAATTAGCGACCCGGGCTGCTGAGGGGTAGGAATCCAACTTCAAGGCTCTCAGAACGTCAGAAAAGGATAGCCAGTCTCTATGTGCCCTAAGTCCCTAATGTATGTTAATAATATAATATAATTACCTATTTTTGCGATGTTAACTCGAGGAAGTCAAATGCAGAACTGACCGTTTAGAGAGAAATCGCGCGCTTTTATACTGTCTTCTCATGCAGCGTTACTCGTACATTTCCAAAGTGATATAGTTGAGATCTTCGTATTAGTGGTTTGACTTAATTATATAGCATAATAATGAGGTTCTTGTCTTAATCAACGCAATATACATTTATTAAACAAATGGATATAAAAACAACACACAACAATACATTTCTAGGCATATTTTCAACAATGAATAAAACCTCGGCAATGCTTACAGGAAATAAATGGACGCTTTTAATTTATTAACTAAAAGGAACAATATACCCAAAGAAAAATGAAGGTAAGTAAAAACGGTGGTAGGTTAAAAATCACCACACAATCAGTTATATACCTACTTTTATGTACCGGTATTGAACAATAAAATGAAACAAGGGTGAGCAAGCCCATAATAAATATTAAAGAAAAAGATATGGTTTTTGTACTCTGCACTTACTTTTAAAGTCTTATCATTATAATAGATTATAATGAAATTTAATTTTAATTCTTCGAACACTTTATGCCGGAAACTTGACTAATATCAATATCAAGACGACTGACAAAAGGCGATCACATAAGCTCACCATGAGCATGTTGTGGACAGTTGAGTTCAAAATAGTTCTTGCTCCCCCAACCTTCTCTTGATGTCCTCTATCAAGATATAAATGTTAATAATAGTCAATTCAATACCTATGAATATTTACTTGGCACATGAAAAAATGAAATAATTTCCATGAATATGGGGAACAAATGGTTGTCTTTGTACTCTGCATTTCTCGTAAGTCATCTGTCAATATTATACATGAAGATTCAGTCTCTGTGCATTGCTTGGAGCGATATGTGGTCCCAGTCTTTCCATCAGGGACCGGTGAGTTGGCAACACCTATAAGCAGTCAGTTAGTCGATTGCAGGCAGGTGTACCTGCTTATCTACAGCTTGCCTCTCATTTTTTCTGTTTTTGTAGCACATTCAGGTATTTCCCTCTAGTCATTTCTCTAGCTGAAAAAATATTTAAATAATAATTAGCACTTTTTAAAACAAGGGCTGTTTGTAAAACATGCATGCCCCCCTATATGGGCTATAAGTTGTAGTAGCAGCCATTGTGTGAATACATTTTTTTGTGGTGGTGGTGGTGGTGGTGGCGGCGGTGGTTATTGATACAATGCATTACAAAAATGCAGTTAGTCTTACATTTGGAAAAATTTAAATATATTACAAGGGAGGCAAATGCTGAAACAAAAAGAACATGCATAAACGGTGGTGGTTATTGATACAATGCATTACAAAAATGCAGTTTGCCTTACATTTGGTAAAATTTAAATATATTACAAGGGAGGCAAATGCTGTAACAAAAAGAACATGCATAAACGGTAGTTGTTTCCCTTGTTCGAACCATGCTAAATCCTTAAAATGCCTATTTCCAGTAACTGTGACCTTCACCTGTGACCTTTGACCTAGTGACCTCAAAATCATTCGGGGTCATCTGCGAGTCATGATCAATGTACCTATGAAGTTTCATGATCCTAGGCCCAAGCATTCTTGAGTTATCATCTGACAACCACCTGGTGGACGGACCGACCGACAGACCGACATGAGCAAAGCAATATACCCCCTCTTCTTCGAAGGGGGGCATAATGAAAAGGTGAACCAACAAAATATTTACCTGTATTTCGCTTAAGTTATGAAGAATACATCTAACATTCAAATAAAATGACTGGTATGTCTACTATTTAATCATGAAAATGTGGAACAGAGGGTAACTTCAAACTTTGAACATGTGTAACAGCAGCCAGACTTTGGTTCTTAGACATGTAACCATACATACATTTCAGAAATACTACATACAAGATTTATGAAAATAAACAAAATATGCACTTTTAATGAAAGAGACTGTTTATTGGTATAACATTTACAAACATCTTTTATATTAAAAGGTGTTCAGCTGTTTTATTTATAAGTGGTCACAATTGTTTCATGCACCAAGGAATACAACCCACCTTCCTCTAGTCCCAGCTGATAAGCCAAGTTCTGCAAACCTTTCACCTTCTCCATCAGCTGTTTTGTGGTCAGACTCCCAAACTCTGAAACAATATGATAAAGTACAAACAAATATACAGTAAATTATAAATAACACATTTACAAATAATGTTGCAATGAAGATTTAGTTACAGGTACAAGTTTGTACATATACCGGTAATTTCAAGACGAAGTACAGATCAAGAGACAAGTTAAATTACCGGCTATATTTGTAGTTTAAATAATAGATATAATAATTAGCATGTTAAAGAAATAATGACACATGTTAGATACATGCTGTATGTATATTTCAGCTTCAATATGATGAAGTATAAGCACAAATAATAAACAACAAGCAAATTCGTTGAATTGATCTCCTCCGCCAATATGCTTCTGGACACAAAAGTGTTATATTTGACACTAAAAAAAAAGCATTTTTTCAAGAGACAAAGGGCCATAACTCTGTTATTAACAGATGGTGTACAATGCCAGTTGGCGTGCATCATCCTCTTATTCATATATATACTCCTACCAAGTTTCAATGTAATCTGCCTAAGCACTTCCAAGATATGGCTCCGTACATACAAAAAAAGCATTTTTTCAAGATACAAAGTGCCATATATCCGTTATTAACAGGTGGTGTACAATGCCATTTGGCGTGCATCATCCTCTTATCCATATATATAATCATACCAAGTGTCAATGAAATCCTCCAAAGAACTTCCAAGATATGGCTCCGGACGGACGGAAAGACGGATGGACAACGCCAAAACAATATCCCTCCGCCTATGGTGGGGGATAATAACTAGCATAGTATAGCAACACAAATATATGCAATATTTTTTTTTAAATAAAGACACGCAAGTTCAAGACATCAGTGGTTGACAGATCAGTTTCTGAAATAAAACCTCTAGCTGTTTATTGTACCAGTGATTTTTTTTCCTTAAACAAACAGTCCTTTCTCTAACTCCAACGAAGCTTATTGTCCCCTACCGGTTTCACCGGAGGGGACTTGCGGTTTGCGCTCCTCTGTGTGTCCGTCACACTTTTCTGGATCCTGAGATAACTTTAAAAGTTCTTAATATTTTTTCTTGAAACATGGAAAGATGGCAATATGGACATTACGCACGTCATTTCATTTTGTCCCTCATGTTTAAATCCATTAAAGTTAAAAGGTGAAACCCCACAAAGTCATGTCATCCAGCACCCTGATAATGCAACTTAAATATAGCTGTTAGTGTACTCACCTTGTAGGAGGTTGATATCCTCATTTTCAAGGTCGGCCATCCATTTGGGGGGCGATCCATCTCTAGACAGCTGAGGTTCCCACAAAGAGAGGCAAGTGAAATCTTAAAAGCTTACTTCTTGTACATGTGAACCAAGACAATACTTTGTGTCATGAGATTTCAACAAATATAAGTCAACAAAAGTTGAAACCTTTTAAAAAAAATCAATATGATAAATATCAAACTTATTTATGCTTAATATCACCCAGGTTTTTTTTTCCTTCTTTGGGACCCGCCGAAAATCGGCCCTTTCCCCTCAGCAGGTAAATTTTCCCCCAGACTTCATTTTTTCCCCTAAATAAAAAAAAAAAAAAAAAAAAATTTTTTTTTTTTTTTTTTTTTTAACTTTAAATACATTAGTTAACCTGATCCAGTGTAGAAAATATAACATATTGCATAATTAAATTATCTGTTGCCTTGATTTTGTTTTAAAGACAGCAAAATATGTTGAATTGATTATTTAAGACTTTCCTTAATTTCCCCAAAATCCGGCGTTTCGCGTGATTTTTTCCCCCAAAATCCGGCATTTTGCGCGATTTTTTTCCCCTCAAAAAAGGCCAGGCCCTTTCCCCAAAATCAGATAAAAACCTCTGTCACCATTACATGCTACTTTGCGATAGTCAGCATGCTCCATTGATTTCAGCAGTATCGCATATATCACAGCGTCTTATGTAATTTTAAGGAAATATTGCAGAAAAGATGTGGATTATCGAAAAATTGCCATTTGAGGAAATTTGTCGCCAGAATTTTTATTTTGTCCCTTTTGGCGCCAATGGCGATGGATAGCTGGAACCCTTATATGGAAATGTTTTAATGTTTGCATTGTCCTTTCAATTTAAAGGAGTTTTACATTTCCCTATAACAGAACTTTAAATCGATGATTTTAGAAATCTGTATAGAACAAACTTACAATTTTCCATGCTAAATTGTTACATGTATTTGCTATATACAACAGAAAACAAGGGACAAAATCAGGGGTGTGATTGAGGCAAAGTCAGAGGGGAGGAAAATTCTGTTGACTGATTTTGACTACGCGAATGGCGCGCATAACGCAATGACAAACATAAAAACAAACATTAAAATAAACAACTTTTTGAACTTCATAACAATATTTCTTTATAAAAACCTGTTAAACTTCACATTTAACATACTGAGGATGCAAAGTAAACTGTTAAGTAAGTATTTATTGTGATCAATAGCAGCAGTTTTTCAATGTATTAAATTACAGTTAATAGACTAAATATAAACAAACACACTTGAGTGTTCTTCTGGTGTTAATGATGTATTAACTGAGTTAAATTAATATATTTAATTTGTTTACCTTTCAATATCTTGCATTTCACATCTTCACTCAGTTCAAAGCTATTTCAGTTAACTGAAAAGCGTGACAAACATAATAAAGCAGAATATGCATATGAATCTGATTATACACAGACCCACAGACATATAAAAATCAAATCATGTTTGTCTATTTCCATGTTCGAACGATACTCTTCTAAATTGTTCTAATTCTCGAGTAGACTAAACTTTAATTTGCAAACACTGGTTTCCGTGACACAAATTCAGTGGGCACATTTCTTAACAAAATATGTGTTGCTTGTATCTAAAACTTGGTCTTTTTTTTACAAACACATTTCATTATTCCGATCAGACTAGGTGATGTCAGTCGTTTATTCGATTGCTATTTGTTATTTCAATAATCTTAATTTTCTCTTCACAACGGCGCCATTTGCAAACAAATCACAGAGCGCATTTTAAGAACACGATTTTAATTGGAAGAATGGGAAACGACAGCCAATTATATGGCTTGTTTTAAAAATGCTTAGGCAGAATCTACCAGTGTAAAATGCGGACGGATTTCGCGGGCCGTGAATATTTCGGGCCGCTTATGAAATACGTCCGCGGAATCGGTGGAAGCCCCTCTCCCCTACATTTTTTAAAACGAATTTACGCAAATCTCAGAAGTGACATTCGGGACAACCCGATCCGCGGAAATCAGCGGATCCGCGGAAAAATCACACCCCTGAAAATTGTCACAAAACCAGGTTTTCAATGTGAAAAAAGTCTGATAAAGGGAGACAACTCAAACTGAACTGATTGTTTATAATTAACCCCCTTTGTTTCAAAATAAATCTATTTTTAGTTGTGGCGACCTTAACCTTGGAGATATTGACGTAATTCTTTCGTGCAACACCATCACATGATGGTGAACAAATGTGCCAAATGATTTTAAAATCTCACAATGAATGACATAGTTATGGCCCGGACAAGCTCATTTATGGCCATTTTTTCCTTTGAACTCAAAGTGTGACCTTGACCTTGGAGATACATGTATCAACGGAATTCTTTCACGCGAAACACCGTCTAATGATGGTGAACAAATGTGCCAAATGATTTTAAAGTCTCACAATGAATGACAAAGTAATGGCACGGACAAGCTTTTCCGCCCGCCCGCCAGCTGACATTCTCCAATCTAAGAACCATTTTTTTCCTTCGGAAAACCTGGTTAAAAAACTGATATGTTCATGAAGAGCAATGTTCTTTGCATACCTTTTGTCTCATTATTTCTAGGAAAAGGCCAGAGTTAATACCTACCATTTTCTCAGCAGCAAATTCTGACACACCTGGAACTGAAGTAAAACAATATTGGTAATAAAAGTTTACCAGTTTAAATATAACTGTCAACTTTTCTTTGATCAAGTGTAATTAAAGAATCTGCCACATTTTAGTGTGGTCCGTAGTTTTTATGGCAAAATAATGTTCTGTTATAAATGCCAATATCCAAAGGGTAACCAAAAAATTTGCAAAAATTATATTTTCTACTTCAAAAATTCGTTACAAATATGAAATAGGAATATTTTAACTATAACTTCCCTTGGCGTTTTTTTCACTCATGACAAATGGTATAGTCATTACTTTAAAATTAATTTCAATCTATCAATTGATCATATTATCCATGACAGCTATTATTTTCCTTCTTTATAAAGTACTGGAAAACAGCTCTTTCTTAATTAGGATAAAGCTACATATTTCCCAATTGCTTCAAAAAAATCCCAATAAAAGGTTTCCCCCATAAAAAGCATTTTTTCATAATCAAACGGGCGTTTCTGGAATGCTTCCTCTTGCATGTTAATTTATATTTTATTAATAATTGTTAGAATATATTATTCCCATTATTATTAAACAATTCAAAATTAATATAATGTCTACAATGAGGAATAAATTTATTACAATGTATTGAAATAAGAGATTTATTAATCATCATATGTAAATTTTGTTAACATTTTTTTTAAAGGGCAGGGGGGCCCTAGGAAGGGCAGGGCGGGGCTCCCTTCAATATAGGCCTAGCTGGAGCACTGTATATATATATATATATATATATATATATATATATATATATTGTTTTTCCCAGGAGGGCAAAGGGGCATGGCGCCTTACTTTCAAAAAGGGCATTGAAGCGCGCAGTTTAGGCAAAAAAGGGCAAAAACGTTCCATGAATACCTGAATGAGGGAGAAACATGTAATCGCATCAGAGGCAGTTGTGGAAAAACATAAAATATAAACAAGCACATTTAATGGTATATAGTAATTGATGCATTTAACCTACTTTGATTTATATTAATATATTTACCTTGCAATGTACATTTAAGTTCCATGCTGTTTCAATACACTGTACAGCACGACAAACATAATAAAGCAATTGAACATATGAATCTGATTATACACAGATCCACTAACATATAAATGAAACCATGTTTGTCTTATCCCATTTCTAACGATAATCTTGTCAGATGTTTAATATTGCGAGTAAACTGATCGCAAACAATATGCAAGCACTCGTCTCCGTGAAATATCGTGATACACCCACTGAGTAGATTACAAATAAGTATGTTGTTGCTATCAAAAACATGTTTATGCATCGTTGATTATCACAGACATTTCATTAATTCCTTCAGAATGTATAATCTCCATCGTTAATTCGATCGTTTACGATGTTATTTGCCATGTTTGCCGAGTCACAATTTAATTCTGTATGTCCGCCATGTTGTCAAAATGTCAAATGATGTAAGCGACAGGTGCGCATAGCAACGTAAAATCGTCTAAGACGTCCACCTAATACGCGATTCGCATTTTGTTTAATTAGTATACGTCTCAGTAATTAATTCAATAATTAATTATCTTAAAGACGATATCGATAAATAATTAATTTGTGTTTTTAAATGTAATTATGTGTAAAAATATATGTTTTGATACATGTGTATAACTGAATTATGTATGAAATGCCACGAGGATAACATTGAGCTTTCATCAAAAGTCTCCGAAGTAACAGTCCACGATTTTATCATGGACGAGTACACATTACCGACCGATTAGTGGTATCGATTGATACTGACATGGGGTTATTCACGCATGACTAATTCACAAACGCGCTGCCTCGGAGGCCATAATCTGATACTAGTCGGCTTAGAAATTTGGTCAAGGGGCAATTAAGATGTTATCAATATGGGCAGAAAACAGCGGGTGCTCATGAAAGGGCAGGGCGGCGGCCTTTGAAAAGGGCAGCGTGGCGCTAAATGGCTTTGAAAGGGGCAGCGCGGCGCTACAAAAAAGGGGCATGGCGATTCGCCACACTAAAACGGCCTGGAAAAAACTAACACTAATATATATATATATATATATATATATATATATATATACAGAGATCATATTTTTGTCGGTCCTTGACCGATTGAGGTCATGAAAGACCGATTGAAAATCCCAAACAGTCGGTCTGATTCTGTTTGCTAAATTCCCATGTCATGAAATCGATTACACAGTGCACACCCTAATTACATTCTTATTTCGATAAGGTGTGATAAACCATTCGCTGCAGTCTCTAAATCGGTCAAGACCAGATTATTGCACAACAGCCGACTAGCATCAGAGTATGGCCCCAAGCTTCGAAGATTTGCGTGACTGTGTATTAGTCACGCGTGAAAACCCCGTGTCAATATCAATCGATAATTTCACTGACTTATATCACAATCGGTCCGTAAGGTGTACTCGTCCAGGAAAAATTGTTGACAGTTACTTCGGAGATACAAACCTCGATCTTATCCTCGTGGAAATTGTGCATTTCATGCATGATACACTAAACTGTCATATAAACAAAGAAGAAAATCGGATATTCTGCAATAATTGTGGGCTGACCTCATACACTGAAAGCACGCGCTGTAATTAAACAAAATATGCCGATACATTTTCCACCAGCGTAATAATTCGGCAATAAATAAATAAAAGTCGCGGATCTGATCGACAGAACAGCCGAAAGTTTTTATGGGCGGAAATCACATAAAATAGTTCACAAGAAAAATAATATACATTGTATAAATCTTCAGTAAAAATCGTGTGAGAATCTAAATAATTCGTGTTCTTTATTGTTTGTTGTTGAATAACCCAAGACCGAAAATTTAGATGCGTGGTTTCAAATCATTTAATCCCTTAGTAAATGATAAAACAAAATGAGAAAACTCGTATGTTCCTTTTAAAAGTAATGCCTTAGGGCCTTTAACTTGTACATTTATTATACCATCTTCATGAATAGCAAAATCAATGGTATATATTTTAACGTAATTTGTCATGATTTCAGATATAAATTTTCGGACACTTTTTCCCCATTTAAATCCGGACCGATTAATGTTGCGGGAAAATATGATCCCTGTAAATATATATATATATATATATATATATATATAAATAATTGCTGCATGATAAGGCTAAGAAGATTGCAATAAGGAACATTTCACAATATATATATATATATATATATAATTATGTCATACAGAGCTCCAGATAAGGGTCATATTTTCGTATTTACGAATTATTTTCAGGTCTGTTATGTATTTATTTTAAAATCTTGTCGTACCATTACGAATTACAAAATCAAGTTACGAATATTTTTTTTTACATCAGTTGGTATCGATTTTTATTTAGTTCTTTTCGCGCATTAAAGATCTTTTCGGTGCTTATATAAAATGGCGGCGCCCAGAGAGCGTCCTAAAAAACTGCAAAGCGTGCAAAAACAAGCTTTTAACATATTGTACGCAAAGTGAGCCGAAGTTGAATGTTAAGACATTATAGAAAAGATCTTATACGATGTTGTATGTTCAGTTGCCGAAACAGTTGGAAAAGCTAAAAAAACGCGACACGACGGGTCCAAACTTAAACAAAAAACATTAAACGAGTGGAAGGGACAATTCCTGTGGCCAATCGTTGAAAAGATTGAAGGGGAGACCCGTTTTAATTGTGAAATATGTAAAACATCATTGAAGGCATGCAATCTAAGCACAGTTTGGGCATATGAAGGTATTTGAAAAATAAAATTGTATAATACTGAATAGACACTGTTGAACTCGTTTAAAATGTATATTTTGATTTTTTTGCATGAAAATAACCAATATTATTTATTTTAAGGTCATTTAGAAAAGTTAAGAATTATTTTCCAAAACTTAGCAGTAACGTTAAGAATAAAATTTCAGAGTTAAGAATTATTTTTGAAAATCTGGTAGTAACGTTAAGATTTAGAATTTCACAAAACCTTATCTGGAGCTCTGGTCATATCTGAAAAATTAGTTATGTTTCATAGGATTTTATTTGTTAAAATATGCCATTTCAAGACAAGTTTATCATCTTCAAATTGCATTCGTACTCTGTTCTGGCCATAGATCTGGTGATGCTCTGTCTAGCTTTTCAAAGCTGAGGAGCTGGTCTGCATCTGCGCCTGAGGCTGAAGGCTGGAACCATTGACTTTCATCTGAATAAAACATAAAAACATAATTCTAATAATTTGCAAATGACACTTTTGTGTCAGTGTTATCACTTTTCTATTTTGTGTACATCTAGAGCACCGTCCCAGCAAATGTCAAAGTAAAATTTCCTCTAAGAGTAATTGAACATATAAGATTATAATAAGTGTTTTTTAACCGTAATTCAGGCGACACATTTCAAGGTTTTGGAGTATTAGTTTCCATGTAACCACAAGTTAAATACCTAAGTTAATTGCAACAACGTATGACATAACTTATGTGTATAATCGTCGTACACAATGAAAAGATTATACATAAATTAAATGAATACATACTGTTCTTACTCTTTCTCCTCTTTGAAGAATCCGCCATTTTAAGGTTACACACACAATTACACTGTTTCTAAATACCGTCTTATTTGGTAGAAAGATATATGGCGAAATAACGGGGGGGGGGGGGGTGGGTGTTATTAATAAAATATTATGCACTCAATTGTGATTATTTGTTTATTTGTTTGAGATCATTCAACATAAAAGCCCTAACTGAGAACATTGTTGTAGGAGGGCACAGGTCAAGTGGCTGTCTGGATATTTTTATGTTGTACTTTTAAAGTACTTCTAAATATGTAAAACGATTGCCACACAATGATTGAGAAGAAGTGTTTTATTATAGATATCAATAAAGTGTTGTTATAAACTCAAAATATATCCAGATATGAAACATTTAATGAATTATTTTATTGGAATATTTTATAGTGTGTAAAACAAATAACACACTAACTGCATTTTAGCTCTTTAAGCTTTTACCATCATAATCATGATCATGATCATCATGATCATAATCATCATGATCACCACCATCATCATCATCATCATCATCATCATCATCATCGTCATCATCATCATCATCATCATCATCATCATATCATCATTCAATTTACCGGTCTGGGCGTTGGGATGGGGGGAATGAGGGACGACGATACAGAAATCATCTTCCTTTCAGGTCTGTTCTGTCATGCTCTTTTATAGAGTCTCTATTGGCGACATCTTGAAGTTCACTGTTGGTGCCACCCATGACGTAAATATCATCCGCGAATCTCAAGTTGGAGATAAGTCTTCCACCGATGGAGATAGAGGTGTGGTGGCAATGGAGAGTCTCATGAATAAGGAAGAGACGCCCACAGATGCTCTAAAGAAGTCCTCATGCTGTCCATTAAGAATTACTTAGGATGCTGGCGTTCACGTAGAGTTCCCGGATGACTTGCACCATCCCTTCGTGAATGTTGATTAATCTTTATATGACACACAAAAGGAAATTCATTTCTGCGTTGCATAAGACCGGGTTCATGAAAATCGCTGCAAAATTGATGAATTAATGGCTTTTCAAAACGATGCACCCCGTTTTCGGGTGATTTCGAGTTGGATACCTTGTTATTATATATATATATATATATATATATATATATATATATATATATATATATATATATATATATATATATATATATATATATACATATACATATATATATATATATATATATATATATATATATATATATATATATATATATATATATATGATAGTGATTTTTTGATAATTTATCATTCAAAATGATGTTTTCACTAATTAATATCATAGCCACACGCTAACCACCTGTGATATGACAGAGGCCATATTATGCCACACAAGGTCATAAGCTTATTCAAAGTCGATGAAGTTGTCTTGCAGGTTTTTCTCGATAATGACCTGCCTTAATTATTTAAAGATCTGTCCCACTTTTCTCCCACAGCTCTGAATTCCGCCTGCTCTTCGGCCAGCAGTTCCTGTGCCTTACTTTTCAATCGATTAATGATGATGCATAACATGACATTGCTGGGATGACTGATAAGGCTGATGGTATGGTTATTCTCGCACAAATTTAGGTTGCCTTTTTTCGGTATAAGAATAACATGTGACTGAGTCCACTCCATGGACCACTTATTCTCCTCCCAGATCTTTTGGCATAGTGCCGTAATTGTTGCAGTCGTTGCCTCTCCTCTGTGCTTAATTGAAGTTGTCCACTCCAGGAGGAGTTGTTCCTGTCGTAAAACTACGTACTGCCTCCAACACACCTGACTTGAGTATGGGCGGATTTTGATTGTTTGCTTCTGGTATGGGATCGTTCAGAAGGAGAATGGAGTCTGGTTCAAGCGGGTAGTTTTAGTGGTCACTTAAGTTTGCAGCACACCTGATTAGGACTTAGGCATTTTCGATCAGGAGATTCCCGTCAGTGTCTGCTTTAATACTGGCCTTTGGGCTAACTGGTATTTATGAGATTCTTGGTGGTGCTGTAGGCCTTTTTTCATCTGCCCGTGGTCATCTCTTTTTGTCGTTGTTCATACATTCCTCCTCAGTCCACTCCTCCTTTCATCTTCTTCCAAACCTCCCTGTTCGCTTTCTGGTAATTTGGCCTACAGTTAAAGTTGGTGTACCGTACTCATCATGCCTCAGCTCTCTTCTTTTGTCACAAGGGTCCATGATTTCGGTCGTCACCCATGGCTTGTTCTTCCTTCTATCTCTCATGAGAAACTCTTTGACCGATGACAGTAGGACATCCTTGATGTCGTTGGTTATGGTGCCGATGCCATTGTCCAAGATGTTCAAGGCTGCAAACTTGCCACCTATCTGTGCTTGAAACATTACCTCGGCTATCACTGTATCTTTCAATTTCTCCGAGTCAAATCTAACACGAGGGTTCTTGCTGATGCGCTTGCTCTTTCAGCTTGATGGTGGTGAGCACCAAGTCATATCACTGTCGATGTCTGCGCCGTGCCAGCAAACGCTATTGTGTTCGCCTTGTTGATGTTGGACTTGAACCGTTGTGGCGCAATGAAATCGATCTGGTTGTTTACTTGCCTGTTTGGCGCATGCCAGGTCGCTGTTATGGACGGTTTGTGTGGGTGTGTTTGCCAGGTTGAGTTGGTGGCTTCTGGCGAATTCAAGAATTCTCAACCCTCTGTCATGGGTCTCTCATAAGCTAAATCTACCTAATCTTGGTATTCGACTAGTCCAACCTTGGCAATCCAGTTGCCTTGGGCAGTGAGGATGTCTTTCTTTGGGATCTTGACTATGATGCGCTCTAATTATTCACAGAACTGCTCAATCTCCTTGTTTTTGTTGTCAGCTGTCGGTGCGTAGACCTGGAAGATGATGATGTGAGGTCTCGCTGAAATAAGGATGGAAATTAGTCTGCTTAAGACTGGGTGCAACTGATGACGCTAATGACAACCTCTTTTCTAACAATTAAAAAAACTCTGTTGCGATGCATAAAATCCTCACCGCTGAACCATATCTTGTACCCTTCGTCTGTTGATGTTTCTCCGAAGCCTAGCCACCTTATATCGGCTAGTCCGATGATTAGTTGAAATAATTCCACTCTCAGCTTTATAACCCAAGGGGTTGCAAGACGCTTTCGTTTGCGCTAAGGTGCAAAATTTGATCACCACTTCAAGGGCTAAGCAACCCTGATACAACATTTACCTGTCTAAGCACTCACTCATGCAAGTGGTATCATAAAAGCAAGAAATAATTGCTTTTTATTTTCTTTGTTATTCTTTCGTACGCTCTATCCACCATATTGGACAACTGTCGCAATGTTGCCGACTCAAAATGTCGCTATCTGTTAGGTTGCAGTACACCAATCTTTTGCACATTATTATTTGTTTTGTAGCTTAATTCGACAACGATTTTCTAATATTTACACTGTTCCAAATATCGCCATAAAAATGTCAACACGAATAGTGTAGTTAAACATTGTCGTGTTTTGAAGGGTTCGTGCAAAGGATAACTTCCGTTGGTTACCATTCAGGTAAATTGAATGTGTTTTAAAGTTTGGTAATCGCTTTCCTTTATTTGTTACGAACGCCATCTGTTTAGTGATGCGCACTGATCCGGTGCGGTGAACTGCGGATGTTTTTATTAAGAGGTGGATATGGACTCCCAGAGCTGTCATAGCAAAAAGTATCGAATTCTCTGGGTGTCCGTTGATATGGACTTATCCGAAGATGTCCCAGCGGTGGAGCTTCAGCTCTTGCGTCATTCCATGGACATTGCCGTACGCATTTAGTGTTCTTACATTCGATGTTCCTATGGTTTTTCCCTTTGTCACCAACTTGATCAATGGATTATACCCAGGAGCTAACTTATTGCATCCACCCTAGAGACTGGCGTGGACGGTGCGGTCGGTGTCATTCAGTACTTCGACCGATTCGGCTTAGTTTTCTTTTGATTTGTCCTCGCTATTTCCTTTTAGTGGCATTTAGGCAATCTTAGCTGCGACCATCTCTACAATAATTTAGAACCAGTCGAACGAAATGTGCAAGTCCCATTTCCTCCTTTCGCCCGCCAACAGAAGCAGGTGCCAAGGTGTTGTTTGGTTTAGTGTCATGTGAGAACCAGTTGTGCCTGTATTTCCGAGGGAACTGCTGCCAAGGACAAAGTACCAACTCGATCTAACACCCAATTCACCACTGGTGTTTTAAAGCATCTTCATGGAATAGATATTCCAGCCATGATTTTGATAAATAAATATATAAATAAATAATAAAATTAGTAAGAGGACAAAATAAAAATAAAATAAATACATAAACACACGGTTGTTAAGCAATAACCGGAGCAATCCCATGCCTTGTACACATCGACATCTCGGTCATTGGATTCGACCTTTTTCTGTAGGGACTTACTTACCTTGACGTGTAGATTCTGTAAATATTATACTGTTGTAATCACTTAGTTACTGAGATTTATTTTTATTTTTAAGAAACATATTATTTTAATTTAACACTTCACAAATATTTTGAAGTGAGAATCAATTGTATACATATGAAATTCTCCATGGGCAAAGAATAGATTCTTTTATCAACGTCAGTAAAGGTTACTGTCCGAATCATACAGTTAGTTATTGCTCATGCCTGAATGATAAAACTTAAGTTTACCAGCTTGCCACCCACCAGATGCTTGCCATATTTCCATTAAGTTATTATCGATACACTTAAATCGCTGTGTGTGTGTGTTTGTGTGTACCTGATATGTAATATAAAATCCGGCGAATACGGGATTTAGCAAATTATTGTTGTCATTAGTTACAACGTCAAGTGTTCAAGATGGTGAGTGAAATGTTTTCTTATTCGACTTTATGCAATATTTGGTTTGTTTTAAATATAATGTGACTAGTTAGTTACCCATGCTTTTAGTTTTTTATTTGCTCAATGAATTCATTTATTTTCAGTCTAAAGGAACGACAATCAAAGACGCTATTGCGAAATTTGTGAGTATTAAACACATTGTGCTCTTTTTTATTTTTGTGGTTCGGGTAATCTTTTGGCCATTTTCAATTCGTTTTTATCTCTGTTTGTTCTTCAAAAAATTTCCGTGGCATGAGTATTAATTTGAACTCTTTGAAATTTGAATACAGATTAAATCAGAAACAAGCATGTGTAAATTTTCATTTTGTCAATGTGTGAAAGTGTCCTAGCTGGTAGTGGTAGTGATACAATTGTTTCAGATGAATTAACCATCAACTCTTCTGTTTGCCTCTCGATGTTTCATTATTTTTAATAATTATAATGTGGATAAATCGTATAAACCTGTCTTGACTGTGTAGGAAGAAAAGGAAGGTGTCAAGGCCAGTGAAGCCGAGCATGTCAGCCTCATTTCCCAGCTGCCGCCTGTCGAAAAGATGGATGCATCTTTGTCCACACTGGTCAAGTGCACGTAAGTCTTTTGGATTTTATCAATTTTTCTGATTAAATAGTGGACAATGCAAAATATCCACCATGCTCTCATTGCTTGGTCCGGCAAACTTTATCAGTGAATGGGACCAATCGTCATTCTTAAGGGGTGTTGCTGTAGTTTATATAGAGGATATTTGTTGGATTCGGTGGATTATCAATTTTAATTCACGAGTGATCATATATATGAAATATATTTTTTCTATGATCATGAGTGAATTAAAATCGATATTCCACCGAATCCAACAAATTTTCTTTTTATTTTATGCTTTTTTTTCACAGTTAATATACATTGTTAAAGTGTTTAACCAAAGAATTTCGCTTGGATAATGACGTCATTTCGTCAAAAAATGACGTCATTCCACAATAAACAATGAAACTTATCATTAATTTTCTCTGATAATTTTCACTGTTTGAAACAGTGAAATTATCAGTTTTAATTCACTGATATTTCTCTATAAACCACCAGAGAGCATTAAATAAAAAGCCAAGCATATATTTATAGCAACACAGATTATTGCTATTATCACAAGCCAAGATTTCAAGGTTTGTTTATACAAAGGTCAGTGGTTCTATCCCAGGTGCGGTAAACTTTGATTTCTTCTGTTTTTCTTTCTTTAATTTCATTCTTATTTTAAACTGATCTCTTAAGTTCAGTTGCTTACATAGTAACATTTATCAATTTCAAGCAGTAAATCACTAACTTTGAAACATGCACACGTTTTTTGACTAAGTCCTATTAAGTTACTGATGATTAAGGTCGAGTTTGAAACTGCAGGTCTTATGTTTGTGATTAAATATTGTACGTATTATTGTTTTTTTTTGGTAAGCTATTGTATCCCAGTTAAGATTGTAAACAATTTCCAATGTGTATGCATGATAATTTCTAGCTATGTATGTTCTGGTACTTGGGTTTGCTAAATTGCAGTATTAAATGAAATTTGACATAGAGGGTTGTGATTGTTAAAAAAATATTCTCTGTTAAAATGCGGTGACCCACTATTTTATGTTTGTTTTATGATGACATCACGTAAATGAACATATTTGAGGAGTTTCGCCAAATTCTATGATACAGAACTTTTTAAAATTCCAATCCAAAATAGTAAAACTTTGTCCAGTTTTTGGGTGACATAAACATTATAAAAAAATTCAATTTCTTAAAATTTAACTTGTGTACTCCATTGTATTGGAAGTGTGTGGTTTAATTAAATGGTACATTGTATGTGATGTATCTAAATAGCTTACATGTATATAATATCTACCGGTACATGTTGCCAATTTCATAGGTTATTAATTATTTTGACGCAATTAGAGATTTTTCAGTTTTAATGAAAAAGTATAGGTTATATAATATTGAATAAAATCAAAACAAAGCCAATGAACCTGTTTTTATTTCACTTTTCATACAGTATGTGCATGTATTACTGGTATAAACATTTTGAACAAAATCTATTTGATAGAAACAAATTAGCAAATTTGCAGCAACACCTCTTAAAACAGCACACACATAATGATATCTTTTGAAAGTCTACACTAAAAAATTGTTTTATTCTAATTTTTTAAAGCAAATTGAAAACACAATACATTAAACTATGGTCAACTTTATGCTTTTATGGATATTAATATTTTATGGATATTAATAATTTATAGATGTAATTTTCAATTTCAGGAGGCTTTCATTGTCTACCAATTGCATTGAAAAGATTGCCAACTTAAATGGACTGAGTATGTATTTTTTAACTGAATGATGAATTCCCCAAAACAAAACCCCAAAAACGTATGACAAACATTCAATCTGACATCTCATTTCTGCTGGCTCAAAAAAAAAGTTTCCAAACCCCCCAAAAGTTGTTTAGTTGTTTTCTTTAACAGGATTGGGGTTTGTATTATTATCCCCCGCCATAGGCGGAGGGATATTGTTTTGGCGTTGTCCGTCCGTCCATCCTTCCGTCCTTCTGTCTGTCTTTTCGGCACTTTTGTGTCCGGAGCCATATCTTAGAAGTACTTTGGGGGATTTCCTTGAAACTTAGTATGAGTATATATAGAGATAAGAGGATGATGCATGCCAAATGGCATTGTACACCATCGGATAATAACGGAGTTATGGCCCTTTGTATCTTGAAAAAATGCTTTTTTTGTGTGTCCGGAGCCATATCTTGGAAGTGCTTTGAC
The DNA here is from genome assembly GCF_020536995.1 of Dreissena polymorpha. Lineage (NCBI taxonomy): Eukaryota > Metazoa > Mollusca > Bivalvia > Myida > Dreissenidae > Dreissena > Dreissena polymorpha. The sequence continues at coordinate 78,063,005 of NC_068357.1, read as the reverse complement.
GGATTTCATTGAAGCTTGGTATGAGTATGGATAAGAGATGCACGTTGGCGTTGTCCATCCATCCTGAAAACTTTTGTATCCAGAAGTATGATGGCGGGGGATATCAATTCAACGAATTTGCTTGTTTGGAAGCATGGTTTCATGAAGCTTCCAACTTGGAAGCTAATTTTTGGAAAATATAAATGCCTGTACTACGACTTAAATTTGTCTGGTATGGATGCCTGTCATACTATTAGCATTCGGAAATTAATAATTTGTGTTATAAAACATGTGGATTGTTCTAAATTGCCAAAATTTACTTGTGAGCGCTTGCATTCTGGAAAGCAGTATAGCAATTATTTGTTTGTGTAACTTTGGTAGCTAAATTGATATTAAGAATGTTTTGTGTGCTAAACATTGTTATTGTCATCTCAAAATTGTAATCATTGATGTATATTTTCAGAGAATTTAAAAATCCTTTCCCTTGGAAGAAACAACATCAAATCCCTCACAGGGCTGGTAAGTAAACTAACATTTTTTCCACAAAATTCAAACAACATTTACAAGGAATTTAAAATTGAACATGGTTACAGGTGAAAAATTAAATTGACAAACTGTAATTTTAAAAACAGATAATCCATTATTATTTGTTAAGTGTGGTGACTTCAAATAAATTTCCAGTTCTATATTATATGTTGCAAATATTCACAAAACGGCCTAGAAATCGTTTTCATAGTAAATCACACATACAGTATTTATGACAACCAATATTAAAGGGGCCTTTTCACAGATGTTGGCATGTATTGAAGTTTGTCATTAAATGCTTTATATTGATAAATGTAAAAATGTAAACATTTGATCTAAAAAGCTTCAGTAAAAAAAACAAGAATAAAATTAAATAAAGAAAAAAGTAACTTTCAACTGGGCTTGAACCACTGACCCTTGAAGTAAAAGTCTATGGCTTAGACCACTTGGCCATCCGTGCTCATACAATGAGTGATGTATTTTATACTTTATATGAGCAATCCTCGTAGTGTCCCAAAATATAACAACAGGACTCTCAAACTATTTAATTGTTTCACATTGCAACGCTTTATAATTTTCAGGTTTTTAAATCGTCAAAAGATGCATATAATGGATATTTAGATGTATGTTTAAATGATATTTTAGCATGGTAAATGTTCATTATTACTGTTTCCTCACAAATATCATAACTACAACAAATATTTAGAAAAAAAGTGAAAATGGCTATTTGCAAACAGCATAAAACCAAAACAGCTTGCGAGTAACAGGTTTTTTGCTGTTTGCTGCTCATCAGTATCTAAGGTTGGAGATGAAGCCTAAGAAACTTGAATCTAGTTAGAAGTGAGAAAGGTCTTTATTAAATACATGTATAACTTTCTAAAGGACTACACATGCCTCAAAATACATATGTAAGTGGTAAAGGCTTAAATACTACACAAAAACAAATGTTTGTGGGGGCAATAATGTTAGAACCAATATTTGTGCGGTCAATGTACTGTAGTAACCAAGGTGGGGGCTGTAGGAACCACTTTCTGGGATGTCAAATAACATAAGGACCACTGTCTGTGTGTCGAAATAATATAGGAACCAATGTCTGGGACTCAAATTGTGATGTAGCAGTTTAGTGAAAGTACCTGTATGTCATGTTTACAGGAGGCAGTTGGAGACACTCTAGAGGAGTTATGGATATCATACAATAAAATTGAAAAGCTAAAGGGTATAAATGTGCTCAAGAAATTAAAGGTAACATGTTTTCCTTTCATAGACTTCATTACTTCAAATTGCATAGTATTGTTTTAGCCAATCAGTACATACTATGCATTTTGAAGATTTAAAGCAAAGAATACCTTCTTAAGAAAAGTATAAATAATTTGTATTGCATAAATAGTACAGGTTAAAAAAGAAACAGTGCAATTTGTATTATTTCACTACTACCAAGTATTCTTTAAATCTGTTTATTCACATGGATTTTCGTTCATTAAAAATGTAAATTAATTTTTTTTCAAAATTGTTTGTCTGTTTGCAGGTGTTATTCATGTCAAACAATGAAGTCAAAGACCTTGGAGAATTCTCAAAATTGGTAACTATTTTAATTGAATGAAATTTTCAAAAGACAAATTAGACTGAAAACAGCCTATTTATGTCATTTTCCAATTAAATGCTCCAATGAAATTTTTTTTGTCTTGCACTCGTTTCGGTGAGATTATACCATTTTATATGCGTTAACTTGTACTAGATTGATAAAAATAACAAAAACACAAAATTAGCGCCCAGAGCCGATAGTGACGAAGATATTTCGTACATATTTTCCTTCAATAACCGAAGCATTCGTCTTTAAAAAAAAAATTTGAATCATGCAATCATGCTTCCCGGGAACTTTCTGAAAATGAAAGTGAATTTCTGTAAACAATTACCGTGCGTTTGAATGTAACTAAATCGTCTGGAAGGGGGTTTGTTCCGCTATGGAAGGGGGTTTCTTCCGCCTATGCAAAACTAGCGAGGGGGTTTCTTCCGCCTTTGCAAAACTAGCGAGGGGGTTTCTTCCGTGTATGCAAACTATTAAAGGGGGTTTCTTCCGCCCTGCCGTTTTTAGCGAAGGGGGTTTCTTCTGGAGGGGGTTTCTTCCGTACACCGAAAAAAGACCATCCAGCATTCCTTCCTATAAGCTCATCTAAGCACAAAGTGTTCATATTTTTTGTTCTCCTCAATAGTGGTGTGTTTATTCACTTTAAAGAATTTATTTTTTCTATCATCAATAAATATTCAATTGATTTTGTTGCTCAGGAAATACATTTATAGCGTAAAATATTTCTTAGGCTTAACAATCCTAAAACATTTGGATTTGGAACATTACTGATTGCTGATTACACTTAACATATAGGCTGACATTTTATACACGTGGGATGACACTTTACACACATTTTTGACACTTAACACACATGTGATGATTCTTTGCATTCACGTATTAACACTTTACACACATGGAATGACACCAAACACACATGAGATGGAACTTTACACAATTGGGATGACACTAAAAACATGAATTAAGCCCAGTTTTCCTGCATCACACCACAAATGCAATGATGTATTATACACCTTGATTGACCTACACCAGCTCTACATGAGCCATCATTGTTTCTGTGTAGGGAGACCTACCATGCCTAGAGGAGCTTGTGTTCACGGGGAACCCCCTGGAGGAAAGTCTCAACAACACAGAGAAGGGCTACAAGGCCACGGTCCAGGAGAAACTTGTGAAACTCAAGAAACTTGATGGTATAAACCTTCCCAGTCTTGTTGCTGATTACATGTACACTCAGTTCATTTCAGTGATAATAAGAACTTCTCACACTTTAAGCATGTTCCCCTTGACCTTTGAACATGTGATAATACTCAAATATGGATGAAAGTTTTCATTATTATTACTGATTTCACTATATATTTTTTTTTTATTCTTTATAAGCTAAAGTAATAATTTAAGTAAAAAATAAAATAGTAGTCAAGTACAAAGACCAGATAAATTACTTGATAATTTGATTATGGTGGATAATATGTGTAGTGCATGTTCCATGGAAATATCTGATACCAGTAAAAGACACGTAATACCTATCTGCTTTCAATATATAAAGAAACTGCCATTTGCTTTTCTTAAATAATTTATATGAACACTTGTAGATGATATACACTTTAAAATGTTGATATGAGACTTTTATTGGTTCTATGAATTTTCGACACAATTATAAGAAGCACTAGCATTTATTTATGTAGTAAAAGCTGCAGAAACTGTCACTGATTAAATAAAGAAAGCTTGTTTAGAATAACTAGAAACTTGCTCTTTATTTATAGGTGTGCCGGTCATTCGCAGTGATGGTGATGATGAATAGATGACAGACCACATTTCACTCACCATTACCCATTGGGATGTTGATCCAACCATTCCCTATAGACTTGTGTTACCTGCCATTTTATTGTAAAGGCTGAATCATGATTGATTCAGAATGCATTCATATTTCATGCATTAATGATTATTTTCATCAGTAAGGCCTTATCATACCTGTTTACAGTTTAGTTTTTTCTTTGTGAACATAACAATGATTTATTTTGATGTTGCCCAAGGGTTTCTGTCTTTATTTGAATATTCTGAAAAATAAACTATACAGTAAATGTCACACTATTTTTATTTGTTTATGGAAACAATTGGGTATTTTGCTTTTTGTTAACTTGACTATTTAAGTTTATTTCTGTTGTTATATAATATTTATTGTCCTCAAGTCTTCTATTGATTATGTCAGTTTTTTGACATAAATGTTTCTGTATCGCCAGTTTGATTTTAATGTTTCCTTGTACCTCTATGCCTCTTTTGGTCAAACAATAAGCTAGTGTTCATAACTGTTCTGTGTGCTTTACAATTCCATGTAAATACATTTTGTTCTTACAAGCAAACTTTCTTCATTAAAGTGCAACAAATAAATGTCTGTATACATGTAGTTGATGTCTGTAGCAAGAACTAACACAATTATTTTGCGAAAAAATATATTTTCATGTACATTAACCACTAATTTAAAGACAGAGTGTATGTTACTCATTTATAATTCTTTTTTGTAATGTTAAAGATATATACATTGTAGTACAAAATAAATTATTTTTTCCAACTTTTGTTTTTTTCGTTTTACCAAACTACTCGCTTTTATTTGACCAAGGCTTTCAATGTTTTTAATACTATGGAAGATTGAATATAAAATCACGTTTAGCAGTAACATTACAGTATTAAAGCATTATTTATTCGAAGTCTTTCCAAAATAAGATATTTTGATGTCAGTGCAGTGGAAGTTTTATATGCAGATATGAAAAAGTATTGGCTGATAATTATAATGAATGAACTTACTTTGGCCAAAAGGCACAGGGATGAAGACATGTTAGACAAGCCTGCATGCATATGTGTGTTCTTGTTTATGTCTGTCTAATGTTGGATGATATTTGTGTCAAACTTTAACAGAACGATTATCTTAAAATGCTACATTTCATATTTTCAAGGTTTTGCCATTTTGTTATTTTTTAAGAGTAATTGCCCATTGTTTAAAATTTCATAAAAACGTTTTTTGCACAACTAAATTTTGCAATAGATTTTTGTCATAATCTTTTACAGAATGATTATACCCAAGTGCTACAGTGCATGTTGGTAATCGTGTTTTTAAAGAGTAACTGCCCATTGTTTAAAATTAGATGTGAAAGCTTGGTTGTGAAACTCTTGTTAGATTTTAGTGTGATCTTTGCAAAACTTGTGCAAAATCATTATCTGCAAGGGCAACAAGGTTTCATGATTATGTTACTACATGTATTAAAAGAGTCATTCATCTCTGTTTAAAATTACATATAAATACATATAAAATCTTCTTTGTGCAACTCTCACATTTTGCATGCAATTATCATTAAACAATTTACAACATAATTATTCATTAATTATATATTTTAGTTATTGCAAATCATAATGTCTATAACCTATTAAATACCTTTGTTAACAACCAAGTAAAAACTTATGTCCATGACAAGGTAAATGCCTATGTCTACAACCTAGTAAATTCATACGTCTACAGCCTTGTAAAATAATAGGTCTACAACCTAGTTAATATCTATGTCTACAACCTATGAAATTCATATGTCTACAACCTACATAACATCTATGTCTACAGTCTCGTAAATGCCTGTGTTTACACTCTTGTAAATACAGTTGTATACAAACTGGTAATTGCATATGTATTCAACATAGTACATGCCTTTATTTACATCCTATTAAATAGTGTCTAAAACTTAGTAAATACCATTTTCTACAATTAAGTTAATACCAATGTCTACACCCTGTGGATGTCTATGTATACAACATATAAAATACCCAGTCTACAACCTAGTATTTGCAAATGTCTACAATCTAATAATTACAAATGTCTACAACCTAGTTACCGGTAATACGTATAATCACAGCCAGGTCTATGCCTATGTCTATAACCTAGTAAATGCTTTGTCTACAATGGAGAAAGTTGCTCTGTGCTATAATGTTGAAAATGCCTTTATCTACAACAACAAAAATGCATATGTCTACACCCTAGAAAATGCTTATGTGTACACCTTAGTAAATACCTATATGTCTAAAATCGTGTACATGGCAATGTCTACAACAAAGAAAAAACACATGTCTACACCCTTTAATTTCTACAACCTAGTCAGTGCACATGTCTACAACCTAGTGAATACATATGTGTACAGCATATCAAATGCCTATGTATACGCCATTGTAAGTGCCTACTTACATACATAGTAAAATGCATTTGTTTACAACCTTGTATTAGCATATGCATATTTTTACACCCTACTTAATACATTTGTCTACAACCTAGTTAATGCATATGTCGATAACTTAAAAAATATTAACATAAGGCTATACATGATCTAGTTAATAGGTATGTGTACAACTTAGTAAAGCTGGATTGGTCATTGTCAGCTTGGGTACTACTATAATGTAACCCGGTTACTCTTAAGTATGCTTAAATGTACCCCGGGTACAAAAAATATATACTAATACATACCCGGCAAATTAAGACTGTACCGGAGTTGTTTTCCCGCCCAAAAATTGATGTCGTAAAATGCGCTACAAAATACGAAACAAAATTCTATTTGAACAAAACCTGCATCAACATGTTTTTTTTTCAGTAGGAGTTTCGATGATATAGAGGCCATTTTACAGAATATTGACATAAAAATGAACATAATTGATTTGAAATAAATTGGCCAACAACGACCAATTTAGCATTAAAATTTCCAGGTATGTTTCAGTATATTTTCCATAACTTGCGATACATTGAAGTAGTTCCCAAGCCGACAATAACAAATCAAGCCTTTGGCTTGATCTCTTTACCTATGTATTCAACTTAGCTTGTAAATATGTTTGTCAACAACCTAGTAAATACAATGGTATGTTATTATATGTCTCTACCAACCTAGTGAATACTTGAGCCAACAGCATATTAAATACCTGTGTCATTAACCTACTTAAAGTCAGATACTCTAAGCGGGTCGCTAAAGAGCTAGCCCCACAGCAAGGCTGTTATAAGTGACCTTATTTCACTACTCTCCTCCCTCTTTAAATGTTTCAAGGCCCAGACACGGCATGACTCTCCCAGAAATCATTAAACAGCTCACACCCACTTTCTGAATCGTTCAACTCATCGCCATTAAAGTGGAAATCCTGACCTCCAACTGGGGATTGAACCTGCGACCTCCAGAGTGGTAGTCAGACACACTAACAGCCTTGCTAAAGAGCTAGCCCCACAGCAAAGCTGGTGGAAGGGACCTTGTTTCACTACATATACATACAGTTTGTATAGGTACTTGACAGACTGTATGTGAGCAAGTGCGTCCACAAGAAAACTGCAAATGCATACTTGCATAACGACTTAAAATATGTTACAACCATTTTCACACATTCACAAACAAGTATAAAATCTAAGCAACGTATGTTTTTTATTCTTAAAAATAAATTAATCTTGCCTCAATGTTTATAAGAGAACAACATGTGTTTACAGCCTCGAGAAGTAGTGGGTAATATTTACTTGGGAAGCCGGACTTTACACAGTTTGAATAGCAACATCAGACGCTAAGATGGTACGTACAATTTGACGCGACTATCTTTCGCTTCTACGAGATGGATTCATAACAACTTGCTTTCTAATTTACTGGTGCAGTTAAGAAATGTAAGCTTCTTTTTTTACAGAACCAGAAAGGGACTACAATTAAAGAAGCATTGGCCAAATTCGTGAGTAATGCAATAATTGAAAACCCGGTGCACATGTATATTATACCCAACTGAATTAATCCGATACTAATGCTAAAATAATATTTTTAATAACGTTTGCACACATGACTGCTTGTATTGAAAAACGCTTATTAATTTTGCACAGGCATGTTAATTATATATTTAATAAGAACACTGACAATTCTTAAAATTTGTCCTCAGCTGTGTATGATGTGGGAAAGTGTTGGCTACAAATGGTCATGTTGAAAAACTTTCAAAAAGTATCTTATCTGTTCCACTATAACTTCCAAAAATTGGTTGGTAGGCAGATTAAATTAATTTTTATAACATATTTATCCATATCACTGCTTAATATTGATTGCCTAAATTTCAAATTGAAGCCCCAAACCCCCTAAAAATAATAATAAAAAATTAATAATTGAAGCATTCAGTTCCTCTATGCAGATCTATGAGTTGAACCTTAGCACATATAATGTTTCAAGCACTTGTTTTTTTTAGATATTAGAGCATTTTATGTCAGCAAAAAACAAGAACAACAACTCAATTTCTCAATTATATTTAAAATAAATAGATTTTTCCCAATTGATGCAAAAGATCGTGTCCCATTTCCAAAATTCAGAAAAACACTGCTCATGTTATTACCTAAATGACTTAAATATGGGTATCTATAACATTATTCAATGACGGAAATCGTCCGCATCTCTATTCAACAATTTTACTTATATATGTACAGTACCATAGGGTAATTTAGTGAAATTGACCAAATTCAGCAAAATGATCATAAAACCTGGCAGATGTATACAAAAGTCAGTGGACACTTAATACATTCTCTTTGTTTGGGTAAATAGGCATTCATAACTGTTACAGACAATAATTTCATGTGTAGATGAAAGTGGTTAAAAGGAGCATTGTAAGGTTGAATCAATACAATGAATTGGCAGTTTTTGTCTTGATACATTTTATTAACATACCGGTTATGTATGATGTCAATTAGTGCCAATTATGATAATCTGATGGCTTTTTAAAATACATGTAAGTGCTTAAAAAAATAAGTTTCTGTTAACAATTAAATAATCTTATGCAATACTTCCCTGCTCAAAATGTAAAGTATGTGTTTAAGTTTTCAATTGTGTTGCGCCTTATGAAAAGATTTTAAACACCATAATTCATTAGTGATTAGAGCCAAACATCAAATCATAATAAGCACTCTGTAGGTTTATAACTTTATACTACAGTATGTCATATGCTTATCTTTGACTTTGAGGTTCAAGTTCACTTTAGGAGTATCTTTCATTTAAAAAAAAATCATTTAAATTATTTTAAATACGTTTCAAGTATCTCATGTAATAATTTAAGCTTTACCACATGGTATATACAAGCAAAAGCTATCATTAATCGATTCCATTTGGCTGGTTATATTTATTTACATATGATTTTCCGAAGATCACTGCAATAGTATATTGTTAGTTTCATGTGAAGGGGTCTCTAAATTTTTAGGAACTGCCTTAAGGAATGTTTTGTGTACCTTAGTTTTTTAACACCAATAAAAATAAATATTTTATATTTTCAAAAATTTATACTCATTACAGAAGTAAGAAATAACCAATCATTGGATGGAGCCAGATTTTATGAATGCTCTTATAGGATAATAGATGGTCTATGTCATATAATTTTGCATCCCAGTTTCACAATAACAATTATTAATTTACTAATGGCTAAAGGGGACATATTGAGATTTTGTTAACTAATATATGGCTAACACATAACTTGCGTCAACTAACATAGGAAGAAAAGACGGGCCAGAAAGCGAATGAAGCCACCAAGGTTTCTCTGATTTGTCAGATACCATCGATAGAGAAAATGGATGCCTCTCTGTCAACTCTGACAAACTGCACGTAAGCAAGTGGAACAGTTTACATTTATTCTAGGACTTTAGCACACATATGGCTTGACTACATGTATTCATATTTACTTTTACTTAGGCACACACAAGGTGAAGCTTGCCAAATTCACACTGAACTCTTTAAACTCAAACCACTTTATACCATCTTTTAATAAACATGTGTTTACTCAATTAAGTTTTGTAAACCCTGTTTTTTAAAGCCAAAATATGTTTGACAAAATAATTATTTTTGGCAACTCTTTCTGGTATCTAGATTTTCACCCTTGTAAGCAGTATGTGTTTCTTTTCAATATACTGGTAAATGTATTGGTAATGGCGAAAATATGGATACTTCGAGGCAAACAGTTCAACTGCTCTTAGCTTTATTTACTACTCAATATTTGATGATTCAAATTACATCTGACTATTCACTTTATATATATATATATATATATATATATATATATATATATATATATATATATATATATATATATATATATATATATATATATATATATATATATATATACACATCCAGCTGAAAAAATACTACATGTAGTAATTAATAAGAAACACATCACTCCTGCTAGTTTCTTAACTGCAAATATGAATGTCAAACTGAACTGCTTAAAATAACAGGTTTTATTCAGACATGTTAAAGTTTTGCTATAAATGTGTTGTTTTTATATTCATAACTTAATATTAAAGATACCACTGGGGGCTGACGAGGTCAAAGCGTAGTCCGTTTCGCTACGACGTCGAGTATATGTTTTACTACGAAAACATTGTTTAAATACACATGACATCGAGAACGGATTAGTCGAACATTTTGTTTAAAACATGTAAGATTATGATTTTGTAATAACAAAACTCTGAATTTAAGCACAATGTCATTTCATAGGTCTGTTACATCGAATTATAATCCAAGATGTGTCTGGTTTATGCGGTTAAACATGAAATATACCGCTGATTTATCAAACCGAAGTCAAGTTTCACTTTAAAAAATGCAATTAAGGTTTACAACTGTGTATAATTGACACAATTTTACAATTTCCATATTGATCTATGTATTGTTAAGCCACTGGTGTGTTTAGAAATGTGTAGGGTGACCCAGTTATCATAAATAAAGGCTAAATATTATTATAAGGCATGATCATGTCTCTGACAGTATACGTATATGCCTCGCTACGACAACGCTTTAGCGTGCATGCGTTTCTCACAGAAGACGTATTGGTTATCTCTCAAAGGCAAAATAAAGAAAAAAATTTTTTTAATAGAGTCATGGAGTGGCTGGATATTTCCTTTGAGACAGAGTAAGTAACAACGGCACAACATGATCCGAAGCGCACAGTCGACATGGTAATGCACATTATTATGATATAATTACATTCACGACTAGGCCAAAGGAAACGATTAAACTCGAAAATCCATATATAAGATGACAGTTGAGAGTCGAGTACCTAATGTCGTCGGTCTCAATAAAAATGACTCATCTTCTCCTCGTGACAATCCCTTATACGTTTATTTTGATAGAGACCGACGATAGGTTTTCAGCATACGGTACTCTTTATCAAATAACATTCGGTTCTCGTTATCCCCAACTCGCTTATCTCGAAACTCTGCTTATGTCAAAGTAAATCCCATGTCCCAACTTCGATCATTATTTATCTCATACGGATTTTGATTTTTACATTGTATATCAAAGCGATTTTCTTGAAAATCGGTTATCGTCAACTAATTTTGAGGTGAATTTCATGTTCGTATACATGATTGTACCTGTAAAATCCACACCTGTAACAGCCGTAAGGTGTGGAAAGTAGGGCCCCAATGGCACAAATCCGCAATTGCATAATCAATATATTGTTGTAAAGGTGTGGCAGTGGGTTTCTGTCACAGGTTATTGTTAACTGCGTACATGAGACGGCCGGTAAGTTTACCTCGTGTTACAATGCGGTTAAGGCCCAGTCTCACTATGATGCCGGCGGAGCCCCAGTGCGTGATCAGGCATCTACCGGGATGAGCCGGGGCCCTACCGGGATGAACCGGTGCTCCACCGGGATGAACCGTGGACGACCGGGGCTCCACCGGGAAAGTATGAAAATGTTTAATACCTCCGGGATGAACCGGTTGTCCCCGGTTAAACCGGGGCGTTGCCGCAGCTCTGCCGGGGTCTGATGCCGGTATAACCCCGGTGAGTGCCGGCGTAGTGACGGTTTACCGGGGCTCTGCCGGGACTCTGCAGGCTTTCACCGGGTTCAACCTTTTCGTTTGGATGTTCATGCGCACAGTGAAGCACGGCATCTTTTGCACTGGGAAATGGCAGTCTGCAGTAACTGCAAACTGCATGTGATATGTCCTGAAATGGATACAGAAACTTCGTTGAGCAACCTATGCATTATATTTGTACTTCGTTGCGCAACCAATACATACTCTGTGCGAAACCTTTACATAAAGCGACTTGTAATTTCCTTCGAAACAAAGCATTTGAATAATTAAAATATATGTTCGTAACCTGTTTTGTACTTTAAAATGTGTAATGTACACTGAATCAAAGTAAAATGTAGTTTTATTTAATTTAAGTTACCGTAATTGGCTATTTTAACAGAATAACCATCTTATGCATTGCTTCAAATCAAAATAATTCGATTTTAGCACAAAATAAACTTAAAGGTTGCAACTACGCGCATTTGTTATTAGTTTGTTATTGAAAATAAGTACCTACCATTACTGGATGTTCCGTTCTCTAATCCATAAACACCAGAAAATATGAAACTCGCCTATGAAAGTAGTGTATTTACACCATGTTTTCGTAGTAAAACATATACCCGACGTCGTAGCGAAACGGACTACGCTTTGACCTCGTCAGCCCCCAGTGGATACACTGCTGAGTTTGCCATTTATCACCTTGTTAGTGCGTAGAAGTCTATGAAAACCCAAAAAGTATTCAAAATTAAGTACATTTATATCACTTGTTTAGCTATATTAAATATTCACCATAACTGCTGTGTAAAGAAATCATTGTTTTTCCAGCAGTTATATATGCTTTTCAATATAAAAAATGAATTTATCATATGCATTTAGTTTTTAAAATATATTTAATACTGTAATAAGAAAACTATGCACCTTAGAAAATTATTGAATTGTGATATTAATAATTTTAGCTTGTATCTTTGCTTGTAGCTTGTAAAATTTCTCCTTTTATAAAAAGTTTTTTCAACTAAGTTAGGATTTGTTTATGGTCATTCATGCTAGATATGAGCGTTGTTTCTGAGAAAACTGGGTTTAATGCATCTTTGTTAAGTGTCATCTGAGATTAGCCTGTACAGTCAGCACAGGCTAATCAGGGACAATGCTTTCCGCTTTTATGGAATTTAAAGTTGAAAAGAAGGTTCTTCTCAAGGAAAATCCAATTTAGGCAGAATTTAGCCTGTGCGGACACTTAACGCACATGCATTAATCCCAGTTTTCCCACAACAAGACTTGTAATTGTACTCCTTGAAATGAACCTACCTCATTTGCTTTAAATAATAGTTACCAATAATATCTGATCTCAAACCTGTTTATTTTCTGTTACAGCAAGGTATGTAACAAATGTCTTGTGAACCTGTGTGGTAGTCACATGAACCCTTTTCAAAAGTCCGGACCCATCGCCTGATTCGCCTCAGTAATGAACACTGCTTTAAATAAAATGGTTCATTTGGTAAATGGGAAATTATTCATGTGTGTTCGATGTGCTTTACAATATGAATATAATTTATTATATATTATGAATAATACCAGTATTAATCATGATAAAAATCATTATGCCTTCAGGCTTGAAATTTTAAATTAATTGTGTTTATCAGGCTGCTATGGACTTTTGAGCAAAATAGTGTATTTTGCCAGATTTATGTGTTGTTGTGATCTAAACCAGAGCTTGTTAGGGAGCAGTTCTTTATGTTTTTTATATCCTAAAAAGAAGGCATATGATAACCCTTTCTATGCCGACATCTTTCCATCAGTCAGTCATGCTTCTTATTATAGTTCACGAATTGTTTTATGGATGTTGTTGTGTCATATAAGAGTCTTGTTTGTGTGTTTTTTTGTTATTTTTCACACCATGTTGTAAATTTTAAGTGCAATCTGTTTGCAGGTGACTAATGTGATGAGCAAGTTACTTGTTACATTAAAATTGCTAATTGCTAGCTAGGTCATAAGTAGTTTGGAGTTACATGAACTTTTACATGAAAGGAGGCAAATGAGTTTCTATCATGATAAAAATTGCATGACTTTGATGGCAATAGTGCATTTGGTAAACCTTTGTAATTTTTGTTGGAGGGCATTTTGCAATGTTTTACATAATTAAATCTACCAAATTTTTAATGGCCGACTTATGAGTATTTTGGATTTTATTTTGCTGCTTCTAGATCTTTTGGCAGATTTTTTACTAAACTTTGTCTACAATAACAGGAATAGTACCATTATGTAATGTTTGTGTCTAAACAAAATTCACAATGGATATGTAATTAAAGCTTTTCATTTTAAAAGGTTTTCAATGTTTTCAATTCATTTTACAAGAAACTTCTCACACTTTGTAGGACTTTGTTGGACTTAGACCACAGTACTGTCCTAAAGGACTGATGGACTTAAACCACAGTACTGTCCGATAGGACTTTCTTGGACTTGGACCAGAGTACTGTCATATAGGACTTTGTTGGACTTGGACCACAGTACTGTCCTAAAGGACTTTGTTGGACTTGGATCACAGTACTGTCTTCTAGGACTTTGTTGGACTTGCACCACAAAACTGTCCTACAGGACTTTGTTGGACTTGCACCACAAAACTGTCCTATAGGACTTTGTTGGACTTGGGCAACATAGCTGTTCTATAGGACTTTGTTGGACTTGGACCACATAGCTGTCCTATTGGACTTTGTTGGACTTGCACCACATAACTGTCTATAGGACTTTGTTGGACTTGGACCACATAACTGTCCGATAGGACTTTGTTGGACTTGGACCTCATAACTGTCCTATAGGACTTTGTTGGATTTGGACCACAAAATTGTCCTATAGGACACTGTTGGACTTGAACCACAGAACTGTCCTATTCTTTTTAAGTAAAACTTGTTGAATATTCTTTGATTTAAGCTTATCAGAATTTGTAAATTAAAATCAATCTTTTGAATTTGATATTTAAGAAATAATATTTACCTTCATTGAATGGTTGTTTTTGTTTTCACAAACATTTCTATTGATCATTTTTTTTACAACAAACAGTTTTAAAGTTGTGTTCAGGTTTAACCTTGCTATAATATTATGATTTAAATTAATTTTCTTTTTTTTCATGAAATAAAGGAAAATTTGGATTACTGTATATTATATGTAGATCAAATTTGCAAGGAATGTGAACTGGATTGTGTATAAAATGCTTGTAAATAATCACTGTTGAAGTGACTATTGATTACAAGCATTATTTATGATTTATGATGTGAAATGTATGCCTCAATAAAAAATGTAGTGCCTGAGATAACTTGTTTATGAGGCCTTAATAGTGTCTATGAATTTCCAAGCTGTATCTTTATTTTCAGACTATTAAAAACAACTCACGTGGGTTTTGCTATTGTACCAGTGAAAAATATGAAAGGAATCCATCACATGCAACGGATAATGTTTTGGAATGAAATGATTAAAAATCCATATATAACACATTAAATTGAAATATTCATAGTTTGAGTGTAGAGTCTAGAGAATTTGATTCTATAATCAAATAGGTTGATATCACATATATTAAGTTTAATCACAGTTACCATAATAGCAAACATCTTTAGACCAGGGGTTATTCCCATTTTGAGGGTTAAGTGTACAACTTCTATATGTATCAAATAAAGAAATGTTCAGCACATCAGTCTCACCCTCAACCCTTGATTTCTGACAGTTTCCATATAAAACAAAGTTGAATTTTAATGATATGTAAGCTAAGACATCTGCTTTATTCTTGTAACAACTGCTTATTTTCCATCTTTGAAAAATAAGAGACCAAAATATGTATCCCTTTTCTAGACACTTGCCCACATTTTCCTGTTTCAGACAATTGTCTTTGTCTACAAACCAGATCGAGAAAATTGCAAATCTGAATGGACTCAGTAAGTATCAAAGTGTCAGCAGCCCTTGGAGTGCTGTTTATTTTGTGTTCCTTCTAATTGGTTTAACTTATTTTTTACATCTTATAATTAATTGTTTAATACCGGTACATTCAACTATAACGATCAATTTCATAACTGAATTAAAATTTAGTGCATGTGTATGCAACTTTCTTTTTCATTATAATATAATTTTAACTTTACTTTTTTGTATTTATTAGAATACAATAATTGTACTTTTAAACAGACTATGTTTTTGCCTTCAAGGGACCTTTTTACGTTTCGGCAAATTGACAAAATTAAAAGAAATAGTTTCAGATTTGCAAGTTTTCATTGTAGTTATGATATTTGTAAGGAAACAGTAATACTTAACATTTACCATGCTCTAAAAAATTCATAATATGCAATTTTTGACGATTCAAAAACCTGAAAATTATAAAGAATTGCAACGCGAAAGGATTAAATAATTTGGAGAGTTCTGTTGTTTTCGTTATTTTGTGACACTATGAGGTTTGCTTATACATGTTTAAAGTATAAAATACATTAATATTTATTCATTGTATGAGCACTGATGGCTGAGTGGTCTAAGCGTTAGACTTTTACTCCAGGGGTCAGGGGTTCAAGCCCAATTGAGGGTTACTTTTTTTCTTTCTTTAATTTTATTCTTGGTTTTTACTGGAGTTTTTAGATCCAATGTTTGCATTTATCAATGTAAAGCATTTAATGACAAACTTCAATACATGCCAAAATCTATGAAAAGTTTCCTTAAATAAGAAAAAGTTGAGTTTTAAAATTCACAAATTCTAAAAAAAAATTATTTCAGAAAACCTGAAGATCCTTTTCTTGGGTAGAAATAACATCAAGTCTCTCACAGGACTGGTGAGTGATGTTCTTTGCCGGCCTCTTTTAGAATGTCCACTGATAAGCCATAATGGCTTAATTTCAGTGGATTTATTTTAAAGGGTCCATATGACAAAAATGAACCAAACTGATATCAGTTTGTCCAATTATCAAAATGTATACAAGTACTAAAATGAATTAGACTTATAGATTAACAAGTTTCCACATTATTGTTGTTCATTACTTAAAAAACACAATTTTCCCTGATAGCAATGTACTAAGCTCTCAAATTTTGCTACAGATCTTTTTTTGCCATGAAATTTTTAAACTGAACATTTTCATATTAAAATTGAGTATAGTGTAATGATCTACCTGTTTTAGTAAGTATTTATTTGATGATACTGACTAAGCAGAAACACACTTCTTGTCTCAACAAAATTATTTCATACAAATGATTCTAATAACACCAGCCTAGAATGTTTGTACAAATCAAAGATATTCACCAGCAAGGTCAAACATATTGTAAAAAATCAGAAATAACATCAAATGGATTGAACATTTTTTATATTAGTTACTCTGCATTCAACAAAAAGGGAAAATCTGAGAATACTAAGCTGCTACAAGAAACATGTTCATGAAAACCAGTTTCTTTGTCCAGAAACGGGGCTTAATGCATGTGCATTAAGTGTTGTCCCAGATTAGCCTGTGCAATGTGCACAGGCTAATAAGGAACTACACTTTCCACTTTTATAAAAGTTTTTGTTATAGAAGTCTCTTGTAAACAGACTTCCAGTCTAGATGAAAAGTGGTGTCCCTTATTAGTTTGTGCTGCACATGCTAATCTAAGACGACACTTGACACACATGCATTAAGCCCAGTTTTCCCAGAATGCGGCCCACTTTTTGTTTGCAGGAAGCTGTAGGTGACACACTGGAGGAACTCTGGATCTCCTACAACGTCATCGAGAAGCTGAAAGGCATCAATGTTCTCAAGAAACTCAGGGTGCGTGGGCAAAGAATGGGCAACATTTGTTTAAATAAAACATGAATTTATGTAGATAAATGTTTTGTCCTTAAGCATTTTGTATGGTACTGAGACATATTGTGATGTATGTTGATGAGCCTCTTTGTGGAAAAATAGGGCTTAATGCATGTGCATATAGTCTTGTCCCAGATTAGCCTGTTCAGTCTGCACAGGCTTATCAAGGTTGACACTTTACACTTTTATGGAATTTTTCATTTAAACAAAGTATCTTCTAATGAAAATCCCAACTGAGAAAGTGCAAACTGCACAGGCTAACATGGGACAACACTTCGGGCACATGCATAAAGCAGTATTCCCAGAGTCAGGCTCAAATGATTTATGTACATTTGCCACATTATGATAACAATAAATGAATGAAAGTATTTGGTAAAATGAAATCAAAAACAAAATAATGTGACTACCATATTTGTAAAAAGGGTGAGAATACTCCCAACAAGAAATTTTGTATTGATCATTTTCTGCACTATTTTGCAGGTCTTGTATATGATCCACAACAAGGTGGCAGATCTAACAGAGTTCAACAAACTGGTAGGTTCATAGAAATATATTTGTCATAGCATTTACATTGGTAAGATGTACCTGCGCTCTACTGATGCTGGTAATAACAGTTTTAGTGTTTGAACTACAGGTTGTTTTATCAAATTATGGAAGTATGTCCATATATTTTAACGTAAATGGAACGTTACTCCATTTAAATTTTATTTTGTTAAGGCCAATTTGTGTTCCCCTGAGCACGAAGTCGCCGTGCAGTGTGTGGTGTGTGTCTTCAACTTTTATAATGCTACTTTTATAAATTCTTCATTTTTCATGGAATTTTTATGAAACTTGGTCAGATGTTCAAATGTATAATATCTCGGCCATGTTCAAATCTCAAAATTAGGTCACTAGGTCAAATCCTAAAAAAACCTTGTAACTACTGTAAAGTCCAAATTTATTTTGACAATATCTAGGTTGAGTTTGAATCTGGGTCATGTGAGTTATAAAACCCAGGTTATTAGATCAAATCATAGAAAATCATTGTAACCATATTAAATCCACATGTATGGCTTAATATCCATTAAATTTGATTAGAATGTGAATCTTCACAAAATCTTAGCATGAGGCTTAGTATGAGTATGAAGCTGTTTTGTGCCCCAAAACTAGGTCACCGGAATCTTGTTAATGTGTCCAAAATCAGGTCGAAGCTTAGAATAAACTTTATTCCTCTTTAGAAGCCATACTAATGATTCGATCATAAATTTGGTCAAATGTTTTAACTGGCAATATGAAGGCCATGTTTGAAAATTTAAGAAACTAGGTCATCTGGTCAAGTTTTCAACAATTGGTGTACCTTGAACTCAAGTGAATGTATTAGGTTTATATTAGGGTCATATTTGCCCTCTTGTCAATTTCACATCATTGTACATGTTTTGTGAAGACAAGATTTATTTTGAGTTTTGCAGATGCCAAGTTGTTGTATTTTTCTCACAACAATTAGTGTTTATTGTTATATATGGTAAGGACTAACCCTGTGAAAAGTTAATATTTATGTATTCAAAAAATTTGCGCAACACTAATTTTACTTTTTTCACACTAGTATTTATGAAAATTGCCTGACCTTAGTATGGTCGTTGCAGACAGAGTTACAGAACCTGGAGATGCTGACCTTCATGGGGAATCCTCTTGCAGACCGCCTTACAGACGAGGGAACGTACCAGACCACTGTACAGAAAACTCTCAGGCAGCTCAAACAACTTGATGGTATGTTTGTTAAAACAAAAATTCAGTATGACTGCATAAAATAATTTGTGACTAAAAAACCACTTTCTGGGTGATACCAGTAATGTAGATGCTAATTTTATAAGGAAATAAAATTGTTTTCTTTCAAAATTGTTCTGAAATTATTTTTTCCACTTATGAGGCAGACCATCAAATAGTCACCATTGAGTTCGCTTCATGGGCAGAACCTGTGCACATGATGTTTAAGAAACATGAGAACTTGGTTAGAGAGAATCCAGAATAATTGGTTTGAAAACAACATTTAGAGTTGCTGTTTAATAACAACATTACATTCACTTAAATTAGCAGTGTGACCAATTTTCCTGTTATTCTTATATTGTTTTATTATTTCTTTTGACAAAGAAAATATAACAATTCCCTTCTTTATGAGCAGAAATATATGAGCAAGCCAAATTCAAAATTTGCAAATGCAGGGCTTCAGGCTTGTGCTTATTGCGAACACTGGCATGAAGCAAAGTTGTTGGTAGTTTTGTGACTCTATATATTGATAATGAAAACTTAACTATGAAAAGAACAAAAGCTGCAATTAATCAGAAGCAAAAGAAACGTTGAAATACAAGTGTAGGTCTTCCTTATGTCTGATTCTTTCACACTTCACATGCCACATGTAAAAAACTAATTGTGTATCACTTTGATGGAATTGGCTAACAAATCAGGAATATTGTTCTTAAGAATTTTTGTGGCTGAGGTAGAGGAGTGTCCTTGCCCAAAACATGAACAAAATTTATTTAATTAGATTATAGGAGATTATAAGTATTTAGGGTTATTTATGTTGTTGATGATGGGATTTTAAAATAAATTGTTCAGATCTTTGTATGAAGATGATAAGTAAGTAGTGGGCATGCAACAACCATATTATTAGTTCAAAGGTCAACATAACACTGAACTCTGGAGCCTGTGCATAATTATTCCTTATATGGATGTAATGAACATAGACTTTCGTGTCTGGACCATAACTTTATTGTGCATTTTTGAATTTCAAAAGAAATAATTTTTTGATAACCTTATCCAACTGACATATCATGGGTAATAATCAAGTACATGTTAGAGTCTGGCTTATTATTATTGTGTGGGATTCTAAAATAAGGTGGGACAAGATCAAGGTCAAGGTCACAATAAGGTAATAGGCATGAAGGGTAACAACAGTTAGAAAGGTACATATTTCCTTTTTACAGTCATTATTCCTTTTTTAAATATTGCTGTATTTATATTTACACAAGTATTTTGTATGTTGTATTAGCATCTCTCATTTCCCTCATTTTTCTCTGATTTCTGTGTGTCCAAATACATTAAGGGATTAGGGGCATTGTTGTCACACTTCTAGCTTAGACATCATGTCTACCAAAATTATCAATGATTAGTTATCAGAAAACAAAATGATTTTTGTGTTTTTGTTTTATGGAATGTTATCAAAGTGTAATACATGAGTAAGGATTATGAATCATACCCCATTTCTCATTCATTTCAGGTGAGACTGTCATTCGACATGAGGAGGAACAGTAAACAAGATGTTTTTCAAGGCATATGAAAAAATACAGTTATTACTTAATTTTGTTTCTAAAGTTATTAATGCTATATTGATAAACTTAGCAATCCATTTAACCTGTGAAATAGGATCAATATTAGTAGTTTCTTTGTTCATGCTAACATAGTTTAGTTGTTGTTTTTTTAATTTGTATATTAGATTTTTTTCAAAATCTGCAATGTCTAGCTTTTCCACCTGCAATATTTCAAGTGGAGTTGAAAATAGTGTTAATAATATTGTTGTTCTGAAACTAACCTACAGTGTACTGTAACAACAGCATTTACATGTATGTTTATGAATAATTTATGTTAATATTTGATGTGTCTGCATACAAAATAAGTTTGTTTCAGTTCACATAACAAAACATAGGTCTGAGTAGTTATACCCCCACAAACGAAGTTTAGGGGGGTATATAGGAGTGAGCTTATCTGTTGGTCTGTCAGTCGGTCTGTCTGTCGGTCCGTATTAAGTGTCCGCTCTCTAATTCAAGTTGTTTTAATCCAATCTTTACCAAACTTGGTCAGATGTTGTTTGCAGATGATGTCTAGGTCAAGTTCGAATATGGGTCATGCCGGGTCAAAAACTAGGTCACGGGGTCACTTAGTGCGTTTTACACATTGAGCATGGTGTCCGCTCTCTAATTCAAGTAGTTTTCATGCGATCTTCACCAAACTTGGTCAGAAGTTGTATCTAGATGATGTCTAGGCCAATTTTGAATATGGGTCATGCCGGATCAAAAACTAGGTCACGAGGTCACTTAGTGCGTTTTAAACATTGAGCATGGTGTCTGCTGTTTGTTTGTGAAGACAACATGCAAAATATTTTGTGTCCATCCGGCATGTGGGGGTATTCGTCACATCTGTGACAAAGCTCTAGTTTGAGATTTTTCTTTGTTTTATTTGGCACACTTGAAACATAGGTTTGTATTTAAAAAGAGCACTTTTATAATTAAACCAAAAATGTCTCCTCTTGCATTTTGTGTTTTATTCTATGTTTTTTGACTGTATTATTTTCATTTTTTTTAAATCAAAATGTCATTAATTTATGATGTCATATCATAATCAAGCCATACTTTTAAGGCTTGCAATTCCTTACATTTTTTAGTGTTTCATGTACAAGATCTTGTACCGCATGTCAAACAATTGGCGTTTATAATGCTTGTCTTATTTAGTGCAATATCTAAAGTTTAATGTAATCTCAGAATTGATGAATATTGCATCAGATTGTTAATACTACTTTAATTTATAAATCTAAATTTACAAGGTAGGTAGATTTTCCATTTTGTTAGAAATGGCAGCTGATAATTGTGCTTTTTGGGCTAATGCTATTCCTTGCATTGTAGTTCCCTGATGATTCATTAGTTACTTAAATAAAAATTGGAAGTATAAATATGTGTTAAAAGGATAACACAAGGATTGCGGCCATTCTGTGTGGAACAAAAAACATGCAGACTTTATTGATTTTGCATAAACAAACTTGAAAAAATATGTTGCATGCACCATAATGGTCCAAGAGAATGTATCAAAATGGAGGAAATAACATGTTTTAATTAAGTATGTTATTTTCCCCTTATATGCAGTAGCAGACGGTTTCAAGTGTTCTCAAATGCGCCATCAGAATCATGGACCGCATTGCGGTTGATTGCTTGCCCCATTTTACATAAAACGCCCTGATATTACTAGTATTTGCTTGTCAGGAATAGTTCATCAACTATGTATTTATTTCTTTTTTTATACTCAAATCTTTTTCTTTTGATGTACATATTTGTAGTTGAGCAGCA
This sequence comes from Dreissena polymorpha, assembly GCF_020536995.1. Classification (NCBI taxonomy): domain Eukaryota; kingdom Metazoa; phylum Mollusca; class Bivalvia; order Myida; family Dreissenidae; genus Dreissena; species Dreissena polymorpha. Next base: position 78,040,220 of record NC_068357.1, on the reverse strand, counting down.
TTTTGTACTTATGCAGTTATTACCATAGTTCAAATATACATGTATGTTTACTTGTAGCTTTGTAACATCAGTTTTTTTTAAATGATGTGTAGATGCAATACTTTTATATTTTTATAAACAAGCAATATATGCAATAAATTATTTCAGTACATATTGTTTGTTTTATAAAGCAGAAACACACAACTGATTATGCAATGACAAAGGATCACATTTAACCTGAATCAAAACAGCTTATGGTAAAATATTAGTGTTGCATTTGTGACAAGTCTTCCCCGCCTGATTATTTGAAAAAAGGGACTTAAATAAAGATTTTTGATCATAAGATAATACAAAATGCACATGCACAGCTGTGCATCGTTAGGAAAAATACATGCAAGTTTAAATGTTGTTGGTTGAAAAGTGCTGAGAGTCCTTTGCCTGAAAAAGTTGTTTTTCTACAGTAAGATATACGAACAAACATTAATGGTGAATCCAGAATACATTACTTTCCTTTGTTATAGCGAGGATAATAAAATGTACATTAAATATTACCACTTTGAGAAATAAGGTTTGGAAAGCATGAGCAGAGCAAGTATTGCAACTGTACCACTGAAAATACATATATAGGAAAACCTGTACCGTATAATGCTTTGAGGCAGTTCTTTCAGTCTTTGAATCACGAATCAAATGAAATTGTTATTTAATCTCGAAGAAGTATTATGGAAAAAGTTAAGTATATTTTATGACTTTCGCTCTAAAACTGCAGTTATATAAACATGATTTGGCTGAATTCCTTAGAATGGTGGCTATCAAAAAATCATGGAAAGAAAAACACATTTACACACATTTACAAATCAGACAAATTTTATTCATCACATATTCCTTTCTACAGCATCTATGGTGATCCCAAACAACAATAAACATCAAACCATTCAAAAACTAGATTTAGACAAAGCTACAACTGTATGAAATATATACAGAAAGGGAGTAAGTAATAAGCTTAAGTGATTCTTAAATATTACTAGAAAAGCACACTTAAAACAACTCTCGTAAATTTTGTATAACAAAGCACCATGACTGTTTATAAGGGCTAAGACATGTCTTAGAGGTATAGCGGTCATAGCATAAAATTAATATAAACATTATATAAACATTATGATTTGGCTGAATTCCTTAGAATGGTGGCTATCAAAAAATCATGGAAAGAAAAACACATTTACACACATTTACAAATCAGACAAATTTTATTCATCACATATTCCTTTCTACAGCATCTATGGTGATCCCAAACAACAATAAACATCAAACCATTCAAAAACTAGATTTAGACAAAGCTACAGCATTATGAAATATATACAGAAAGGGAGTAATAAGCTTAAGTGATTCTTAAATATTACTAGAAAAGCACACTTAAAACAACTCTCATAAATTTTGTATAACAAAGAACCATGACTGTTTATAAGGGCTAAGACATGTCTTAGAGGTATAGTGGTCATAGCATAAAATTAATATTAAAAGCAACAAGAAAACAATTAATTGCAACAAATGTTTTGATTTTCTTTCTTTTTTTATTTTATTTTCCCTCATGGTTTGTAAATATTCTCTTTGTTGTTGAAATTCTTGTCAAATTTTACTTCAAATCTGTGAGAATTTGTTATCTAGAAGTCTTTCCCAAGCACTGGTATTGTTCAACAAAATTTACAAGAAAAAGCAAAGCAATCAAGCAAGGATGAATTAAAAAAACATGGTTGACAGCTTTCCTATCTAATGCTTTGGAAGGATTAAGAAATTATTTTCCACTTATGTTTTCCTTTATAAGGCAGTGTTTTGTACGCAATAACCTGATGTTTACTTTGAAGGTCAAAGTCATTTTTGAGGTCAAGGTTCATATGAAAACTGTTAACTTGTAGCAAAGTGATATGCAGGGATAATAATGAATGATTGCTGTGGCCATACCAGTTATATGCAGGCTTTAACATGCAAATGACACAATAATGCCATAAGCAAAGTTCAATAGTTTATGCTGGTCAACATGCAATTTGCAAAATTGTGTTTGACAAATACATGCTATCCATAAAAATAGATGTGAAATTTATTGAAATCAAAGTCCTTCTTTAAACTGTGGTTTCTTAAATGACTAGTAACATACTAGACCAGAGTCCCAATGGTTTAATATATAAAAGACTTGAAATGAATTGAAGTTTGTACAGGTGACATTTTTTTCCAGGCTCATGTTGCCAGTCACCAAACGCCATTTAGATAGTATGGTCCTTCACAAAATGTGTAGCTTTAATCTAGACAAAATGACAACATTGATGGGGTTGCTTTATTGGGAAAAGTACAAATGGGTTGTGGTCTGTGAAAAGGAGGTTTAATGCATGTGCAAAAAGTGTCCTCCCAGATTAGCCTGTGCAGTCCGCACAGGCTATTCAGGGACAATACTTTTCTCTTTTATGATGTTTTTGTCAAAAGACTGCACAGGCTAATCTCAGATGACACTTTACACACATGCATTTAACCCGTTTTTCAATAATACACAATAGTAAAACTTATTTTTTAATTTAATTATTTAGAAATGTAAATTTCAAACTTAATTTCAAAGTAAGAATTTACGCCGATACCTTTAAAAAAGATTTTTCTTGTTATATTTAATTGTTTTTTATAATCGGTTTTAGCGATTATGAAGCATTTTTTGCTGTCTATCGTATTGTTAGGTATACGGCAGTGTCATCTGCAAATAAGCGAACTTGACAAGTAATAGATTGAGGTAAGTCATTTATATAGAGAAGAAAAAGTAACGAACCAAGCACAGACCCTTGTGGTACCCAAGATGTCACTGGTACCTCGGATGATAATTCTCCATCTAGAGAAACACGTTGAGTACGACCTATAAGAAATGATTTTAACCATGAGAGAGTAGCTTTATCCATACCATGTTCCTGTAATTTGAAAAGCAGTTTAAGATGGTTCACTTTGTCAAACGCTTTGCTCAAAACAAGCAAAATTAGATCAGTTTGTTGTCCAGATGTCATATTATATGCCAGGTCATCAATCAGTTGTAGAAGTTGTGTTTCGCATGAACGCTTTTCTCTGAAACCATAAATCGTTCCCAAGCGAACAACTAAAACAGGGAAAACCTGTAACTTATGCTTTGAAGCAGTTCTTTCAGTCTTTGGTACCAATTCATGAACCAAATGAAAATTGGTATTTAACTATTAGGGAAAAATTAAAAGTATGTTTAATAACCCAACAGTGACATTTGTGTTGCTCTCAAACTGCAGTTATATATTTAGTATGATTTGGCTGAATTTCTTAAAATGGTGGCTTTTAAGAAAACAAAACACATTTACAAATGAGACAAATTTTGTTCGTCTTTTCTACCGCATCAGGGTCTTACCCAGGCCATTTAAGAGCCCCTTGCCGGGGCGCTTGAATTTCGAAATCAGAGTTCCCGGGGCGCTTGAAATTCCGATCAGTGTATTCTTCAGTAAAAGAAAGTGGAGATTGTCCAAAAAAATCAAGGTCTCCCTATCAGTGTATCAATATTCCCTGTTTTAAAAGAGCACTCGGCACCTAATTTCACAAGTAATCGCTATAAACATCACATGGGGTAATGGATAATACACTGATAAGAGAATAGCATGACGCGCGTATCGATTATTCTAGCCACATTACACGGTCATTTAAATGCTGACAAGGATGTATCTGGTTACTTTCCAGTCGTCAAACTGTGAAGTTCATCGTCCAATCGGTTACGCGAATGCTTATGAGGGCGGGGTTAACTATCGACCATTATTTTTGATTGACGTCGGGCATGAAGTAAGAGTTTATCGCAGCTTGATTAGCAAGAAGTTGTACCATTTGAGTAATATAAAACCAATAATTAGTACAGTACAGAACATTAAAGTAAAGACGGTTTCGGGCATCATCATCACACCTTTTTACTGTAAACAAGTGTTACCTATGACTCATAATTAATACGAGAAATTAATTGCAAGTGGTAAACAATTAATTATTATAGCGAGTAAGTTGTGCAAATGACTCTCGGTTACAATTATGCGATAACAATTTATTTAATTCCAGTACACGTATATTTCAACATGTCCATTTATAGAACTGATTCACCTTGTTTTTCTGACATTTATTCGACACGAAATGCGCTTTAACAAATTTTCGTTGAATTAATTACGCACACTTGTAAATGTTTCGGTCGATAATCGATAGTTAGAAGACTGATGATGGCAACCGGTCGTGATCCTCGTGGACAACGTGAATTTCATGCATAATTCCGTCAAAATATTTATTCGACTCGTAAAGTGTTTAAACAAATTATCGTTGAATTTATAACGCAACGGTAAATATATGTTGAAATCTCAAATGGGAATAATTAAATTTGTAATCCGAAACCCATTCCCGTAAGTCGATGTTAACGCGTTTTTAATCCGAAACACACTTCCGAATGTAAATGTTACCGCAACGTTAAATATTTTTGCTTCAAATTAGCAGTACAATTTTTTTTTGTCGAATCTTTTTCTCAATTAAAAAGAGCGCGAAAATTATGCAGCATGTACAACGTCGCGTCTATTGCATACAAATGGCGTGTATTGAGCGTTTTAACAAGCACACAACAGGTCAGGGGATTGACGCATATTCAGAGGCAATATTTCATCAAATCTATAAATAGTCACTTAAAAAATGGCAAGGTTTGTGTTAAAGAAGTAACTGAAAGCTTTTATCGTAAATATTTACCAGAAAGAGATTGATAAAAACGGAATAAACGGGATTATCGGCAAATAAATAGAAACTTGAAAAATAGTAAGTATACAGTAATAGAGTCGGGTTGAAACGGATGTATTGGGGAATCGTTCGAGTCGGGATTTTACTATATGTGCGGAAAAGTTTTAAAACAATTAAACAATATAAACAAAAATATTTTTAAATGACTGGGGGATTTTTTGAAGAGTCACATAGCGCACCAAATGACGTCTTTTGACGCTGTTTTTCTTTGAGTTATAACGCACCACAGAACGTGAATTGACACGTTAAATTAAAAAAAAAATCAACGTCGGGAGACCCCTCCCGAACCCACCCCCGATCGGCCCCGGGGCGCCTGAAAAAATTCCTGGGGAAGGCACTGAGCATCTATGGTGATCCCAAACAACAATAAACATCAAACCATTCAAAAACTAGATTTGGCCAAAATTACAACTTTATGAAATATATACAAACGGGACTAATAAGCTTAAGTGTTTCTTGAATATTACTAGAAAAGCACACTTAAACAACTCTTGTAAATCTTTTATATCAAAGTACCATGTCTGTTTTATAAGGGCTAAGACATGTCTTAGAGCTAGAGTGGTCATAGCATGAAATTATTATTAAAAGCATTAAAAAAACAATTAACTGCAACAAATCTTCTGATTTTCTTTCAAAAAATTAAATATTCCATCATGGTTTGCATAATGTTTGCTGTCAAAATACTTTTATATCTGTGGGAATGGTTTATCTGCAAGTACTGGCATTGTAAGACAAAATGTAATAGAAAAAAGCAAGGCAATCAAGCAAGGCTGAAATTAAAAAAAATCATGGTTGACAGCTATCCTATACAATGTATTGAAGGATTAAGAAATTATTTGGCACTTGTGTTTTCCTTTTTAACACAGTGTTTTGTACGCAATAACCTGATGTCTACTTTGAAGCTCAATGTCATTTTTGAGGTCAAGGTTCATATTAAAACTCTAAACTTGTACCAAAGTGATATGCAGGGATAATACTGAATGATTGCTGTGGCCATACCAGTTATATGCAGGCTTTAACATGCAAATTACACAATAATGCCATAAGCAAAGTTCAATAGTTTATGATGGTCAACATGCAATTTGCAAAATTGTGTTTGACAAATACATGCTATCCATAAAATAGATGTGAAAGTTCTTAAAATGAAAGTCCTACTTAAAATTGTAGTAGCTTAAATGAATAGTAGGATACAAGATCAGATTTCCTATGGTTTAATACATAAACAACTTGAAATGAGTTGAAGTTTGTACATTTGGCATCGTGTTCCAAGTCCCATGTTGCCAGTCCCAAACATCATTTAGATAGTAAGGTCCTTCACAAAATGTGTAGCTTTAATCTAGACAAGATTACAACATTGATGAGATTTCTTTGTTGGGATAAGTTCAAAGGGTTGCGGTCTGGGAAAAGGGGGTTTAATGCATGTGCAAAAAGTGTCATCATAGATTAGCCTGTGCAGTCCACACAGGCTTATCAATGACGATACTTTGCTTTCATGTTTTTCGTTAAAAGAAAGTCTCTTCTTAGCAAAAATCCAGTTAAGGTAGCGCACCCCTAATGATTTCCCGCGATTTATTTCATGATCATTGCCGCTCTTCAATGATCGGTTATTTCCGAGAGTTGCATTTTATTTTCTTCAAACTTCGAATTTTTACATATGTTTACGTAAATCCTTTAGAATACATTATTTTCACAATACAAATTGACATTGATCCAAATATCATCTGAAACAATACGATTTCGTGATTTCTTCAAAGATCGACGAGCCTTTTTACCTGTTTACTTATAGATATCTAATTTAAGCTTGCATTTATGTGAAGTTGTCGTGGCCGAGTGGTTAAGGTGATGGACAACAAGTGTTTTGGGATCTTCCCGCGCAGGTTCGAATCCTGCCGACAAAGCATACTTTTTGCGACGCGTTTTATTTCTTTTCTAACTTAATTTGATTTAATATAGCAAATAAGCTATGTTTATTGTTAAATATGTTGAAATTTTTATGCACATCCTTCAGTTTTTTAAATTAAAACAACGTTATGGCTAACTTGGGTGTTTACTGCTGAAAATACGAATGATGCATGTTGCATTTTCATTTTTATTTTAAAAAGTAAACGGTAAATCTGTCTATTTCTTGGTATTTTTGCTGTATATCGTGTTTCTATAAAATCTACGTTTAAAATATAACTTAAATTATACTATTTTGAATTTTATGACACTTTGTTTTTAACCGACCCAATTTTTACTTGGCTGAAATCACTTACATTTCATGGCGCTCTTCCATAGCTAAAAATTTGTAAAACATAAATGTCTGTAAAAGAATACTTATTTTATCTTGTTTAAACTTTAAACACCTTTACTGCATCTGTACACACCAACTGCATGCCCATATTTGGAAATTTGAATGAATTATGGAACTTTTATATACCCAACGGGTGAAAATAAACTAGACAATAGCCGAGCGTGGGGGTGGTTTTGAAAAAAATTGGTATATTTTGTTTTAAAGCATGGAAAGCCTACCTACAAATTTGCATGTAGTTCAGTGAAATGATGCTGATTAAGAAAATAATTAACAAGGGCTGTTTGTAAAACATGCATGCCCCCCATATGGGCTGTCCTTTGTAGTTGCAGCCATTGTGTGAATACGATTTTTGTCACTGTGACCTTGACCTTTGACCTAGTGACCTGAAAATCAATAGGGGTCATCTGCGAGTCACGATCAATGTACCTATGAAGTGTCATGATCCAAGGCAAAAGCGTTCTTGAGTTATCATCCGAAAATCATTTTACTATTTCGGGTCACCGTGACCTTGACCTTTTACCTTGTGACCTCAAAATCAATAGGGATCATCTGCAAGTCATGATCAATCTACCTATGAAGTTTCATGATCCTAGGCGTATGCGTTCTTGAGTTATCATCTGAAAACCATTTTACTATTTCGGGTCACCGTGACCTTGACCTTTGACCTAGTGACCTCAAAATCAATAGGGGTCATCTGCAAGCCATGATCAATCTACCCATGAAGTTTCATGATCCTAGGCGTATGCGTTCTTGAGTTATCATCCGGAAACCATTTTACTATTTCGGGTCACCGTGACCTTGACCTTTGACCTAGTGACCTCAAAAAAAATATGGGTCATCTGCAAGTTATGATCAATCTACCCATGAAGTTTCATGATCCTAGGCGTATGCGTTCTTGAGTTATCATTCAAAAACCATTTTACTATTTCTGGTCACCGTGACCTTGACCTTTGACCTAGTGACCTCAAAATCAATAGGGGTCATCTGCGAGTCATGATCAATGTACCTATGAAGTTTCATGATCCTAGGCCCAAGCGTTCTTGAGTTATCGTCTGACAACCACCTGGTGGACGGACCGACAGACCGACCGACAGACCGACCGACAGACCGACCGACCAACAGACCGACATGAGCAAAGCAATATACCCCCTTTTCTTCGAAGGGGGGCATAATAAGATTATATTTGGATATGTCCCTATAAAGGGTGCGCTACCTTTAGGCCAAAAGTGTCCATACAGACTAATCAGGGATGACACTTTATGCACATGCATTAAACCCCCTTTTTTCACAAAGCGCGGCTAAAATCATGAAATGGCAAAGTAAACATTCGATGAAGCAGACCTCATTTTGCCTTGCACAAACAGGTCATGTGACCAAGGTTACTTAAGCAAAGGGAAGCAAAGGATTGGTTTAGCTGGTTTTCTGCAGAGGCAAGCATCTCTTTTGTATTATATTTGAGCCGTGCTCTGTGAAAAGGGGGTTTAATGCAATTGTGTCAAGTGTAGTCCCAAATTAGCCTGTGCTGTTCGCACAGGCTAATCAGGGACGACAGTTTCCGCCTAAACTTGATTTTTGCTAAGAAGAGACTTCTGTAAATGAAAAATACCATAAAAGCGGAAAGTTTCGTCCGTGATAACCTTTGTGGGCTTATCTGGAACAATACTTTACACACAATCATTAAACCCCTTTTTTCACACAGCACGGCCCATTTATAAAAAAAACTCAAGGCACTTTTTTATGTTAATAATCTATATAATGCATATTCAGTTCTTTGAACTTGTTGTTTATTGAACTGAAAAAATGATTGTTTTTTATTTATGGATAGATATTTAATGATTATTTTTACAACTCAACAAAGTTAAAGGCACCTTTCACAGGTTGTTCACTAATTTAGTTTTAATTACTAAAAATGAAAAACTGTTGATGTTTCAGGAACCGAAAATCAATAATCATCAAAATCTTAAATTCATTAAAATAAAAAAGCTCTACTTATTTTTTTTTCTGTAATATAATTTTTTAAGCCAGTCTAAAACCATGACGTCTATGAGATTATTTGAGACAAACATCTGGCCTAAGAAAATGTGTGCAACTTCTTCGTATTCTTAACAACACAAAGCACCATGTTTGCACGAGTTTAATAATGGTACGTAATGAAATATTAAATATAAAACCCTAACCTGAATAAACATGAACACATTTGTAAACAAGACATAAATCATTTATATACAGAAAAGTGTGACGGACAGACTGACATACAGAGTGCAAATCATAAGTCCCCTCCGGTTTCACCGGTTGGGGACAATAAATTGTTGGTGAACATATTGTGTTCCTTAACAATAATCTGATATAATTAAAATAAAAAACAATAATGACAGTATACATGTTCAAAAAATAAATCATGTGCTCACAAGAGTAATGATTTATCAAACAAGAGGGCCTGAAAGGCCCAAAGCCGCTCACCTGAGATTCAAAGGAACTGACCTGTTCTCTGCAGCCCAAGATGTCATTAGAACAAAATGTTCTTACCAACATTCATGACTAGTGAACACCCTGGTAGCCAGGTTTTTCAACAGACCAGAACCATTTTCATACACATCCAAGATAACATTTAAACAAATATACTGAAAAAAAGTTTCATGAAGATTCATATGTCCATATAGGAAAAATGCCCCGCCCACTGGTGGCCATTTTTTTCAAGCAACTGGAACCATTTTCGAAATCGTCCAAGATATCATTGGGACAAATCTTCTAACAACGTTTTATGATGATCGTACAATAAATATGGCTTCTAGAGTGTTAACAGGGTTTTACCATAGCTATATAAGAAAAATATGCCACGCCCCCTTGGCGGCCATGTTTTTCCACCAACCGGAACCATTTTCGAACTCATCCAGGGTATCGTTGGGACAAATCGTCTGACCAAGTTTCATGATGATCGGAAATAAATGTGGCCTCTAATGGGTTAATAAGGTTTTACTAAAGCAATATATAGCCATATTAGGAAAAATGCCCCGCCCCATGGTGGCCATGTTTTCAAAGCATGTTTTCATTTGGTACAAATTGTCTTACCAAGTTTCATGAAGATCGGAAAATAAATGTGGCCTCCAGAGTGTTAACAAGGTTTTACTATAGCCGTATAAGGAAAAATGTCCCGTCCCCTGGCGGCCATGTTTTTCAAGCAACCGGCATCATTTTTGAACTCGTCGAAAATATTATTGGGATTAATCTTCTGACCAAGTTTCATGAAGATCGGACAATACATGTGGCCTCTAGAGTGTTAACAAGATTTTACTATAGCCATATATAGCTTTATAAGGAAAAATGCCCCGCCCCTTGGCAGTCATGTTTTTCAAGCAAACGTAACCATTTTCGAACTCATCCAAGATATCATTGAGACCAATCTTCTGACCAAATTTCATAAAGATTGGACAATAAATGTTGCTTCTAGAGTGTTAACAAGGTTTTACTATAGCCATATATAGCCATATAAGGAAAAATGCCCCGCCCCTTCGCAGCCATGTTTTTCAAGCAAATGTAACCATTTTCGAATTCATCCAAGATATCATTGAAGATTGGACAATAAATGTGGCCTCTAGAGTGTTAGCAAGGTTTTAACAAGGGAGTTAACTACCGGTATTAGAAAGTATGTACAGGTTATCTTTCTTTAAAGGGGCCTTTTCATAGATTTTGGCATGTTTTGAAGTTTGTCGTTAAATGCTTTATATTGGTATATGTTAACATTGGATATAAAAAGCTCCAGTGAACACAATAAAGAATAAAAGGTAACCCTCAGCAGGGCTCGAACCACTGACCCCTGGAGTCCTGGAGTAAAAAATCTCCCACTTAGACCACTCGGCCATCCTTCCGGTCAGGTGTATTTTATACTTCATATAACCAATCCTCGTAGTTTCACAAAATATAACTACAATAACAGAATTGCAACGCTTGTTAATTTTCGGGTTTTTAAATCGTCAAAAGATGCATATAATGGCTATTTTAGAGCATGGTAAATGTTCAGTATTATTGTTTCCTCATAAATATCATAACTAAAACGAAAATTTGCGAATCTGAAACAACATTTTTCAATTTTGTCAATTTACCCAAATGTGAAAAGACCCCTTTAACATTAGACTGTTCACATATTTTCACTATATACATATAGAGAAAACTGCCTCGTCCTTTGGCGGCCATGTTTTTTCACCGATCTAGACCATTTTCGAACTCTTCCAAGATATCAATGAAACCAATGTTTTGACCAAGTTTCATGATGATTGGGCAAAAATTGTGACTTCTAGAGTGTTCAAAAGGTTTCTCTATAGCCATATAAGGAAAACTGCCCGGTCACCTGGCGGCCATGTTTTTCAACGGACCGGAACCATTTTAAAACTCAACCAACATATCATTTAGACAAACATTTTGACGAAGTTACATGAAGATCATCAAATGTGTCTTCTACAGTGTTCACTAGGTTTTTTCTTTTTTTTGACCTTGTGACCTAGTTTTTGACCCAGCATGACCCAGTTTCGAACTCAGTCGAGGTATCAATGGGACAAATGTTCTGACCAAGTTTGTTGTTTGTTTTTTTATCGAGTGCACCGGGATTGTCTCCCATATGGCAATCGCCCCCAGAAAGACGTGTTAGTTCGTTACGGGGGATAGTACAAGATACAGGAGACACCCGTTCCAGAGGTGACCCTGGGTCTTTTGGTGCCCGGTGTATAGCACCTAGTACACTGCACCTCGGTTTAACGTCTCATGCGAAAGACGAGTTAGTAGGTTAGGTGCAGCGGGGGATCGAACCAGCGATCTCTGGATTGTGAAGCCAGTGTGTTACCACTAGACCACGGATCCGCTTCTCTTACCAAGTTTCATGAAGATCGGACATTAAATGTGGCCTCTGGAGTGTTCACAAGTAGAATGTTGACGACGGACGACGCACGGCGGACGACGGACAAAAGGCGATCACAAAAGCTCACCATGAGCACGTTGTGCTAAGGTGAGCTAATTAAAAAAAGACAGAAACACAATGATAAATGTATACTTCTATACAACATATTTATACCAATGTAATATTGCACAACAAAATTCACAAAATGCAATACTCTATACGGAGGTATAATACTATACATGAATATAAACATGAGAATGGATGAAAATGTCTTGAACACAAATGACAGTGTCTTGATTAACATGAACATTTTATTACAATGAGTGTTAATTTCATGAGAACAAATGAGTGTCATCAGCACAAACGAGAATAATGAAAACCTCGAATGACAGACTATTACTAATACTAGATGATAATGTAGAATTGCACTTTTCAGTAATTTGTGGCAATTTAATGAGGAAAATTATCACATGAAAAGGACTAGACCATATCAGATTATAAGAAAATAAATAAACATGATGAAAAAACACCGGTGTAAATGATGAAACAAAATATTACACAAGAAAAGAAATACAGAATAATGTAACAAAAGAGTAACACAGAATTTGGTAAAATAATTGCAAACATTTTGAATCCATGTAAACCTTAGATTCATTTGAAATGGAGATCACTGACATAAATTATAATATTAAAAAAATTATAACAAGTCGTCTTCCTTTCACAGTTTTAGTTTACAACTTTTTTTTTGGTAAACAACTTTTTATTTACACTATTTATCATCATCATCATCATCATCATCATCATCATCATCATCATCATCATCATCATCATCATCATCATCATCATCATCATCTTTTGTTTAGAATCAGTGTAATCATCAATTACTATCATATATAAAAAAAACTTACTTGTCATGAAGTTCATTATTAAATGCATTAAAAATTAATAAATACAGTAAATGAAAAGAAACAAAACAAAAGTATACAAGAACAAGAAAAAAGACAAAACACAATAATGAGGTAGAAAATAACCAAACACAAATAGACTACACAATCAAAAGAAATTTGTAGTGCCTAATTGTCCAGTTTAGCAACACTTCACTACCATGCTTTGAATAACTCATATTAACCCAACAATGCACAAAAGTCATGAAAAAAGATTGAAACACACAAACATTTGGATATATAGTTTTCGTTTCATAAATTGAAGGCAGAGCCTTTCAATAATGTAACAAAATTAAAATTACATACAAACTAGCGTTATCACTGTGATTAATACTTCCAATTACCGCTTTGACTAAGTTGTTAGAAGAGGTTTGACCTTATAAGTGCTCTATCTTGACCTTCAGTGCCATAGTAATTAGTATACACTTTGACTTGAAGACAAACTTCATACAAGATGGCAGCCAGTATACAATTTGACCAAAAATCACAGTATATTTCATCATGTAGATGAACTGTATAACGTTTTATAACAATTCGCTGCACAATTAAAAAATTTAAAAGTTTGCTTGACAAAATGGCCACCAGTTTGCCAAAAAAAAATCCTGGATGGCCACAAGTCATTTTGTATGACTCTCGTCGAAGGTAATATTATGTAAAACACTGAAAAACATGATTTTTTTCCATGAATGAAGTTTCATGGAAATGTACTCCTAAAGAAAAGAAAACGATTCCAACATGGCAGTCTGCTCCAAAGAGTCCATCATGGCAATAAGTTGGCCAGGCATTATAATGTTCATCAAGTGTGTTAAGTTGCACATAAAATTATGCAGCTCAACAAAATAAACGAATTTGATTTGAATGACTCATGAAAAAAATATGCAGCCGATACGTTTGAATTTAAAACAAAAACAGTTTAATATAGCTTTAAAAAAATAAAGAACAAAGTTTGAAGGACAAGAGATTCTATCAACCAACCAAGGAACCAAAAAACCAACCAACATTGTGACACAAGAATACCTCTCTTCAAACTCTGTTTGTGAGGTTTTAATGAAACTTGTCTGGCTATATGATGTAAAGGAATATCTGTCATTTTTTGAAATATTTGTATGTCTATCAACATCGCAGGCATACCTTAAAATTCAAAGCATCAGTAAAACTCCTCATTTACAATTTTAATGATATAATCAATAATCTTCCACACAACACCTTTATGGTAACAATGTTAAAATCTTAATGATTTCAGATGACTATATGGTAGCAGTGCGCATATCTTGATATTTTGAGTATCGTTCCTGAGGCTGCGTGGAGTCTTCTGTTGTTGTCGACCTGCATTCCACGTTCTCATTTGCCATCTGCTCTCGACCACTACTGCCATCACCACCCACAAACTGCGACATCTCCTCTCGAGGTGGCTCCCCACACATATTTCTCTTACCATCATCATCACCACCACCAGCATCACAACCTTTTCTGCCACAATGATAATGATTATGTCTTTCACTGTTCCCGTTTCCACCATTTGCATCCACATTTCCCGAACCGAAGCCTGACTGGATAAACTCCCTTGATGCCTCAGAAACCTCCATGTTCTCTGCTAGATTATCACAGCTAGATTCACGAGACTTGTCCTCCATCGCCTGCTGATAGCTGGGCGGGCCATAAGGGGGTGGGGAGGGGGTCGACGGCCACCTCTTCAATTATGATGTCATTCGGAGATTCCATTGAAATATCAGTGGTTGCCTCGTTATACCCCGGCGGCCGGTCGTAAGACGTACACCTGTAATGGTTACATTACATGATTATAATTCCATTTTAAATATTATTATCAAATTTAGAACAGAAAACTCATAATCTGGATAAATAGTAACTATTGTACCTTAAGGATAAATGTGTAAATTGATTTTAAAATGTTACAACTTTGTTTGCTCTGGTATAAAAAGTCACAATTGCAAGATACATCCACCAACTGATTTAAAAAGCTCTAATTGGCAAAAACTGTTTCCCCACAGTTTGGTTTACGTTAGAAATTATTTAAAGATAATAATAAATACAGGAGAAGTCCTCTGTACGTAGCGTTTGGAAGAGATGCACATGAAAACTATTGAAATATTGAAAACTGCACAAATAAGTACTTATGAGTGTGTAACTTCCCTAATTAAGAAATAACACTTTTCATTCCTTGGTATGTGATCCAAAGAGCTCGTCTGAGTAAACTAAGTTAACTGTAAAGCATGTGAAATTAGACTGATATTAAATGTATTTTCATGTAGGATTGTTCATTTTCTTACTCATCATTATGCAATTGTGTTATTTACATGTAAGTCCCTTCGGCTTGTAATGTAGTAGTCCATTATTTTCCATAAAGCCTTCTGGCTTTCACATGTATAATTTAGCATATCGTTCCGACGATATTTCTAATCGATCGTGATTTAAAGCATAAAAACAAATCGAGTATACCTCACTCCAACCGGAAGCGCTCTTCAATCGGAAGTCATAATTGTTTCGGCGATCGACAAGGTAGGCAAGATTTTTTAGTGCTTTTTTCACACACGTGTTTTAACTTAGAATATTTTGTGTTTAGTATAAAGAAAAGGACTCACAAGGACGCTGTCCTTGTTTATAAATATTTATTTATAGGCAAGTATTCTTATATTTGTTTATAGTTGGTAAAAATGAGCTCTGTTGAGAACGATGTTCTCGACTTATTGGATGTGAACGGAGACTCGGAGTTTCCCGGTTTCGAATCTGGTGATATCGTTGATACACCATATGTTGCTTCTATGGTTGAGGTTTCCACCGTGACAACTAAAGAGAAACGTGGAAAAAGTCCCGTTAAGGGAAAAAAGAAAGTTAAGTCCGTTGTCAAAAAGGCCTCAAAACCAGTTAGTCGTAATCAGACACCTACAAACAAGTCAAAAAAGTTGCCATTATTTTCTATTGATATAAATCAGCTCTCAAAGGAAGATATTGTAAAATTAAGACAGAAACTGAGTATTTCAGATGTTGACCCCCACTATTATGATGCATTTGATGAATATTCTTATCAAGAGGTGGATCGGCCGAATTTACAAGTGCAAATAAATTCAGAGAATGTTTCAGACACTGAAACTCCAGGACCTTCTAGGTCTAAGAATATTGAAGAAGAACTGTTTGGCTCAGTTACTTCTGAGGATGAAAATTGGCAGCCTCCTAAATTGAAGGCTTTAGAAACAGATAAACCCATTGCTTAATCTTAAGCAAAATTGATTAATGTGGCATGCACTTCTCAGTGCGATATAGAGGACATTGCAAAGAAATATAAGATTCCTGAAAATGTTGATATGGCTGGACCAACACTTGTTAATCCTGAAATCTGGAAAATATTAGATAAAAGAGTGCACACACAAGACAGAGTTTCGGCTGAAATTCAGAATATTGTTGCCACAGCAATGGTACCGGTAATCAAATTAGCTGATAATCTGAAATCGGCTGCATTAAATCAGGGAACAAAAACCCTTTTGTCGGACACACTTACATTGCTTGGTCAAGTACAGTACAATATTTCAGTAAAGAGGCGCTACAGCATTCGTCCTCATTTGAAAAAGAAATACTTTGGACTGTGTAATATATCAATGCCTATTACAAAGAATCTGTTTGGCGATGATGTGTCCAAGGAAATTAAATCATGTGACTCGATGGCATATATTGCTAAGGATTCCCAGTATGGGTCCTACAAACCATGGCGGGGACGTGGAACCAACAGACCATTTCGCAGAGGATATTCTGGGAATTATAGATTCCAGCCATATCCGGTACAGAGAGGAAATTTCTCAAGACCTTTCAGGGCCAGAGCAGGCCGGGTAGGAGCTACTTCAGCTTACCCAAACGACAAGTAGATTCCTCGGTCGGTAAACTTAAAAATTGTTTTGAAAATTGGGAAAAACTAACCACTGACCCATGGATACTAGATGTTGTCAATGGTTATTCCATTGAATTTTACAAACAGCTTGTTCAGAAAAAACTTCCAAATAGTATTAAATTTAATAATGAACAGCGAATTATAATAGATACTGAAATTAAAAAATTATTGGAAATAGGTGCCATAAAGGTATCCATATCAGAACCAAATGAGTTCATATCAAATATATTCATTGTACCAAAACCTGGTGGTAAATTTAGACCAGTAATTAATCTTAAAGCCTTGAATGAGTTTGTAACATACCATCATTTCAAACAAGAAACATTTAATGTTGTTTTGGATTTATTACAAGAAAATGATTTCATGACATCAGTAGACTCGGAACAAGCATATTATTCTATACCAATTCATAAAGAAAGCCAGAAATATCTTAAATTTTATTGGAACGAAGTATTGTACTCGTTCAGTTGTCTTCCGTTCGGATTGGCATCTGCCCCATATATTTTTACAAAAAATTTAAAACCAGTGTATTCCTATTTTCGACAGTTAGGCATACGCTGTTCATACTACATTGATGATTCGTTGAATATGAACCTGAATCAAGCTGTTTGTAAGGCTAACACACTAAATATGATTGACACTTTGCAGAAATTAGGTTATACCATTAACCATTCAAAATCGGTTCTGATCCCTACACAAAGGATGGTCTTTTTTGGATTTATTATTGACAGTGTTCAATTCATGTTTTTCCTCACAGAAGAAAAGTTACAAAAGATTATTTTGTACGCTCGAAATATTTATAGTAAATACAATTATTGTACGAGAATTGGCGTCATTTATAGGATTGATTATTAATGCATTTTATGCAGTTTTTGAGGCACCCCTACATTATAGGACTTTGGAAAGAAACAAAATTCTCGGTTTGAATTCTAGTACAGATTTTAATCAAAAGATGATTTTATCTGATGAAAGTAAAATGGAACTTTTGTGGTGGATAGAGAATATAAGATTAAAAAATGGAAAACGGATTCGTCCTTTTTCGATTCAGTCGAGATGTCGGACTGACGCATCTAAGCAAGGATGGGGTTGTGAAGAGTTAGACACTGAAAGATATTCTAACGGCAGATGGAATCCTGAAGAATCTGCTCTATCAATTAATTATTTAGAATTACTTGCAATTTTCTATGCTTTACAATCATTGTATGTTCATCATTGTAATGTTCACATAGAAATACAATCTGATAACATATCAGCAATAAAATATATTAATGACATGGGTGGCATGACATCAATTTCTATGGATTTGTTAGCCAAAGATATTTGGCAATGGTGTATTGAAAGGAAAGTATATTTGTCTGCTATTCATGTCCCAGGTGTTTTAAATACAGCTGATTTTTCCTCCAGAAATTTTTCTGATGCAACAGAATGGATGTTAAAAGCAGATATTTTTTGTAGTATTACTTCTCAGTTTTTTGTACCTAAAATAGATCTTTTTGCATCCAGAATTAACAAGCAGATAGATAGATTTGTCTCTTGGTTTCCCGAACCTGGATCAACATATACTAATGCATTTAGTATTTGTTGGAAAACTGAAGTTCCATATATTTTCCCCCCATTTAATCTTATGGGGAAAGTAATCAATACAATTAAAACTGATAAAGTAGAGAAAGCTATAGTAGTTTTTCCTATATGGAGGTCTCAAACATGGTTTTCTATGATGATGACTATTCTATCTGATTTTCCTGTCAGGCTACCAAAACACAGGGACTTGTTCACCCTGCCACACAACGGACAGGAGCATCCGTTAGCAAAGAAGATCACCATGGGCGCAGCAGTCTTATCCGGAAATCACTTGAGAGTCAAGGACTTTTACCAGAAACTGCAAACACTATCATCCAGTCATGGAGACCTGGAACTAGGAAGCAATATGACCTGGCGTGGAAACGATGGTATTTTTGGTGTTTACGAAGGAAAGTAAATCCCCTTATTACGACTGAAATTAAAGTTGTTGATTATCTTTATTATTTAAAGTATAATAATAAATCTTACTCAGTTCTTAACACACACAAATCAATGCTTCTACAGACATTACCTTTTTTCGGAAATTCTTGGTGTCAGAATTGTTTCTTAGTGAAACGATACCTTAAAGGTTGTTTTCATAGTAAGCCACATGTACCGCGTTATAGATTCACGTGGGATGTATCAGTTGTTTTAAAATATTTAATGTCTCTTTATCCTTTGAATAATCTGTCTGAATTTGACATTGAAAATGTTGACATTGAAATTGGTAGTACTGATTGCACTAGCTACAGCTCCAAGAGCACAGACTTTAGTTTCTATGAATGTTAATAACTTGTATAAGGAACAACAGGCAGTTGTGTTTACATTTCCTTAACTATTGAAAACGACTAAAATGGGTGATGCATTTGTGCTTAAAATAGATCATTATGACAAAGAAGAATTATGTGTTATGCATACTGTTTTACATTATCTTAGAGTTACTAAAACGATTAGGAAATCGTCACAGTTTTTTATATCATATAAAACTTTTCAGCCAGTTTCCTCTAGCACCATTGCTAGATGGTTGAAAGATGTGTTGACTATGTCGGGTGTCAATTCTGAAATCTTTAAGGCACATTCGTATAGAAGTGCATCCACCTCGGCTGCATTTAGTAGAGGATGTAGTTTAAAAAATATATTGGACACTGCAGACTGGAAGTCGGATAAAAACTTTCGAAAATTTTATCTTCGAAAGGCTTTAACAAATGAAAATGTCTCATTCTCCCAAGCTGTTTTGAGTTTCCATGTTGATTAGACATAATATTTCTTATGGACATGGTCTTTTGTGTTGTTCAAATATCAAATATGTTTTGTATTTTACATAATGCTTTTGAATTTCTTATACATTTTATAACAGATATGGTGCATTCTTATAAGAGTGGAAGACAATACTTATTTGGAATTGATGTTTGTTACACTTTTTATTTTTTGTGTTGTATTATATATAATTCTATGGAAAGAATGGTTTTGTTGCTTTTTAAAGATGCTAAATTATACATGTGAAAGCCAGAAGGCTTTATGGAAAATAATGACCCCTCATCCAAGCTTTAGTGATGGATGAAGGGGCATTATTGGAAATAAAGCCTGAGGCTGAGCATGTATATTCCCATCCCATTTGAACATTATATATTTTGTTTACAAAAGGAATCAATGGATTTCCCACCCTTTATGAATGCAACAAAACATTCTTTTTACTGTAAATTATGACTTCCGATTGAAGAGCGCTTCCGGTTGGAGTGAGGTATACTATATTTTATATATGACCAATTTTTTATATATGACTATATTTTATATATGACCAATTTTTAGGAGTACAGTGGACGTCATGGGGTTTTGTTATCGGCGTATGGAAACAATTATCGGGCGTAATATACGGCCGTACGCCACTTAGTGCAAGCCCTGGTATACTCGATTTGTTTTTATGCTTTAAATCGCGATCGGTTAGAAATATCGTCGGAACGATATGCTAAATTATACATGCTCAGCCTCAGGCTTTATTTCCAATAATGCCCCTTCATCCATCACTAAAGCTTGGATGAGGGGTCATTTTCTTTGATTGTGGAATTAGATCCATGTCTAGACAGTGACATTGAGTGTTTTGTGATGGCAAACAGCATCTTACTCATTTTTATTTTTGTTTTGTTTACTTGCTCTTATTTGATAATGTCTTTCTGTTTTGCAATGTGGGTCAAATTTAATGGAAAAGTCATAAAAGCAAATTTGCCATTTTGAAAGCAAACACATCCTTCGACATCATTTGATTTATTATATTTATTATAATCTGACCATTAAAAAATCCTTATTCATAAAATAAATTTACTATAATGACAACTTTTTGCATTTTCATGTAAATTCTGCATTAAAATTGGATAATCCGTCCATGTAACAAGTAAGTCTACTACATATGCAATAATACACACTATCAGTACAAACAGTCTAGCAAACTAACAACAAACTTGTGCATCAAGATCATAGCGATTCATGCAAATATTTTTTTTCCAGCAGCTCATACACAAATGAAATACAGACACAAATTGAAGCAAGAGGACCATATGCTCTAAGCCCATAAGGTCGCTGTGGCACGGATATGGTGTCCGCCTCACGACCGGGAGGTCATCGGTTTGATCCCCACAGTGGGATTGTTCTTTTGAACTCCAAGTACCGGTTCTTAGTCCCAGGAAACTAACTCGAGAGTGTTTCAATAAACCTGAGCTTAAGCTTTCTATGCAATCAAGCTTAAATAAATAAGTTTAAACTTAGCTAAGCCCCTCACCTGAGACCCAAGGAACATAACTGTTCTGAGCTGTAAGACTTCTAAAGTATTGACAATAGAGTTATAAGGAAAACTTCCCCAATATCTCGTTGCCATGTTTTAAAACTAATAAAACTCATGAACTCAGTCCAGATATCTAGCATTGTTAATTTTCTGAGAATAGTCATGATCAGTGTGTCAAAACTGTGACTTCAAAAGGTTTTACTTAAGCCATGTAAGGAACACTGCTGCCCCCTCCCCCCGCCTCATGTAAGCTATGTTTTAAATTAACAGGAATCATATATTACGCATCTGAAAAATTATTACTGCATGTATTCAGAGAAAGTTTCATGAAGAATATGCAAACAAACATGACTTTTAGAGTACTAACAAGCATTTTCTTTCTTGTGACCAAATGACCAAGTTTTGAGCATCAAAACATGACAGTTAAAGTGTTAACAAGGAATTTCTTATGTGTGACCAAATGACCAAGTTTTGCGCAAACAAACATGACATCCAGAGCGTTAACTAGCAATTTCCTTAACGTGACCAAATGCCCAAAAGTCATCTAGAAAGTTAACGAGCAATTAATTTCTTTAACGTGACCAAATGACCAAGTTTTTTTGCAACACACATGACATCTAAAGTGTTAACAAGCAATTTCTTTAATGTGACAAAATGCCCAAGTTTTGGGCAAACAAACATGTCATCTAGAAAGTTAACAAGCAATGTCTTTTATGTGACCAAATGACCAAGTTTTGTGCAACAAACATGACATCTAGAGTGTTAACAAGCAACACACATGACATCTAGAGTGTTAACAAACAATTTCTTTAACATGACCAAATGACCAGGTTTTACGCAAAGAAACATGTCATCTAGAGTGTTAACAAGCAATTTCTTTAATGTGACCAAGTGACCCAAATTTTTGACGCCATGAAGCCAGTTCCAAACATATCTGAGATATCAGTTCAAGAAATGTTCTGACCACATATCATGTGGCCTCTAGAGTTTTAATGTTTTCTTTTATATGACCTACATGTACAGACCTAGTTTCTTGTCTGAGATATTATTGGGTGAAAAGTCCCTCCCCAAGATTCATGAAGATTGGGCAATACATGTGCCAACATGTGATCACTAAATCTCCAGATGAGCTTTACAATTTCCCAACATAAATGCCAATTTACAGAATATTTTATAACAATTACTGGTAATGATTAGTTGAATTGATTGTTCAGCGATGGTCATTCGGTCTGAGTTGTTTATTCTAATTCCCGAATACGTATTCATAGTATCTGCATTTAGAGTCGAATCTTAAGTAAAAGTATGTTTTTCTAAAACTCTAACCTCTGGCACGTGGTCTCGATGTTGAGGGTATCCATGACAACAGTGAGGGTCCCCCTGTCATCCTCATGTTCTATCACAATGGAGGCCACAGTAGCTCCCAAGATCTGAAATAGAAAACTGTTCATACAAATAAAAGTTTGAAAGAATGGCATTTCTTTAGCAATTTTTAACCCAAGATAAAAAATTGCCCATCCACAACTTTAATAAAAGAAGATTGCCTGAAAATTAGATTTATAATGTATAATGTACGTCAAATAGTGAAGAAGTATTGAAAATTAAGTTTTGTATACAAAGAGACTGACATATATATTCAGCAGTGAATTCACTCAACTTCCTAATGGGAGTGTAATATACATATCCTGTAAAATTTAGAGGCTGTGGTTTAAGAGGTCAGAATGGTGGAATGAATTTGGTGCCCCTCTTGCTGCAGGGAGGTCCAAGGTTTGAAACACGTGAGGTTTGTCACAAAGGCTCACAGTTCTTGTTTAATAAGAGCTATATAAAATAAGTCAAAGGCTATCAATTAAATGGGGCTAAAACTACAGTCTGTCATAACAGTAATAAAATACATCCCCCTAATCCGACACTGCATGTAATTATATTAAGCCGGTTGATAATTTTTCTCCCCACAATACAGTGTAATAATTTACCAAATACTATGCAGTACATTTATTCCAGAGCTATTATTGAGTCTGAATGAATCGCCTACATCATTATGCCACAACAATTTAATGATGTCATATACCAACTATTAAACCTCGTGGTTTCAGTGTGGTTCTATTAAACTCTATATTAATATTGGCCAGGGCTATTATTGGATGAAACTATATATTGCAGTTATGTACATGTAGATGTTTTTTTGCTTATAGTGAATGCTTAAAATCATGAAATTGAAGAATGGCCAATAAATAAGTTTACAATGAGGGTTGTATATTTAAAAGTGTTTTTATTTGGAGATTTATTTAACATAATCGCAGTCCATTTGATAAAATTCAGAAAAAAATGGGCAAAATGTTGTATTATATTTACCGGAGACCCCAAGGAACTTTTAACAATTGTGAGAAGGTAGTGTTTACTTAGTTTCACAATAAAACTGCCAAAAAACCTGGCAGCCATGATCCCACATGACCAGATTTTAAACTCGGCTGAAATATGATTACGAAAATAGTTCTTTAAAATGTTCAAAACATATTCCTGTAATTTGACCCAGAGACCTTGTTTTAAACTGATTAAAAATTATAAAGAAAACATTCTGACCAAGTTTAATCAGGATTTGGCAATATATTTATTGTGTTCACAAGCATTTTTTAATTCTATCTAGTGACCTTGTGCTGGACCCTAGTTCCAGACTCAAACGAAATATCATTTGGGCAAATGTTCTGACCAAGTTTCATAAAGATTGGGAGATACATATGGTCAATAGAGTGTTCACAAGCTTTATTTACCATAGTGACAAATGTTTTGATCCAATGTGACCAAGTTTTGAACTTAATATTACACTTAATATTTGTAAAACATGGCACCTGTGTCATCTGTGACAAAACGGACAAAAAATACTTTGAAATTAAATAAAGGGAGATAATTCAAAATCTAAGGTAGATAGAGTTATGGTCTTAATCTCTGCACTTTTCCTATTTGCCATCTGTTTATATTTCTAGTTTCAAGTAAATCCCTTCAGTAGATATAGAGTTATGCTGCGGACAAAAAATTACTTTGAAATTATATAAAAGGAGATAATTCAAATACTAAGGTAGATAGAGTTATAGTTCTTAGTCACTGCACTTTTCCTAGTTGCCATCTGTTTATATTCTAAGTTAAAAGTAAATCCATCGAATAGATTTGGAGTAATGCTCCGGACAATGTTTCGGGCGGACAGACGGTCATGAAACACTTGCCAAATGCCACTGAAATACAAGTTTCGGTAAAGTAAATATTTTTTCATCAGGAATTGTTTGCTGTTTTCGACAGAATTTAATCATATCCTGTATATTTCATACTTATCCTACTCATGCAATTGAACTACTAAAGAAACGTATAAGAGCGATATTGATTCCTTAATATGGCACTGACGCAAAACAGCTGTTAATATCAGATTTACAATTTTCAATAGAACATTTTTCTGCCAATAATCCAGCCTGAGGGTATTAATGGCATTATATCTTTGAACGCTGGTAACATTCAACACTATGAACAGATAAAACCTTTAAATGTCTCACGCTTTAAGAACCCAGGTAAAGAATGATGTTATGAAACCGGAAGCAAATCCCACAAATACAAGAAAAGTACATTTGAGCTATGCTCTGTGAAAAAGGGGTTTAACGCATGTGCGTAAAGTGTCGTCCTAGATTAACCTGTGCAGTCCACACAGTTTAATCAGGGACAACACTTTCCGCTTTAATAATGTTTTCTGTTTAAAGAAAGTCTCTTCTTAGCGATAATCCAGTTGAAGCCGAAAGTGTTGTCCCTGATCAGCCTGTACAGACTGCACAGGCTAATCTTGGTTGACACTTAACACACATGCATTTAACCCCCTTTTTACAGAGAACAGCTCATTTCTTATTTTCTGTTTGCAGTTTTCTTCAGCTTTTCAGTCATATCAATGTGGTCATTTATCCTACTCAGACTTTTCCTTCGTTACCGTGTTTTCCTGCATTAAGGGTAAATACTTATGCCAGTAACTGACCACTGCCTAATTTTGAAGAGATGTAGGGGGAGAAACAGTTACTGCTGTAGAAATAAGTTCATGACCATTTCCCTCAAAAGTAATGTGCATCATCATCATCCTCATCATCTTCATCATCCTCCTCATCATCATCATTATCAACCATTAAATAATAAATGTGTGATTCTTTAAAATAAATAATCTCATAACTAACAGGAGTAGATGTGTCAAGTTTGTGGTACACAACATTCTAAAACTCACATGGTGCCAAAATGGGTCTGAGGAAATATCATAACAGTTTACACCTCTGTATCCATTTACTTTGGTAAGGAGTCTAAATATCCTCGAATGAGACCAAAAAACCTTGCATGACTTGATAGCCGACAGGATAGCACCTTTTGATGAATATGGCCTTGCCTGCAGAGATACAGCAAAAGCTCATATTTTGGTCTCAAATGTATTAGATTATACATCATGGGCTTTATTGCTGACAATTTTGTAATCTGAAACTCATTAGTTTGTCTGCGTCAACTATAAAGGGCATTATGCCCAAAACAGTTTATACATGCTCAGCAACATTGAAGATTGATGTCTGAATAATTAAATCAATTAAAGTTTTCAACACATCAACTGTTCCAGAAAATGTCAACACTTATCAAATGGAAAAGCCAAGATATTCAAATTTGAGCATTTGAAAATATTTCAATTTATCTAACCCAAATATTTAAGGCAATGAAAAAACTGAAACACCATGTACCAACAAACCTTTACCAACCAATTCATGTCATAAGAATTGGTTCTAATTTAAATAACACTATCATACACTACAAAACTTTCTGCTGCTAGCGTAACACCAGACCATCAGACACGTGTGTGAAAAAAATGCAGCCTATTCTTTGCCTTTCCTTTGCTATAATCATAATTCAAAACTTCCTGCATTCAGTTTGAAAACCGTTTTATCAAGTTTTTGTTATGAATATTTCTAAAAAAAAGCCATTTAAATATATACATATAAATAGCTTGATTGAAATCAATTTTATAGACATACATGGGACTTTGGTTTCACCCATGGTTTTTAGTGTGAGCGATAGCTCACACTAATGTTACAGACCATATTTTGCAAATCAGTATGTGCTTAGAAGCCTAAGGTACGGTATTGAAAGACAACCACTGCCTGTTACAGCAGACGACAAATGTTATATAGAGCGTCTGCTAGGAAAGATAACCACCACATTTATAGTTCACCACTGGTACACTGCAGAGGGTTTATATGACTTATAGTTTTTAACAGCTTGTAAGAGGAGATTGGCCAGTCTAGTGTTTATCATTGAAATCTGTACATATTGGCTGCTTTCAGGGAAAACGGGGCTTAATGCATGTCAAATAAGATTAGCCTGTGCATACTGATTAGCCTGTGCAATGCGCACAAGCTTATCAAGGACGACATTTTACAACAGCGAACACCTACAGTGCCTTCAGCGCTTTGATTGTCTTTAATACCAAGAAGAACATTGAGCTGTACATTTGCACGCATAACAGCTCAAAACTATTCGAGCAAGAACTATTCAGCCCGCCATAAAAAATTAAAACGCAATCAAAGACCATTAAAAGTAAAAAGCAATCAAAGACTGTCCGTCAGACATGATGTATGAACTTTCTGGTCTCTTATTACTGACCAAGAAGCAAAGAGAACATGGGAGCTTCAGAAGACGTATATGCATTGTGTTCACTTGTGTTCAGGCTGAAATACAATGCATATTTTGGCTCTAAACAATCAAATGTTTTCACTAGCAGCAAAAAAATAAATAGACAAATGTTCATCATAACAGAATACTGGCTGAGCTCCTAACTTCATTGGCTTGTCACTTTTGTCAAAAGATTTACACCAACAAAAATCAGGCAATCTTCCTACCAATTTTGCTTTTTAATGTTTATAACACAATTGTTAAGCCACTATGGCAGTATCATTTGTCTGAAGATAATTCATACATTAAAAACTGTTTTTTATTTATGCTGATCCTCTTATATATGTTTGCATCTATAAGCCAAAGAACGGTTTCACAATGGAATCATATCTATGCGCAAAAACACCTAAAGTGTATTGCATGGTCTGTATAGTATTTTGAGACTGAACAAAATGCCATAATCACGTAATCACGGTTACTTGCTAAGTAGTGATAAATTGCTGCAGATCACAGTATCCCTGACTTCCTGACAGGAAGACGAACTAATCGACTTTTGAGATGTGCTTGCGCATACAAATTTAGTGTTTTTTCATTAAGTTGTCACTGTGTAAAGCAGAAGGTTCCATTACCAATGATCATCAGGTCACAGGTATTTGCAATACCATTATATAATTTCAACCAATCCTTTGAGATGCCAAGTTGGAAATTAAGTCGAGACATTTTATACAATGTGAATGCCACAAGAGAGTTTATGTGTTGGTTTTGGTGTAATATGTTGTTGTTATTTCATTAGAAGTCTCAAAATTCATTGCGTAAAAAAGAGAAACTATCTGACCAAATTTAATAGAAATCCTGGCAGACACATGTGACATAATTGTCTTCACTTTTTTCTGGACTAAAGTGTATGAATAAAACTGCCTTTAGCTTTAATCAGAGAAACAAATTTGAGAACTACCAACATATGAAGTAACAACATTTGAGTCAATTTATTTATTGGTGACAGTACATAATTTAATGGTTTAAAAATAGCAACAATTTGAAACAGCGGAGTTAGTATTAACTAGTTTGTTACAGAACACACAAATTCAGATATTGGCAAATAAATCAGTCAGATTAAAAGGAATTGCTGTCACCAAAACATCATTTTCAGACTTCATAATTGAAAAAACAACATGCATATCAAGAATGGAAAAACCTGACAAACGCCCAAAACTTCTGTCAAACTTATCATCTAAACATTAAGGTCATTAAGAATACCAAAATGCCCAAAGCTGCTAAAGAAGAGCTGAAAACACACTTTTTATGGGACTTATTCTATAGCGTTAAAACATAGAAAGGGCTATAATTCTGCAAAAAGTGGTCATAATTAAAATTTCTTCTTTAACAATCATCTATACATGAAGGTCATTTAACTGTTAACTTTTGAGACAAAATCTGCTGAGCAGTTAAAGAGGCGTTGAAAACACACAATTTTGGGGACAATATATTCCACAGTGGAAAAACAAAGGGCAAACATTCAGCAGTAAATGGTCACAGCAAAAAATGTATAGCATAAAGATCATATAAACATTAAAGTCAGCTGTAAAATGTAGCAAATTCTGACATGCAGTTAAAGAGGAGTTGAGGATTCAAAATATTATAAAAGCAAGCAAATTCGTTGAATTGATATCTTCTGCCAAATACATTTTGTTTATGATTGGGTGCAAATCCCTTGCTATAGGGTTTAATAAAAAAAATAATTAATTGTAGGGCAATTGTGTTAAGGGGTTGCAAATCTCCTCATTAATATCTATACATCCATGAAGTTACATATTGATAACGTGTAGTGTTTCTGAGATATAGCCTTGAAACGTTACATCATACAAAATAAGAGGGTGAAGATGGCCTTAGTGCGCTCACTTTTTTGAACTCAACAAACATATCATTAAGACAAACATATTGACGAAGTTACATGAAGATATGGCATGAAATGTTACTTCTGCAGTGTTTACAAGGTTTTTCTTTTTTTTGACCCAGCATGACCAAGTTTCGAACTCGATTGAGGTATCATTGGGACAAATCTTCTGAACAAGTTTCATGAAGATCGGACAAGAAATGTTGCCTGTAGAGTGTATACAAGGTTTCTCTATAGCCAAATAAGGAAAACTGCCACGCCCACTGGCGGCCATGTTTTTCGCCTGACCAGAACCACTTTTGAACTCAACCAACATATCATTAAGAAAAACATTTTGACAAAGTAATATGAAGATTGGGCATAAAATTTGACATCTACAGTGTTTCCAAGGTTTTTCTTTTTTTAACTAGTGACCTAGTTTTTGACCAAGCATGACCCACTTTCAAACTCGATCGAGGTATCATTGGGACAAATCTTCTGACCAAGTTTCATGAAGATCGGACAAGAAATGTGGCCTCTAGAGTGTTTACAAGGTGTATCAATAGCCAAATAAGGAAAACTGCCCCGCCCACTGGCGGCCATGGTTTTCAACGGACCGGATCCACTTTTGAACTCAACCAACATATCATGCAGACAAACATTTTGACAAAGTTACATGAAGATTGGACATGAAATGTGACTTCTACAGTGTTTACAAGGTTTTTTCTTTTTTTTTACCTAGTGACCTAGTTTTTGACTCAGCCTGAGTTTCGAACTCGATCGAGATATCATTGGGAAAAATCTTCTGACCAAGTTTCATGAAGATCAGACAAGAAATGTGGCCTCTAGAGTGTTTACAAACCAAATGTGGATGACGGACGGACGGACGGATGGATGGACATACGACGGACAAAGATCTCAAAAGCTCACCTGAGCAATCAGGTGAGCTCAAAACACAAAGGGAAATAACTCTTAGTTAAGAAAATGTAAGGTTATAGTTCTTGTGCATGGCACTTCTTCTCTTTAATTTATAAACACCCATGAAGTTTCATGTTGAAATGTTGTATCGTAATTCTATATCCCTCCTACTTAGGAATAATAGAAAGGAAAAAACAACAAATAGCACTGATAATATATATAATGCCAAACTTGTTGCCGCCAAAAATCCATCCTTTACAATCATATTAACATATTTCAGTTGTGTCAGTTTTAGCAGATTCCATCCAGCCCTTAAAGAGGAGTTCAAATCACAACCTTCTGGACATATGTATGGACCTACAGACCAATTCAATACTTATATGTTATGCCTCCCACTTCAATTTAAACCTATTTATTTTAGCTTGATTGCATAGAAAGCCTCAGGCTTATTTGAAACGCTCTCGAGTCCGTTTCCTGGGCCTATAACCAGTACTTGGTGTCTTTGGGGCAAATCTAAAGAATGCTCCCACAGTGGGGATCGAACCCGTGATGTCCTGATCACTAGGCAGACACTGCACCACTTCACCACTGCTACCTCCCACTTTGGGGGGGCCATTAAAAATCTTTGTAATATAATAATAGACAAAATCTGCCCTGAAAAATATTACTAACAACAAAGAATTTTTATTAAAAATTATTTAAATAACGTTGATCTTCAGTGCAAATCAATATTTTTCATAAAAAAAGTCTAACCCTTTTACATTCTCTGTTACTTATTTAATTTACCTGATGTTAAAATTTATTACAGTTACAAATGGTACTTGTTCTCTTTCAAATATAAGGATTTTCTAATTGTTCCAAGAGAAGTTTTTGTAGGGCAATCACTATCAATCTCCACTGAGTGAAATTCTAGGCAGATTTGGAAAATTGCTGTCAGAAAATGATTTTTTCCACTGCTTTCCAATCTCCCTAAGGCATGAAGTCTGCAGCCATTACATAATTGCATTTTTTACGCAGATATATCGCACCATTTAAATAACACATTTGGGAAATTTTTGTGGACAGCTGGAGTATAATAACTGGTTGGATTATTAAAACCGTTTGCAATAGTGATTGCTACCCCATTTATTGTATTGGAATCAAAGTTAACATCTTTTATAGTTTGCAATTATTTGCTGACAACTTGAGTATGTCAGGTATGCTGAGTAAGCTTACAAAATATTCTACTACATGTAGTTGATTTTCACCAGCACATTTTTATTCTTATAAAAACACATACTTTTTTTTCTTATAACATCTAATTATACTTTGATTTTTTTATTTATGGGACATTATATAAATTTCGAATGATTTCATGTGTAGACAGATCCGTGAATTGAAGATCCAAACAAATTATAATGTCCAATGTTTATAGTTTTTAAGACTCAAATACCAAAAGATGAAGAAATAAATATCACATGCAATCAACGCACACATCACGCATTTCCTTCACTTAGACAATACCTTAAAGGGGCCGTCCAACAGATTTTGGCATGTATTGAAGCTTGTCATTAAATGCTTTAAATGCTTTATATTGATAAATTTAAACATTGAACTAAAATCTCCTGTAAAAAAAAACAAGAATACAATTTAAAAAAAGGAAAAAAAAAAGAGTAAACCTCAACAGGGCTCGAACCACTGACCCCTGGATTCCTGGAGTCATGGAGTAAAAAGGCTCCCGCCTAGACCACTCGTCCATCCACGTACAAGTTTTTAGCGGGTGTATAGCTATATAAGCAATCCTCGTAGTTTCCCAAAATATCGTTTCGCGTCGATACGACGCTTTATCTGTTGGACGGCCCCTTTAATTACTCAGGTTTTCAGACACTCTAAGTTTTCGGACCCCCTCTTTTTTAGCGAAAATAATATTTTTGTGTGACTCTTAATTTTCCAACAAATGGGTTTTTGTCCATAATTAATGTCTCATAATTTACAGTATATTTTACCGCGCTATACTACAAACATAGGCCATGTTTTCGCTTATCTCGTAACACTTTGATCATGCTTTTTTAAAAACCAAATTAAGGTCATAAAACCTGGCAGATGCATGCCTGAGGGCAACAGACCATAACATTTGCGTAATTGGGTAAATAACCATGTATACCAATAGAAAATAAAGGATTTACAGGCTACAGCATTTGAAACAGTGTTATCCTATTAAAGAAGCAAAATGTTTTCTGTTTTTTGTTTTTTGTTCTATATCATTACAGGCAAGAGTTAGCAAAACTGTGAATTTGTTTTTATTTCTTTAAGCAGAACAAGAAGAAATAATCACAAGGAAGTTATTGTACATTCATTTATTGCATTTATTTCAACATAATAATACTTTTCAGACACCTTAATTTTTGTATCTTAATATGTGGACACCTTTTATTTTTGAATATTTTATGTATCTAAATTTTCGGATTTTTTAAATAATATTTTTAAATGTCAGCAATTACGTGATCAACACTTGATTGAAATTGTCTCTGCGCTTTAATAAAGAGAAATAAAAACATATTAATAAGTGTTTGGTTGTTTGTATTTAATTAGATTAACTAGTATCAAGATTTTATTGTTTCAATTTAAATTTGATTTGTAAAATTCATTGATACATAGTAGTCTTATATACTTTAAACTTGCTGTACATAAAGTTTTTTATTCAAACATGAACCATACAAATCTGTTCCCTTGCTTTTTAATAAAAATACACATATATAGTTTACAATTTTAATGAAGGTGTTTATAAAAAAAAGTATTTTAGCAGCGTTAAGAAGCAGACATAATACTAATGTTAGGTTTATTTTTATTTTTTTTAAATTATATCAACCAAATGTGTTTCTTATTTAATTTAAAGTTGTTCTTTAATAATTTAGTACACACCTGAAACAAAAAAATCGAAACTATGCTCAGAAAAAGTTAAGGGGTAATGTTAATGTTCTTGCAATGTTTTATTTAGCAAACATGAAACAAAACTACAACATAGTTCAACTAATAAATTAAGGTAGAGAACCTGTTTTCAGTTTAGGTACATGTGATATTTAAGAATAAATTTTTGTTCTTAAAATGATCAGATATTTATAAATACAAATCCCTTGAACCTGTATTCAAAACTAAGCATATAATTGCTTCCATTAATGATAACCAATAATATTCAAAACGTCTTTAATTAGTGCCTATGAAGGCAAGATTGTTGTCAGTATGGGCATGATTCTAATTGAATACGACATCAAGTAATTGGAAGTTGATTTCTTCACTTCACAAACACTTTTTCACAGTCATTCAGTTATACTAACCAGCTAATGATTAAACAGTAAGTAGTTAATTTGCATGCAATAAACTAGTCAGTTACTA
The DNA here is from genome assembly GCF_020536995.1 of Dreissena polymorpha. NCBI lineage: Eukaryota > Metazoa > Mollusca > Bivalvia > Myida > Dreissenidae > Dreissena > Dreissena polymorpha. The sequence goes on along the minus strand of NC_068357.1, from coordinate 78,007,252 downwards.
ACTATCACTTCATAACAACTGACTAATTAATTGGCATTTAAAAAACAGGAACCACCTGATGCAAGAGATCTCCTCCCTCCAACAACCTGATACCCGTAAAATCTATATGCATTAATAACACACTTGTTTCCAGTACTTGTCTAATGTTTTGTTTGTGCATATGTGTCACCTGTTAAATGATGCTGTATTATTGTAACAGTATTTTAAATATATTATTTGATAATTAAACGTCAGTGCCAGGTAAATGTGCATGTACTAAACACCATAACCTCTCCGAGTAAAGAATTTCATTCTGGACCTCTTTGCAGTACATTTAACCCTTATATACGTATTTTGAAGCATTTGTAGTCCCTTAGAAAGTTTAATTTAATTAAAGACCTTTCTTACAAGATTCAAGTTTGTAAGGCGTCATTTCCATCCCTTAGATACTGATGAGCAGCAAACAGCATAAAACCTGAACAGACTGCGAGTTACTCACAGGCTGTTCTGGTTTTATGCTGTTTGCACATAGCCATTTTAACTTTGCTTCTGAGTGGGAAAAGGTTGAATTATTTCCAGTTATATAATTTATCCTTAATATATTCAGTTTTATTTACAAAGACCTATTATGAATATTATTTGCTCAGTAATGGCTATAAAATCATGCATTCATTTGATTGGCTAAGCCCTACCTGCATGGTTTTCTCGGTTTCCCTCAGTTTCCCGGCAATCAGGAACAGTCTAAAGCATAGAGAACGCGCGTACGGCCACGGCTATCATCAGCATACCCAGCATGGTGACACCAGCACCAAACACATTTGTGAAACCTGAAAATACAATAGATAGATTGATAAGCCCAAAACAATAAATGGTTATTGTCCCCAATCACTGGTATTGTCCTCCACCAGTGATTCCGGAGGGGACTTATGGTTTGCGCTCTGTCTGTCAGTCAGTCAGTCAGTCAGTCAGTCTGTCACACTTTTCTGGATCCTGCGGTAACTGTAAAAGTTTAAAAGTTCTTCATATTTTTTCACGAAGCTTGAAACATGGACAGATAGAAATATGGAGATAATGCGCGTCATTTCATGTTGTTCCTACATCAACAATTCTGGTTGCTATGGCAACAAATAGACTAGAAATATTGCTGAAAATGGTAGATCCTGCGATAACTTTACAAGTTCTTGATATTTTTTCATAAAACTTGAAACATAGATAGATGGCAATATGGAGATTATGCACATCATTTCATTTTGTTCCTATGCAAGAATTCTGGTTGCTATGGCAACAAATATACTAGAAAAATTGCTGAAAATGGTGGAGTTTCGCCAGTAGGGGACCATATTGCTTGACAATAGTCTTGTTTTTTCTGGCATTTTTTCCCCAAAGTGAATACAAGGGGAGGTGGAATTATTTTATACCAATGATAATATTTTTTATACAGTCAAAACTGACCGAACGGTAGAGCTGTAACGATTCGGTTTGATGCATCAAAAAAAACGGTTCAACGCCGCCGATTCGATTTTGATACCAATACAGCCAATTTTGATTCGATTCACTGCAATCCTGATTGATCCGCATTTTGCTTTCCAAATCCGTCGTCTAAACGTTCTTTTTATTTGTAATACGTCTTGTGATTGGTCAATAGCCAATATGGCATCCAATGAATGAATGAATAACATGATGGGCATTACATCAGTCGGTAAAATGGCTTCTTCAACCATGTCGAAAGACGCACCATCAACATTAAAATCAAAAGTATGGGAACATTTCGGGTTTCGCGAAGGTACTGATGCAAAGGCAACCTGCAAAACGTTTTTTGTTGACGTAAGTTACCCATATGGTTTTTTTTACTAAACTGTGTTCATTTTGTTAAGAAGTCGACTGGAAGTTGTTTATATACTTACATGTTTTTCTTTCCTGTTAAACACAGAAATACATTGTGCATTTTATATTTTGTAATAATAACTCAACAGGAAGTTTTGTTCAATAAATTTGTTACTTATAAAACAATGTTTCGTTTGTAAATTTTATTTCAAAAATTAATAAATGTACAACATAATTGGTTAATAACAAATACCAAACATATTAATTCATGCTCTGGACAAAATAAGCAGCAACTACTTTAATTTGAATCGAATCGAAAATAATAAAATCGGGCCATTTGGTATCGAAATCTAATCGAATCGAATGATGGGTGAATCGTTACAGCTCTACCTAAGGGTCACTTGAAAATAACAGTCAATTGCAGACAACTTTCAGTCTGGTTTCCCCCAGACGAAAATCACTTTATATCATACTTGAGAATAACAGTCATGTTTTTATTGTCTATAACTGCCAACGTCCAGTATATTTCACTCCGAAAGCCATGTTTGAACTGAAATCAAGGGTCATGCGTCAGTCGTTTGGGTTCACGAAAAGTAAAAATACAAAGCATCATTTATGCGTCTTCTTTGCGGGTAAAGAATATGATAGCGGTAACTGCTTTTGATATGATAACAGCGGCCCACTGCCAGAAAACAAATACTAGGGTGTTGAGAAGGTATGTTTTCCAGGGATCATTATGGAAAGAATCTTTAAAATATAACATGTCAGAGTATGTTACTCGTTTAAAGTCATTATTGCTTTATATTAAATGACAGCTAATTGGTAGATTGTACTTACAACAGGATGGATAAATTAGATTGTTGCGAGTGTCCCACATCAAACAAAACAAGATAACACATCACAAAACAAGAGATGTGTTTGTCAAAAACACAATGCCCCCTATTGCGCTGCTTTGAAGCCATAAATTTGACCTTTGACCTTGAAGGATGACCTTGACCTTTCACCACTCAAAACGTGCAGCTCCATCAGATACACATGTATGCCAAATATCAAGTTGCTATCTTCAATATTAAAATTTTGACCTTTGACCTTGACCTTGAAGGATGACCTTGACCTTTCACCACTTAAAAATGTGCAGCTCCATGAGATACGCATGCATTTTAAATATCTAGTTGCTATCTTTAATATTGCAAAATTTGACCTTTGACCTTGAAGGATGACCTTGACCTTTCACCACTCAAAATGTGCAGCTCAATGAGATACACATGCATGCCAAATATCAAGTTGCTATCTTCAATAGTGAAAAGGTTATGGCCAATGTTAATGTTTTCGGACGGACGGAATATTTGACATTTGACCTTGAAGGATACCCTTGACCTTCACCTTTCATCACTCAAAATGTTCAGCTCCAGGAGATACACATGCATGCCTATCTTCACTAGTGAAAAAGTTATGGCCAATGTTAAAGTTTTCGGACGGACAGACGCCATATATTAGACATTTGACCTTGAAGGATGACTTTGACCTTCAGCTTTCACCACTCAAAATGTGAAGCTCCATGAGATGCACATGCATGCCAAATATCAAGTTGCTATATTAATATTGAAAAAGTTATGACCATTAAAGTTTTCGGACGGACGGACGGACTGACATACTGACTGACGGACAGTTCAACTGCTATATGCCACCCTACCGTGGGCATAACAAACTTTAAACCACACACAATCAATCTCACTGATCACCCAAAAAATCTGAAGTTTTTTGCATGATGTGTTATCTTGTTTGGATTGATGTTGTTTTAATTTTGTTGTTAATGACATGCTGCTATGTTTTTTGATAAAGAATGAATAAATGTTTGTGTTTTGTATGAGGTTGTTTGAATGAAAATGCTGTTTGTACGACGTTTGAATACAAATAAATTTTTAAACTTTGTTTGCGTTTTTTTTATGAGAACGATACGGTTACACTCAGTACTTCTGGTTTATGAGCAAATCCGCTTTTTATACTTGTCCACAATGTTCGGACATGATGTCAATGACACATGAAAACCTTTTTTTACTAAATAAAAGAGATGAATGAGTGAACAATCGTACCATTGTTTATAAAGTCATAGATTGGATTTAGTATAAAAATATTTATACATCAATTCGTAAGATATTATTCTGTATTTTTCAATATAAGTAATTTATGTTATTATGCTTAGTTATCAGCAATGAGCTTGTGTTTTACACTGTGCGCAAACGACTAGGTGGGGTAACAACGTAGCAATACTACCAACTGACCAACCATCTAAAAAGTGGTGATCCGAAAACAGCAGTCACTTGTGCACAATGGCCACTTTGGCCATTTCTCTTGCCTAGCCGCTGTTCTCAGTTTTCACTGTTTATGTTATTCCAAATATAATAGGCTTTATATATCAAAATATTCATACTAAGGTATTTAAAATAATTTAGTGCTTTACAAATGTAGACAATATCCTTCTGTAAACAACTGCTTTGGCTCTGAAAACAATATGTATATATCCATTGAACAAGGCAAACAATATGCACTGCCCAAGATGACACCAAACGATACTTAGCCTGAGATATCAAACGATACTTGGTGTAATAATATGTGACACCAGAAAGGGTGTATTATCACAGTACATATGACATGTAATATATACATGATGTGTTTATGCTATGCAGATGTTGTAATCAAAACTGTTGAAGTCATAACTCATATATCCAAGATTTTTAAAAACCTGTCATCCAGGTCCATTTGTGTTAACTTTCATTCACAATTTCATTGCAAGAGGCGTGCAGGACTATAGAATGGTCAGAGATGTAATAACACTGAAAAATATTGGGTTTTAATATTTTATGTAATTAAGCACACGTATAATAATAATGATAAATACCAGCTTTAAACATAATATATTATGATAACAAAATTGTTACATATCAGGCCAAGTTACAGCATTTTCAATCTTTTTTGTGCACTAACATTATAATAATGACACATACTTGCTTAACCTCCTTTTTTTATAGATTATGTCGCATAACAATTCCCCATTGAAGTAATCAATAATCAAATTTAAGTCATGTTGTTGCAATCATGCAATTTTCTCAAATTGTTGATTAAAATTTCCAATGGAAATTTATTCACAAACCATGTGACGTCCATTTAAAAATGAATTATCCAGTCTGTGATGACATTGGGTATTTTGCCTGGTAAATTCAATTATTTTTCTGTAATTGGATAAACTAAATTATTTAATAAAACATCAGGGCCATGGGCCATTAGGGGCTCACCTGTGTCTCAAAGGAACTAGACTATTCTGAGAAGGTGGAGTTCAGAGAATAAAAGTACATTATGAATCATGAATATTTAATTTATAGACACATTAATATCACACACTTTTGATAGTTTAATGTATTCCCAACACAGAACTATAAGTTCATATTCATGAACTAGCGGCCGACTAAATTTACAGGGCATGTTTTGCAAATCAGTATGCGCTTATCTTGCTTAGCTACGCTAAGGACAGTAACTTGCTATGCTAGGAACGATTACCGCTGCCTGTCTGCACTGCAGATGACGAATGCTTTGGAGCGTCTGCTCTACTTCTGCAGTGTGCATTTACCAGCTTGTAAGACGACATTTGCCAGTCTAGTGTTTATCATTGAAATCTGTACATATTGGCTGCTTTCAGGGAAAACGAGGCTTAATTCATGTCAAATAAGATTAGCCTGTGCACACTGATTACCCTGTGCAATGCGCACAAGCTAATCAAGGACGACAACAGCGAACCACTTCAGTGACTTCAGCACTTGATTTTACTTAAATGACAGTGACAAGTAAAATTGAGAACTGTTGAAAATAAAATATACATAAGTTCACATAATAAAAGTAACCTTTTAATCTTTTGCACCACTCTTGCTTAGTAACCTTTTGTTAATAGTCATTATTCAAACCAATTTATTCATTGTGTAACTTCATTTTTGTAATTCAGCAATATTATTTCACAGAATGCATCTATCATTCATGCATCGATCAGATAAGGAAATGTCGACGAGAAACGAATTGCAAATTTGCATAAAATGTGAAGTTACCAACGTACTTTTTACCTAAAAATCCAAGGAAAAACGATCCTCAGGGAAGTTAATATTTTGTAGTTCATATTTTGGCGTACTGGTCTGTTGAAATACTACGACTTTAAGACACTTGAAGACTTTAAGACAACAGGTAGCAGCCAACTAAAGCTGCAGCGTCACCAATGAATGAAGAATTATGGAAAAATAACAATTTCAAGAATATTGTAAGATTTGGGTAGAATTTTTAAAGTTTTAAAGATAACTCTTGCCTTTATGCATGTACTAAAATACTTGTTTGAATATACTTGGCATTGACATAACTTACAAAACTGTTCATTCCTATGCACAGCAGCTACATTTAGGTACTGATTTACTATGGAAATACGTTCATTCACCCAATTTCGAATCTCATGTGGTGCCCTCATAATCCCCTTAAAGTATACATTTACAGCGGGGTATTCGAGGCATTGGAGGCTAACAGGTCCTTAGTTGACAGCATGCAGATATTTATGGCGCAAACATCATAACCGCTTTAAGTTAACACTGTAGCAGACCAACTTTTTCATGTTTACAAACAGTATAATAATTATTATCCTTAACACACATTCATAACAGTGTTTAGGAGCAAAGTTGCAGCTTTGGCAGTTTAATTCGCTTCTAGAAGATTATTAATCTTATCTATCATTTAAAACTCAAAGCAAATATATTAATCTATATAATGGTCCATTTCAATTAGGCTAAACAAAGGAATAAGTATAACTGAAATTGGCAAATTTCATATAGAAAGAAGTAGTATACTTCTTATTAAAATCTTGTGATGCTATTCGCTAATGCTTCGCCATTGTATTTGTGTTTTGCTGGTTCCATAGCATCCAAAAATGCAAGCGTTACTGCATTCATTCACCAAGTATTGCAAGATAGACTGTATTATTTTACATAAAACATAGAAGGCGTAATTTCAAAATAGTGTAAAATACAAATCTTTAAAATAAAGAAGTATTTGACTTGTGTTTAAGCTGTTTTATAGGTCAATCCTGTTTTAAAAAAAGGTGAATGTACATCTATACTTTACTGTGGTATTCTGCACTTATTACAACAGCACAACAACTGTATATAATTATATTTGTTATCTTTAACAAGCTTTGTTTCTTGTTTTTTAATTCATCGCCTTGTATTAATTACTTGGCCAAGAATTAGCTTGTGATATTTTGCGTTTGTTTAAAGTTTGGTACACGTTTGACCTTGAAGTTTGACCATGAAGTTTCACCGACCCAGTCAGCATGAAACGGTTTATTTGAAACATGTGTTCAATGCATGAATAAATGTTTGATTGAATTAATATGAATGGCAAATAAACAAACGAACAACAAAAGAACAAATTGGCTATGTTGGTACCCCCTTCTACCCAGCTATGACAGTCATAGCAGTTGATTCATCATTGACATCACACGCAAAAACAAATTTAAAACGAATTCTGAAGAGTTTCAAACAAATTGCGAAAAGTTTCTTTTTTTATACAAATTTATGGACAGCTACTTTAAGATTAGCTCCAAACTTTCCAGAGAAACCAGCCATCTTGAATAACAAGAGATTGCCAAGCAATATGGTCCCCTACCGGTGAAACTCCACCATTGTCAGATTTTTTTATTATTTGTTGCCAAAGCAACCAGAATTATTGACGTAGGAACGTGCATAATCTCCATATTGCCATCTATCCATATTTTAAGTTTCATGAAAAAATATGAAGAACTTTTAAAGTTATCGCAGGATCCAAAAAAGTGTGACGGACAGACTGACGGACAGACTGACAGACAGACTGACAGAACGCAAACCATAAGTCCCCTCTGGTTGCACCTGTAGGGGACAATAATTTTCTTCAGCCAATTTATGGAAACCTTGGCAAGCAATTTATCATGGTAACACAGAAATTGTAATAGCCTAAGCTTAAAATAGAGAAACTTGAATATTGATTGCAGCAAAATGCTGATAACATGTTTCTTCACAGCTAGACATGTGGTCTTGTAAAAGACACCACAAATGTAGAGCAAACTGATCATAATTAAGGACATGACTTTCCTAAACATATAATACAAAAACACCCAACATTAAAGATTCTAATTGCTCAGGTTTTGTATAAGGATATATTTAAAACCACATAGGAATTAATTGGTTTGTTTCTCTTTGTCTGTCTGTTAATGTTTTCTAGAAAGTAGGTTTATGCAAAACTTTATGGAGTGATTTAAACAATGAATTCTGTGTTATTCAAACGGGCGAATTTCAAGGAACGAATGATAAGATTTTGGTGATGAATCTTGGTACTGTCTTCTTGTTTCAAAAATAGGGCTAAACACCCTAGAAATGGAAGGAACTGAGCAGCTTTCGTTGTGTTAGAGTAATAAATGAGGCTTACCACTTTGTTTTACCCCAAAAAACATTATTATACAAGAATAAGTAGAAAGACAATATAAAGGCATATTTATTGGAAACAGCGCTGAACTAGAGCTTTGTCACAGACGTGACGAATACCCCCACATACCGCATTGACACAGAATATTTTGCATGTTGTCTTCACAAAAACCAGCAGACACCATACTCAATGTTAAACACGCACTAAGTGACCCCTTGACTAGTTTTTAGTTTAGTTTTTGACCCAGCAGTGCAGAAACTGTGCAAGTCAGAGACAACAAGATGAAGTCTGAGGAAGTCTTAAATGAAGGAGAAAACTTTTTTTTAGTGATGACTAGAATTTAGAAATACTGTCATTTATATGTTGGCACACCGCAATGCATTGATTAATGGTGATTGTTCATGGAATCTCAAAATGGTAGCCAGCTTCTTAATAGGTTTATAGCGTACAGTATGAACATGATATTCCATCTGATTCAGTATCGAGCTAACAGGTAACAGTGCAAAATTAAAACCTTTCTTTGGGAATGTTTACTAATTGAAAAGCCTTTTTCTTGAATTTGACCTAGTCACCCAGTGTTTACACTACATAACCAGTTTTCAACTCAGCCAATTTATAACTGGGACAAATTTTGTGACTAGTTTCATGAAGATTCAGCAATAGATGTGGCCTGTACAATATTTTGTCTAAGATTTAGCACGGTGAACTACTGTTTAGATGAACGAGACCCAGATTCAAACCCATCTTAGATATTGTTAAAATAAACATTCTGACCAGGTTTTATCAAAATTTAGTCATAAATTTGGCCTCTTTAGTTGTAGCAAGATTCTTCAAAAATTTAACCTCATAACCTATTTTTGGACGCACATTACACAGATATACAATTGGCCTAGCTATTGTCCAGATAAACATTCTCACTTATGTTGATACAAAAGTTAGACCTATTTGGGGTCTTGAGAAAGATTTTTTCTTGAAGAAAACACACACTTCATTTATGTTGTTTTTTTTCAGTAAATAAACACACTGTCTATCTGTAAAGAAACAATGATTAAGAGTCATGGGCCTTTTGTAACAAATACTTAATGCTAAGGTTGAACTAAATTTGACATTGTTATTAGCATAACTATTATCAAGTGTTACTTCCATAACACTTTTTAAGTAACCAAAAGCACATTTATTACTATAGTAAAAATAACTCAAAAGTGACTTTTTCACTTATATTTTATTTTTCGACAAAATGCCAATAACTGATTTTAATACCCAAACTGTAATATTTGGAATAGTTTTTTATCATTTAAAGAACAAGGAAAGAAGATAAAATATAAAAATATACCAGCCCTAGGGTTTAACCCTAAGACCTCTTGAGTAAAAGTGTATGTGCTACCAATATACAATGGAGTATTTTGAATTTAATGGCAGTTATAGACATTTTGGTTAAATTGTTGATGACAAGGGTTATTCACACTTTTTGATGTTCACGCTTTTGATTCATGATTATCAATATAAAGTTGTCATCTCATAAGGCAATACAAATGGACAAAGTGATGCAATTCACGGTCCTTTAAATATATACACAAACAATTAATAATTACCAGTTTATTTGTTCTGCAACTAAGCAACTTCAAGACAGTTGGCAGGTTGTTCAAATACTTGTATGCTCTATATAAGCAAGCCATGATGAACAAATATTTACAAGATTATATTTCTGAAACTCGTAACAAAACAAATCATTGTGCACCTAAACATTGTGCATTTTTCATTACAGCAAATCATACCTGGCATATTACTTTACCTACATTGTTGTAATTAAACATATGACAACCCGCTGTATTTCGTTTGATAACAAAATAATATCTTTCAGACTGAACATCGCCATTTTAAACTACGACATTGCAAGATAAAAAACAGATGACATTATCTTTATAAGGATATACACCTTGCTTGCATTCATAAGTGAAATTGGCTATATACAATACAAGATAGCAGAAAAAGACTGTTTTGGTAATGACCATCAAATTGATATCATTATGTTTTAAATTCCACTGGTATTTCATTGGCATTTGGGTACTGTTTAAATGTTTCCCAAGGTAAAAGCTGAGGGAAAATCATTTTATTAACTGATCCCAAATGTCAACAACATAAAATAAAAGTAATAATAATAATCATCATCATAATAATAAAATAGTCATGAGGGCGATACATGTATAACAAATAAACAGAAAGTAACAAAATGTTGCACGCTTGTTTCAACAAAAAGATAAAGAGCATAAATGTGTGATTAAAATGTATGTCCTGAAGTAGGCACTAACATAAAATGTAAGAAAATTGTTAGAATGCAAGTTAACACAATTGGATCATTGTTTATTAAGATAATAAATTAAACTCACAATGTTATAAACAATTAAATGTTTTATAGTGAACCCAAAATCATCTCAGCTTGTTATTTTGAAGCTGTTTATGTAACATAAACAAAATTAAAGCAAATCAAAAGGACAACATTTAATGTCTTCTGACATTTAAAGAACCTCATCAATTTAAACAGGCTTTATATGTTTATTTTGTATATAAAATGTACACAATAAGGATGCTTTTCTCGGAACATTGATTTCATTTTAAAATAAACACCAGGATGTTTTCATTATTGCATTGTCCCACAATCACAGAGCCAGATTTCTGATTATAGAAGACTGATCGAGGCATTTGAAGTCCATCCTTCTGTGTAGCAAGTGTAGCAATCCTCTTCTTGACTTCTCTGTCAACCTGTATGACAGTGTTTGAGATTTCACCACAAACAAGCACTTGTCCTGCAGGCGTCACATTAATTCCATATGGGCCTTGTAGTTCTGTGTCAGTGAAGATGGACATAACAGTCCCATCCATGGCCAGAGTGAGGAGCTTGTGTGGTCTATAGTTGGTAACATAGATCCTGTCACCACTGGGACTCACTGCACACTTGAAGCTGTTTATGTAACATAAACAAAATTAAAGCAAATCAAAAGGACAACATTTAATGTCTTCTGACATTTAAAGAACCTCATCAATTTAAAAAGGCTTTATATGTTAATTTTGTATATAAAATGACAACAATAAGGATGCTTTTCTCGGAACATTGATTTCATTTTAAATTAAACACCAGGATGTTTTCACTATTGAATTGTCCCACAATGACAGAGCCAGATTTCTGATTATAGAAGACTGATAGAGGGTCTTGAAGTCCATCCTTCTGTGTAGCAAGCGTAGCAATCTTCTTCTTGCCCTCTCTGTCCACCTGTATGACAGTGTTTGATGATTGACCACAAACAAGCACTTGTCCTGCAGGTGTCACATTTACTCCACATGGATATGTAAGTTCTGTGTCAGTGAAGGTGGAGATAACAGCCCCATCCCTGGCAAGGGTGAGGAGCTTGTGTTGGCTAGAGTTGGTAACATAGATCCTGTCACCACTGGGACTCACTGCACATCTCCAGACTGATTGATGTAACAAAAAATATATTTATCAATTCTGAAGAAGAATGCAATACTTGTTCTGTTGTACCCCGACCTCAAATAACAATACATAATTATGCAAATATATTAACAGAAATTAACAAAACCTTTAATTGAGGAAATTAATAAAAATATATAAAACAAAGAAAATATATATAGATAGACAGGGCAATTTGTTGTAGCATTGCATTTGAGTAATTCTGTTTTGATAATTATTTTGATATTTATCAGGACAGTAATGTTCATGACCATTACCTGTGAAAGAATTAGATGTATCCTCATACATCATGTTCACAAGTTTGCCATCAAGATTGTATTTGTACAGAGTTTGGCCAGAGGTTACATACAATTCTCCCTGGTGATGTGCAACTCCATAACAGCCATGTAGTAGCTGTAGCCTCATGCCCTTCATCAGCTGTCCACTGTTCACTGAGACAAACTGTATATGTTTGTTGTTCACAGCTACTGCTACCTGGCAGGGGGTGATCAGACACATGTCATTTGGATTGCCAGACATATCACACTCACTGACCACCTTGAGCTGCAGATCCAACAGCTTCAGTCTCTGGTTTGAATAATCTATAACAAGTATCTGACCATTGAACATTCCACACATGCGAATAGAATATAACGAACTAGTATCACTTGGTATTCTCACACTCACTGGAGATGCCCCTGTGACTATGATAGCCTGGTCTGGGCTCCCCTGCGTGGTCAATTCCTTTGTAATGTGAATGGTATGGCCAAGACGTGTATGATTCGATAAATACTCTTCAATGTCATTGTATATGATAAACTTTAAGGACAATTCTGTATGAAGCAAATTGTTGTTCAGGTATTTGTCTGCTTGTTTTATCATCTCTTCACTTTTCTGATGCGCTATGAAGGCCAACTCTTTATTCTTTTTCCCGATTTCCTGAATCGCATCATTGAGACGTGTAATCCCAGTATAAAGCCTGGAGCATATGTCAACATCAAATTTGAGAGACGCATTCCAGCTGGCCTTAACCTCATCCATTTCCTTCAGTGTGGCCTTCTCCAGCTCATCTAAGGAGGCATTTATTCTCTCCCTCTTACTTCTTATCTCTTTAAGCATCTCTTCATACGAAACCTGTTGTGACTTCATGTTGTTCTCCCAGTTAGTTTGCAGCTTCATAAGTTGATCCAGAAAGGAGTTAATCTTGGCTGCCATTTGCTGATGGTCTGTTGCAGACAGAGTGTTGTCAGAAATCAAGGTCACCTTTGAACATTGACTGAAAAGGAAAATATCTTTAAATTATCTTACTAGATGTAAGTCTTAGGCAAAAAAGAAAACTAAATATCAATATTTCCATTGCTGATATACTTAACACACAATTAATGGAGCATATAAAAAGCATTTCACCCTAGATAAAGGCATTTATACAATAATGTGTATTCACTATTTTTAAGCAGATATTTATGTATTAACAATGTTATATTGTCTCAAGTGTTCAGAAAAAAAGCAAATATATGCCAAAAATCTTTTTTTTTATACAGTTGGCAAAGATAGTATTACGATGAACATTCTGACCAAGTTTCATCAAGATTGAGTCAGAAATCAAGCTCCTACACACAAGTTCTTCTGTTATCCATAGTGTGCATCATATAGTGGTGTCTCATGTATGTTTCACTCAAAATTGTTCTAAAACTACAACTGAGTTCCAGTACTCAGTCAAGTTAATACATCCTTCTTACAAGTTTATCTATTTTTTGTTAATAAATTTCCCGATCAATCTCAATATGTTTATTTAGGCAAGATTTTTTTTTAAACAAATAAGACAATTTATTTCAAAATACTACGTCCAACTTACCGATGACTTAGCAAAATGCATGTATCGCAGCATAGTTGGCTGTGGTCCTCACAGAAAAGTGTAAGTTTCTTTCCCTTATGGCCTTCACAGCTTTCAAGAAACTCCTGTGTTGCCATGGCAACTGGCCACATCTCCATTTCTTCAGTCCCGTAAGTAGAGTGGTTTTGAAAAAACTGACTGTGTAGATTGGTACATTCGTCACAAAAGCACAAGTCACACTTTTTACAGTAAGCCTTTGCCTCAGTCTCAGTGTTTGTATTCTTACATCTTGAGCAAAAATAGAGAACAATTGTATCCGAGTTATTTGTCTGTAAATTCACTAAGGCCGCTGCCATTCTTGAAGTTGACAGATATTGTAACACAAATTACTAGATTATTTCGCTATAACACAACTTCAGCACTGAACAATATCAGCCTTTTGCCTCACAATACAGATGCAGAGTTGATAATATTCTAAGGCACAAGTCCATCGCTTTTACCAAAGTCCGTCTTGACTCTCAAGCAAATCAAATTAGCTATCTGAATTGCTTAACACACTGCCCTATTTTTATCTCGTCATAAGATCAAATTCATATGCTACGATATCAATTTTCAAAAGTTTGAGTTATCTATACGCAAGTCATGTGAGTGCCACCAGATAATGCTTTATATCTGTGCTAAAGTTCAATTGTGAAGGCAGAGTGTATCATGAGCTCCTCAAAGTTTCAAATGACGAATAACACTTGACGGCTATGAAGCATTATTTAACAGGTTGCTCTTTTTATTTATTAGATATTTCAATATGGACATTAACATTAAATTTATTTAAAAAAAAAAAATCAATTAAAGCAACCTTTTCACAGATTTTGGAAATGAAAATTTTCAAATTGTTTGTTAATGATTTTAATACAAAAATTCCTGTACATCAGGAAGTAAAGCCAATGACCAAAACTCGTACTAAAAATAATTTTTCTTTTTTGAAATTGTTAAGTATTTTTTCTTATAAAATTTTTAAAATACTTAACACATTGCAACGGCATGGATGGCCTACTCTGTAAAGCAATAGATTTTTAATCCAAAGTTCAGCGGTTCGAGCCCCATTGTGGTCAGTGTTTTTTACCATCTTCTACCATGAAAAGATTCAACACCCCAAATTACTGAACTGACTTATGAATTTTCAATAATCGTCATTGCTACACAATGTCCTTTTTGCCTCACAAAAACTGCAGTCTGGCGAGATACAGAATTGAAGAAAAAAGGACATCTCCACCATGAACGCAATTACAATTTATTTTCAAAACATGTCTCTCTAAACATTAAGTCTAGGCTTTCTGAATCGCTTTACACAGTTCCCTATTAAAGGGACCTTTTCACATCTTTTGGCAGATATTGAAGTTGTCATTAAATGCTTTATATTGATAAATGTAATAATTGGATCTAAAAAGCTCCAGTAAAAACAAGAATACAAATTAAAGAAAGAAACTTTACCATGACCCATATTTGAACTTGACCTACATATCACCTAGACACAACTTCTGACCAAATTTGGTGAAGATCAGATGAAAACTACTTTAATTAGAGAGCTGACACCATGCGAAATGCTTGAAATGCACTAAGTGACCTCGTGATCTAGTTATTGACCCAGCATGACCCATATTTGAACTTGACCTAGATATTGTCTAGACACAACTTCTGACCAAATTTGGTGAAGATTGGATGAAAACTACTTCAATTAGAGAGCAGACACCATGCTAAATGCTTGAAATGCACTAAGTGACCCTGTGACCTAGTTTTTGACCCTGCATGACCCATATTCGAACTTGACCTAGATATTGTCTAGACACAACTTCTTTCCAAGTATGGTGATTATCGGATGAAAACTACTTATATTACAGAGCGGACACCATGCTTAATGCTTGAAATGCACTAAGTAGCCCCGTGACCTAGTTTTTGATCCGGCATGACCCATATTTGAATTTGACCTAGATATTGTCTAGATTCAACTTGTGACCAAGTTTGGTGAAGATCGGATAAAAACTACTTTAATTAGAGAGCAGACACCACGCTAAATGCTTGAAATGCGCTAAGTGTCCCTGTGACCTAGTTTTTGACCCGGCATATCCCATATTCGAACTTGACCTAGATATTGTCTAGATTAAACTTCTAACCAAGTTTGGTGAAGATCGGATGAAAACTATTTGAATTAGACAGCGGACATTGCTGTGGACGCCGCCTGCCGCCAAGGTGAAACTATAATACGTCCCGTTTTTTTTTTAAACGGGCGTATAAAAAGTAACCCTCAACTGGGCTCAAACCACTGACCCTGGAAAAGTCTAACGCTTCGACCATTTTGCCATCTGTGCTGATACAATGAGTGATATATTTTATGTAGCAATCCTTGTAGGGTCACAAAATAATACCACAACAACAGAAATCTCCAAATTATTCAATCGTTCCGCGTTGCAACGCTTTATAATTTTCAGGTTTTTAAATTGTCAAAAGATGCATACAATGAATATTTTGGAGCATGGTAAATATTCGGTATTACTGTTTGCTCACTTATATCATAACTATAAAGAAAATGTGTGAATCTGAAACAATTTTTTTTTATTTTGTCACTTTACCAAAACATGAAAAGGTCCTTTAAAACTACATGTGGTTGAACTGATAGGCTACTATGATGATTTTCAAAAGTTTGAATTGTGTACACATGTATGTCAAGTGAGTATCAAAGTTTTCAGCTTTATCAGATGCTCTTTCTCTGTGGTAATGTTCAATTGTGAAAGCAAACAGCTTTGTATAAGAAAAGAGCTCTTCAAAGTAAGGGGAATTTGCTTTTATTTTGAGAAAATGGTCAACATCATTTTGTTCAACCTAGTTACCTATTATTCACAAAAGCACTAAAACATGTGTTGAAAACACAAACAAATTCTGTATAGCATAATAACAAAAAAGGAAAAATTGTCAAACATAAATAATAGCAAAGCACATTTAAGTCACATGAAACATATTTTATAGTACTCATTAGTTAATAGACCATGATATTTATTAATAAAGTATACAAGTACAAATGTTAAATAAACATATATCATTATAAACAAGACTATTGCGAAGCAATATATGTCCCCTACCGGCTCCACCATAATTGTCAGATTTTTTTTTAATTTGTTGCCATAAGAACCAGAATTTTTGACGTAGAAAAAAAATGAAAGGACGTGCATAGTGTCCATATTGCCATCTATCCATGTTTCAAGTTTCATGAAAAAATATGAAGAACTTTTAAAGTTATCGTAGGATCCAAAAAAAGTGTGACAGACTCACAGACAGACGCACAGAGCGTAAACCGTAAGTCCCCTCTGGTGAAACCGGTAGGGGACAAAAATTAAATATTGATATGCAAAGTAATGATTGTCTTTCCTACCTGTTCAGGACTTTGTATGTTATACACAAAAAGGTATACACATAGTCTACAAGAATTTAAACATTGATTTTTAAGGGGTAGCATGTTGTCATTGTAATTGCATTTGAAATTTCTGAGGTAAATATTCATGAATTCAAACTAGCAGTTTTTCAAAGATATACCGATCCAATTTCCACTGAATCCTAGCTTGTTGTTTATTTTCACTGTTTTAATCTTTAAATGTCAATATCAGAGGACTATTATCAGGGAAACATTCTATTGAGCTTCCCTACAGACTACCGGGTAATATAATATGCATTGTCTGTATATATTAATAGTAGATTGATTCTTAATAATCAGTTCAAAAGTGTTCAAAAGCTCTCATTTTCCACGTGACCTACTTACAAAATCAATTGAGATATATTTGGGACAAATGTTCTGACCAAGTTTTCAGACACATTTGCACTAAATGTGGTAGTTATAGTGTGCACAAGATTTTCCTTCTATTTGACTATGACCAAGTTTTTTAAACTTGGTTGCAATTTAATTGGGAAACATATTCTCAGCAAGTTGCATGAAGATTGGACAATTAATATTGCCACTAACGTGTTCACAAACTTGTTTTTAATTTGACATAGTAAGATTGTTTTTGATCCCACATAATCCAGTTTTGAATCAGCCAAAATATGATTAGGAACATTGGTCTGAACAAAATTCCTGAAGATTTAACAATTGCATGTAGCCTGTAGAGTTTCACAAGCGTTTTCGTTAATCTGACATAGAAATCTAATTTTTGACCCCACGTAACCATTGAATTTTTTAACAGCTTAGAAAAATCATTAGATCTAGATAATATTTGGACAAAGTTTCATGAAAGAGTTCACAAGCATTTTCTTCAATTTTACCTTCTGACTTAGTTTTGGGCCTCTTGTGACCAAATTTCAACATTGACCAAGATGACATTAGACAATTTTCAGACCACGTTTTCATGCAGATCTGGCAATAAATGAGGCCTCTAGAGTGTTCACAAGCTTTTCTTCATTTGACCAAAAGCTCACCATGAGGACATTGTTCTCAGGTGAGCTAAACACAATGGACTCAATATCTCAATGATGAATAAATTATGCTGAAGACAAAATAGAGTTGATAACGGATATTTTGACCACTTCTAAATTAAATGCTTTGTTGTTCTTTTTTAAATAAAATATTTTGTTTACCCTAAACACAAAGATGTGTTGTAAATCTTTTATTTCACTGAGTATTCTTAAGTGTTTTATTTTTACTTTTTTTCTGATTTGTTATCAATAAAACCATGCAAAGAAATATAATTTGCTCCATTTTTCAATTAATTGTCTCAGGATTTGCAATAAACAGATTATGAAACCAAGACCTTACATGATTACCCTTCTCAAAAAAGTGTGTGAAATGTACGTTTTACGTACGTTTTGCGTGCGTTAAACGTGGCGGTATTGGCACTGCGTTTTTTGTGCGCTTTTTCTTACCTAGTGAGTTTTTAACAAAAACAAACAAACAAGAAAATGTGCGCTTTTTGTGGATAAATGTGCGCTTTATGTGCGTAAAACGTGTGCTTTTTATAAGTGTGTTCAATGTGCGCTTTTATGTGCGTTAAACGTGCGCTTTTTATATAAGTGCGTTTTTGACTACCATTTATGTGTGTAAAATGTGCGCTTTTAAGTGCGTTAAATGTGCGCTTTTTGTGAGTTAAATGTGCGCTTTTTTTATTTAAAAAGCGCACATTTAACTCACAAAAAGCGCAGTTTTAACCCACATAAAAGCGCACATGTGTGTTAAAGTGCGCTTTTATGTGCGTTAAATGTGCGTTAAACGTGCGCTTTTTTAAAGTGCGTTTTTGACAGCCATTTATGTGTGTAAAATGTGCGCTTTTAAGTGCGTTAAATGTGCGCTTTTTGTGAGTTAAATGTGCGCTTTTTTATTTAAAAAGCGCACATTTAACTCACAAAAAGCGCACATTTAACGCACGTTAAGCGCAGTTATAACCCACACAAAACGCACAATTACTGCACATGAATGGCAGCAAAAAACGCACTCACAAAAAGCACACATGTGCGTTAAAGGTGCATCTTTTGCCTTAACAGTTGATTCAATTATATGCTGTTAAAAGTTTTTTTAAATTCAGATATGCAATAAAAACCAATAATTATATAAACATATATATTTGTGTATTTTAATAATTACAAGATAATTCAATTTTATACTTTAATGTACACCAACATTTTTTAACATACATGAGTAATTAAATATCAATGGCAATTTGATGAAATAAATATAAACATAATTTGATTATAAATAAACAAACATTAATAGCATACTATAATAACATGTACAGTATATACACACGAACAGCTATATACATAAGAAAGATGCATATCAATCAAGGCCTTTCAGCATTTCTTTGAGGCAGCGGAGTGCAGCTCTCATCTTTCTCTCCAAGTCTGCCACCAGCCGGTCAAACTTCTTTGCAACTATTATACTGTCATGGCCTTTGCGCGATGCGTCTCGTGCATGATCTTATTTGATCAGGTCATGAAAGATATTTTATAATGTAAGTGTTGAAAATTGCTGTTATGGTAATCTTGTTGCTATAAAAATTATAAATTTAAATCAAAACTAGTTTGTTTGCTTGTTGTTTTTGGTTGTTTATTTTGCAATTTTAAACCCCTGATCACATGTGACTTAACGCTTTTCATAAATAAATACGTTTGATAGAAAATACTGTTCGAAAATGTACCAAGATACGTGGTCTCATTTTGCTGTGTGGACTGGTCGGAAGTGCGACACTTTTAAAATGCAATAACCAGTACCCTGTATAGTTTTACCTCTAAACAAATCCAGCTTTTCTTGGTCAAGGAGAGGACGCGGTTTTCCCACTCCTGTTCTCCTCATGCCGGCCAGCTTGTGCAGGGTAAAACCTGGTATTCAAGTCCATACATCAGGTAGTCTCTCTTTTGCTCCCTTTTTTGGCAGGCGATGCGATGATGCACATTCTTTCCATGGGGTTTAACCTTTTAATTTAAAAGTTCTCATTTAATATGGGGGGAAAATCTGTTCATTAATGACCAAAAATAGGTATAAATAACTTAAAGATGACAATAACCATAAAATACAGCCATAATAATTCAAATGGTGTTGTTTTTATTTAAAATTGCATTACATTTACTCATCCATTTACATTTCCCAGTGACAATACATAAATATGATAATGATCATAACTAATTCAATAAACTAAATAAAAAAGGGATGCAGAATTGAAAATACGAACCTGTTACAACAGACTGTTCTTCAGTATTCCAAAAATACAGGCAGTTGTTGAACTAGACCATATCACTTTATATGTCTTTAACCACCCACTTTTAATCTCCTTTATTGTTGATTTACACTTTGTAGTAAATACACATTTTTTTCATCACACAATACTTCATGCTGAAAGTATTTCAAGACATTTTACACTAGAATAATAAGTCTTAATTCTAGCTTCTAAAGTCAGTTGCTGATGCTGCTTGTTTTCAAAAAATAACTTCCTATCTGTGGTTCTCAAATAGATGGTGCCTGAACAAATCAAAAGTATATCAACACCCCTTAGTTAGGCTTAGATGGAGGACTGATAGGGACTGGCTATTCTCTTATCTGATAGCATGCTGTGTCATGCTAAGCCAAAAATTGCATAATTTGAGAAATACTGATAAGGCAGTAATTTCAACACCAAAATATTTATTGAATAATACACAGCACCCTTAACACAATATATTTAATTGTACATATTTAAATATAACATGCTGAATGGTTTTAGCAAATAATATTAATAGTATAAATATTATTTTAATTGCCTTTTAAAATGTATGTTTATGGTCAATGTGGTAGACATTAATTGTATTAGGGTATAAATATCAGTATAAGAAAGTTCAAATACTTATGTTGAGGAAATATAATTGATACTATCAAGCCCACATAATACTTTTGACACTTTCAATATTTTTAATTAGTTACACACAGTCTGATTTAGGTGGAAATTTTTAGAAATGTTTGAGATTAAAACGTAAGCAATAGGTATGCATTGAAATTGTATGATAAAGTATGTAACCATTAAACAGGTTAATATGGACAACCAGTAATTATTCAAACTGCCCCTTATATTATTACAGGTTACTGAGATATATGTCTATGTTTAATCATTTGATGTAAATAACTTGTTAGAGCCTGCAACAATTTTGTTTCTTGTTCAATTTCTGTACAACATTTGCTAAACGGTTGTTAAAGATGCACTTTTTAAGAAGTGTGTTAAACATGTGTCTTTTTAGATACATCCTTTTAAAACAGATCATATGATAAAAACGCACTTATGAAATAAAAGACTAACTTATGCTTAAAAAAGACGCACATCAAAATAGAAAAACGCACTTTTGTGAGAAAAAACCCACATCTGTAAACCTTAAAACACACTTCTTAGATAAAAGACGCACTTCCTAAATAAAAGACGCACTTCTTAGATAAAAAACACACATTTTGCTCACATCTACACTCAAAAGCGCACTTACAGATGAAGAAAACACACAAAAAACGCACTTTTTCACTAAAATAACGCACTTGAAAAGAAAAACGCACAAAAAGCTCACTTAAATGCACTTTTGAACACTGAAAACGCACATATTAACAAAAAACACACAATTAACGCACTTTTAAGTGCGCTAAATGTGTGTTTTGGTAAAAAGTGCGTTTTTATTTGACAAGGGTAACCAACATCTTGCTGTATGGAAATGACCATGGTTGACTCTTTCTGAATATGTTTTCCAATGGTTAGCTAAAAGTACAGATATTACAGTAGAAAGTACTGAAGAATATGGTATGTTGTGAAACATTTTGATATCAGCTTCTTCTTTTTTGACTAGAATGCTTGCTATGAATGTGAATGAAAGTAAATAACATATTCACAGCCAAACAGGTAGCCTATAATAACAAACCAGGTGTGTTTTTTCCGAAGCTACATTGTCCAAATAAATAATGATCTCTATAAGCTTGAGAGCATGTCAATGAGGAATGTTTGATATAATCAGATATATGAGCATATTTGTACAAAAGTGTGGGCAAAAGGTTATACATGCTGCAATCCTTGGGTTCCTCGATGATTATGGACCTTGCGTCATAGCCTTACCAGCCAATATATATTGATCTATTATACACCTATACGGAGATCGAATGGAATCTAATGCCTTTCAATTATTATTTGTTAATTTACATCAATCTTCTTAGCAGATCAATAACGCATAATTAATGGTTTATTGCTCTTTTGCGAACGCTTTGATGCTCTCAACTGC
Organism: Dreissena polymorpha; assembly: GCF_020536995.1. Taxonomy (NCBI): domain Eukaryota; kingdom Metazoa; phylum Mollusca; class Bivalvia; order Myida; family Dreissenidae; genus Dreissena; species Dreissena polymorpha. Next base: position 77,984,918 of record NC_068357.1, on the reverse strand, counting down.
CTTGCTGCCATTGGTTTGAAATATTGAGAAATCGTTGATTAATTAGTGAGTTAAGCTCGGATGAAATGGACTACATCGAATCAATTACTGAGTCCATTAATACTGATCATATTCGAATTAACCAAGTGAATTTTCAAGCAAATGCTGGTAAAAGGACATTATTCAGTCAGAAATTATCCTCTTCCTGAAACAAGAGGGCCATCATTGACCTGAGGTGCTCACCTGAGTTCAAGGTACACAAATTGTTGAAGCCTAATGGAACTGGTGACCTAGGTTTTTTTACCCTTTTTGATCCATATTCAAACTGAGCCTTAATATAATCCCCATGTTTTATCAAAATTAAGATATAAGCGTATCTTCTAGAGTGGTAATATGGGTTTTCTATGATTTTACCTCGTGACCTTATTTGTAGACACATAAATCCTAAATTCAAACTTGATAAATATTTTGACACAGTTTTAACAAGGTTGAGTCATAAATGTGGTTTCTGGATGGCAACAAGATTTTCCACAAATTTGATTTACTCACCTAGGTTTGGAATGCATGATATCCGGAGTAAAACTAGACCTATATATTCTCTAATTCTGACTAATTTTATCAAGATTGACTCATTAATATGGCTTCTGGAGAGGTAACACAGTTTTTTCTAAGACTTGACCGGGTGACCTAGCTTTTTAACAACTTGAGAATGAGTTTCAGATTCATCCTTGTCATTATCAAGCAGACCAAGTTTCCTTGCGATTGAGTCATAAATGTAGCCTCTCGAAATTCATTGACAACATTCTGGTAAAAAAACATAGATGCTATCCAAACAGTATCCTTTGAAAACGGTTATATTTTAAAACTGCTTCTATAAATTATTTGGAAACAAATTTCATGTAATAAGCCTCTTATATATGTCTTCCTTTTGCTAAGAAGAAACCAGCATATCAATTAAGATGAAGGGAGGTCAAACGATTATCTTGATATTGTAATGAATTAATTTCATGTTACAAGTTTCTGTGACCTAGAATTGTATCCTGTCGACATCAAAATAAACAAGAGATGTGTTTGTCATTAACATAATGCCCCCTACTGCGCCACTTTGATTTTTTTTTCATTTGGCAGGTACAGATAATATCTCTCTTTAAAGCTTATTACTTTCCTGGGATTTGTTTTTTTTTACCTTTGAACATGAAGGATGACCTTGACCTTGACCTTTCACCACTCAAAATGTGCTCCATGAGATACACATGCATGCCAAATATCAAGTTGCTTTCTGAAGCGACATAGAAGTTATGAGCATTTTGAGAAACCTTAACGCAAAGTGTGACGGACAGACGGAGGGACGGACGGAGAGTCGGACGGTCCAACCAGTATATGTCCTCCTTCGGAGGCATAAAAAGGAGTCTTCCTGGCCTCCAGACTAACCAGCGTACCAATGTCCATAATTGTAGTTCCAAGTGTTCACTAGATATTGCCAGAAAATAATTGTCATGTTACATGCCCTTTTGACCTTGAAATTTGACCTGTTGGCCCTAAAATGAATAAGAAAGTTTGGTGCAAGTAAATGAGTTAAGAGAGCTGAAATGGCAAATTGTGCATTTTTTAAGAGCAGTAACTGTGAAAAGCCTGGCATGAGTTATCATACTGAGCAATCATTTTATGACAACACACATTTTCAACAAGTTTGGTGAAGATTTAATGAAAAATGTATGAGTAAAAAGTGAATTTTGCATTTTTGTATAAACAATCAGCATTAACTTTGAAGTGCCTGGTGGGATTTATCTGGTCAAACATTTGCAAAAAGTTTGGTTAAGATTTAATGAAAACAAGAGAACAAAAACACGGTTTTACAAATCTAAAGTACTTGCTGCAAAAAATATGCTAGCAGCTGGCCGTGCAGGGAAAGTGACCATTAGACTCACATGTAGTAATCAATGTTTTTTGACAAGGTGAATCTAGACTAACACCTTGCTCATATTATATCTATACAAACAACAATAAATTAATGTGCGATTGTTATCAATTTCTTGATACATTAATTATGCTTATTTATATAAATACAGATGACTTAAAAAGCATATAAATTCTTCTTAGTATCCATGTGAATGCCATCTAAGATGCTTTATGACAAAAAAAAATCTTGGTGGGGGTGCCCAAACCACTACAAAATTCCTAAAGGATGGAATTAAGGAAATTTTCATTCACACCAATGTCTTTTGTTTTATATTAACATTAATGAAATTGGTCAATCACAAAATAATAACAACATGGCCCTTTTGACGTTCAGAAAGCATAGAAAGTATGATGAAAATGGTAATGAGAACTGAATATAAAGACAATTTGCACCATCATATAAAATAGATACATGTATTGTTGGAATATCGAATACCAATCTTACTAAGAATATAATTTCATTAAGGAAATTCCCTCTACAAAACTTTTGATTTTTGACACCATATACAATAAGATAATTGATGAAAATAAATAAACAATAAATCTCATTCTGCGTGCAATACTTTTTACTCACGAATTAGGTAGTCATAAATACAGCCCTGTTAACCCGTACTTTGTTGTTAATGCATTACTTGTTACCCTAGCAGTTCGATCAGACGCTGTCAACAACTCTAACCTGAATTAAACGTGGGATAGAGTACTAATGCGCTTTTTCGGCGTAGCTGTTTTACCCAGCTTTTCACCTTAAATGACTTTTACATAACGCCAGCAGACACGCATGAATATATTTGAATATTTAAGAGGCTGATTCGAGATTGAACCACTGAACTTTGGCTACATCACTGGTTCTGTGCTCAGCGCAAAGGATGTATCACTATTCAGTGTAAGGAACTCCAGACTACTCTCTGTAGGTTCAAACACGGAGTGTATATGTAATCTAGAGTCCGTGGTTCAAACGACACAAATTGTGGTCCAGTTACAATTACGCGTTAAAATCCATCTCGCAGAATTTCAGGATCAGTTCTCGTTCACTAAATCGTCTGGGGAATATATGATTAACTATCAATGACCACAGTTTTGCTTTCAAGATGAGAAAACAAACAAATAGTATAGGGTCACGATAAGAGGAAAATCGTTTAATAATCCAACAACAAAAGTTTGCCGTACTCAGTCATCACGTCTGGAAATCGTTCCTAAACGTCTGGATAGGCTGTCATTATTTACAAGTTTGCTATTTTGAATTCAATTTTGAATCGAAAAGCATTGAGCTAAAATGTGCCATTTACAATTCGCAATGAGATTTGTTTAATGACCCACATCATGCAAAAATGGGTCTTTTTCTATATGCGCCCATCATATGTATTGCCTACTCAGCCTGCGCATCTCTCAGTCTGGTCAGGAGATACATATTGAGACAATAACACATTTGGTGATTTTATAGCAAACAGGATTGCAGTCTGGTCAGACTGCGCAAATGCTCAGGTTGGGCTTAAAGTGCGCTGGCCGAAACGCATAAGACCCATTTCGCATGACGCGGCTATGAACGTGCGATTTAAATGTGTCGAAAGAAAACTACGTGTTAATCAAATATTAACATACGATATATTTCGATGGTGAAGAAATACACTCATAATAAGGCATGTGGTGACACATATGATGTGCACTCCCATAGTATAATTTGTATCTACTTACACTAATGTGTGGTACTGCCGTAGTATAAGTTTTATCTACTTACACTATTAAATGTGTGGTTTGATAATGACAGCACACATTTCATGCGGTGAAAATGCGACTAACAAGTTAACAAACACAATAATAACACTTTTGTTTTCAATTTAATTTTTTAGAAATGATTGCAAACTTTATTTCAAAGTCAGCATTTACGCCGACTTCCTTTTTAAAAGATATTTCTTGTTATATTAAGTTGTTTTTTTATATTCGGTTTTAGAGATTATAAAGCATTTTTTTTGTCTATACTATACCTGTAGTAATTGGAGAACCCATGTTCAACGTTTTATCAATTGAGAACTGTGAATGTAAACAAACTTAACCTTCTACTATTGCGTTGTTAGCACCCGTGAATATAAAAGATCGACGCTATCTGTTGAGAACAAAAGAATGTTTCACAGACATATCAACTTTAACCCCGCTGTTGTCGCATGCACTATGAACGAGGTTACACAACATCCCACTATACGTGTTTATCAGCATCTATTAATAGCCTCAGATAGCCCCTTTGCTGATAAAACATACTACGAAGCACGCTTAACACAAATACTGTGCGACTATCATGCAAGAATAAACACTTCATCGAAACGTATTATTCGCAAGCCTTTGCAAACTTCTATTGATAACCAAGCAATGAAACTTTACATATCCAGAAGCCGGGGCCTTATGATTGCAATTATGTAAAAAATTGACCTCTAACTGAAGTAAGCAAATGAAACGTAGCACATAGTTGACCCTTTCTATGTGCGAACGCAGGTTGAATGTAAAGTGTGCTGTTTACTATCGTAACTCACTACGTGAGCGTATCCGTCGCTTGGTGTGAGTCAAACAAAGAATGAACCATAATAATAAATGTATTGGAATTAAACAGCATTGTATTAAATTCTCAAGCAAACCACATTAAAACACGCTGGCCAAAAGGCCATAAGACCCATCTTCGCATGACGCGGCAATGAAATTGTGATTTAAATGTTTGGAAAAAAAATGCATGTTAATCAAATATTAACATAAGATATATTTTGATGACGAAGAAATAAACCCATAATAAGCCATGTGAGGACACATTATGGTGTTCACTCCCATAGTATTTTTTTTATCTACTTATACTAATGTATGGTTTGTCTATGATAACACACATTTCATGCGGTGAATATGCGACTAACAAGTGGAAAAAAAAATAAAAATAGTTAAACTTATTTTTTAATTAAATTATTTAGAAACGTAAATTTCAAAGTCAGCATTTACGCCGACTACCTTTTTAAAAGATAATTATTGTTATATTTAATTGTTTTTATTAATCGGTTTTAGCGGTTTTAGCATTTTTTGTTGCCTATCGTATATGTAGTTATTGTTGAAATCATGTTCGACGTTTTGTAAATTGAGAACTGTGAATATAAACAAGTGTAACCTTATACTATTGCGTTGTTATCACCCGTGCAATTGGACTCTCCCTTGTTTTAATATCGGCAGCCGCATCTATTAATAGCGTCATATTATCAATGACCTGTGCAGAGCAAAAATACTACGTCATTAAGACGCATCAGATAGTTGACTATTTTAATCATTCATAAACAATATCTGCCGCAACACGTATAAAACAAACATTTTTTATTGATTCTTTTCTATATACGCCCCGTTCAAAAATATTCCATTTCACACAATATTCACATAATGAGTCCATTTGCGAATGAATAAAGTTGAAGAACCTCTTGCATAAATTATACAACTCTTTCTCGCGCAGTTGCGGCAGATGTGGCGGGTATCCGGCTAAGCGTAGTTAACAGCGAACTGGCTGGAAATTTTGGTACTGACATAAGTTGTTCGCAAGCGAACAACTAAAACAGGGAAAACCTGTACATGTATCTTATGCTTTGAGGCAGTTCTTTCAGTCTTTGGTACCAATTCATGAATCAAATGAAAATTGGTATTTAACTATTAGGGAAAAATTAAAAGTATGTTTAATTACTCAACAGTGACATTTGTGTTGCTCTCAAACTGCAGTTATATAACCAGTATGATTTGATTGAATTTCTTAGAATGGTGGCTATCAAGAAAGAAAAACACATTTACAAATCAGACAAATTTTATTCGTCACATATTCCTTTCTACAGCATCTATGGTGATCCCAAACAACAATAAACATCAAACCATTCAAAAACTAGATTTTACAACTAAGCTACAACTTTATGAAATATATACAGAAAGGGACTTTTAAGCTTAAATGATTCTTAATTATTAATTTACTACTACAAAAACACACTTAACCAACTCTTGTAAATCTTTTATAACCATATACCATGGCTGTGTTTTAGGCTAAGACATGTCTTAGAGCAATATAAATCATAGCATGAAATTAATTATAAAAGCAACAAGAAAACAATTAAATGCTACAAATGTTTTGATATTCTATCCAAAATTTAAATATGCCCTCCTGGTTTGTAAATATCCTCTTTGTTGTCGAAATACTTGTCAAATGTAACTTTATATCTGTGAGAAAGGTTTATCTGCAAGACTTGCCCAAGTACTGGTAGTGTACATGTAGGATAAAATGTACAAGAAAAAAGGCAATCCAAAATCTGAAGTTTAAAACAAAAATAGGTTGAAAGCTATCCTATCCAGTGCATTGAAGGATTTAGAAATTATTTTGCACGTATGTTTTTAATGCATGTGGAAAAAGTGTCCTCCCAGTCTGCACAGGCTATTCAGGGATGACACTTCACTTTTATCATGTTTTTGTTATTATACTGCACAGGCTAATCTGGGACGACACTTTACGCACATGCATTAAACACCTTTTTCACAGAGTGCGGCTCAAATCATGAACTGGTAAAGTAAACATTCGAGGACGCAGACCCCACCTTGCCCTGTTCAAACAGCTCATGTGACCAAGGCAGCTTAAGCAAAGGATTGGTTCAGCTGGTTTACTGTAGAGGCTAGCATATCTTTTGTATCAATATATTTATAAGAATACTCAAGGCACTTAACGTTTATAATGTATATAAAGCATATAAAGTTCTTTGAACTTGTTGGTTATTGAACTGCAAAACGGATTGTTTTTTATTTATTGGTAGATATTTGCTCATTATTTTTACAACTTAACAAAAATTAAGGCACCTTTCCTGTACATAAAATCAATACTCGACAAAATCTTAAATTCATTTAATAAAAGTTCTCTACTTAAATAAAATTCTCCTTACTCTTTTTTCTGTTATATTTTTTACACCAGTTTGAAACCATGTTTTAAAGATTATTTGAGACATAGATCTGCACTTAATATTAAAATTTTGTGGAATAACGCATTTCCAAGAAAAGTGTGACAACTTATTTATAATCTTAACAACACACAACACTATGTTTGCATGCGTTTAATAATGATGCATAATGAAATTTGAAATACAAAAACCTAACCTGAATATAAACATGATCACATTTGTCAACAATACACAAGTCATTTATACATTTAAGAACTAACTAACAATCAGATCTAGAGGCTAGAGTGCACAAACGTTAGAAGCATGCGAGTAGAACAGAAATTTTGAAATACAAAAATATAATTAACATTAAATTCATCCAATTTTTTTGACAAACCGTATTAGACAGAAAAGTGAAGAGATCTATATTTTTGCCACCAGTAAACACCAATTCTTATGATTAAAGGGACCTTTTCACAGATTTTGGCATGTATTGAAGATTGTGATTAAATGCTTTATATTGATAAATGTAAAAATTGGATCTAAAAAGCTCCAGTAAACAAACAAGAATAAAATTAAAGAAAGAAAACTAACTTACCCCTTAACTGGGCTCGAACCACTGGAGTAAAAGTCTAACGCTTAAACCACTCCGCCATTAGTGCTCATACAATGAAAGATGTATTTTATACTTTATATAGACAATCCTCGTAGTGTCAAAAATATAACGACAACAACAGTTGCATAGCAACGCTTAATAATTTTCAGGTTATTAAATTGTCAAAAGAAACATATAATGGATATTTTTGAGCATGGTAAATGTTCAGTATTACTGTTTCCTAACAAATATCATAACAAGGAAAATTTGCGAATCTGAAACATTTTTGACGATGCTGGAACAGCAGCGTCCAAGGTTTGATAACCAGTAAAACAATTCTTCACAATGGCGACCTATGTAAAAGACCGAGCCAGTCCGATTGAGATAACTCGATTTTTCAGTTACTTCCCTTGGCATTCGCCACTGCGTAGGAGATTGCTCGTTGATTTTCATTGATAACATTCTCCTAGCAGAGTTGTCATTCGTGTTGATAAAGGTAAATATAAATAGAACAGCATATCCTGGGGAAACAGATTCAATAAGTGTATCAGAACGTTAATTTCAAATTAGTAATTTTACATCCATTTTATTTTTATGGACCAATGAAACAACTATATATTTTCTCTATTTTGTTTGATATTTGTTCTCGATTTAGTAAATAAATTGCGAATAAAAACATGTAAAATTAACTTTTTACGTGATCACAAAACTAAAGAATGCGAACGATTTCGAACCTGCAAATTGTAAACGCTGCACTGCTATGATATATATAGATAAAACAACATTTTTTGTGTAATTGTCCGTCCCGCTAGCGCAGTGGTAAGGACGTTCGCTTTTTCACCATTACGACACAGGTTCGGCTACCGCTCCCGGCGCAATGGTATATTTTGTATGTTTTGTGGTCACCATTCCGGACAGGTGTTTTTTTCCGGATAATCTTACACCCCCCCCCCCACCCCCAGCATTTGACCATATAAAAAATTAAAAAGTATTTCAGTACAAAACAAATAGCTGGAAATTGCAGCTATCATTCAAAATTCGTCCCAACTGTCGTCAATCTAATCTTATTAGGTAGGAGTGCTGGACACACTCCGGGTCCCAACATTATGCAGCCTCAGCGCGGAGGTAACTCATTACCTTGGAAAAACACAAATACACACACTGGGTGCAGCCTAGGCGCGTATAGACTCAAACAAGGCAACAAACTCAAGTGCGGGCACAATCATTTAAAATTTACATATTGAATACGATATGCTAACAGAAATTACACAACCACCTAAGTGTACATACCATGTTTGATATTTCGTTTGATTGTTAGATTTCAGCATATACATGTATAAGGTCATTTCGCTACTAGTTAACTTATCCATATGTTCGTGGGCGAACTCGGATAGTCAAGTGCTCATACGATTGAGCTCACATGGTCCGGCTATGTGCTCATACCTACTTTCGAGAATCATCATGAAGGTATTGCCATACTTAATGAACAAGAATGTGACCCGCCTCCCAGTTTCGCTCAATGGGTCAAGTTACCCACAGGCACTACTTCCCCGTACCCCTAAACTTTTTTTCGTACCAAAAATGTTTCGTACGCAAATTTTTTTCGTACCAAATTTTTTTTCCTACCCAAAATTTTCGTACCCAAATGTTCGTATCAACATACACAATTGTGGTGATATAGATAAACTTAAATTGATGTTTTATATCCATCCTCTTCAAAAGCATCGTCACACCAGTACTGCCAGTACTTTGATTATTTAATCTTGTCAATTTACCAAAACGTAAAAAGGTCCCTTTAAATAGAGTCCTTTAGAGAATTAATGTAACCATCTCTTCCATGATCCACAAGCAAAATAACCCTCCCATTGTACAACAGTAAAATATTAAAAAATATTGTTTTGCTAATTTTTAATCATTAATTGAAATTGATAACATAACATTAGAAGCAATATTCAATTAAACTAGTTCTTTTCATTTTTCTTGTTTTTATATTATATATATTGTATGTCTGGATTCTAAGACAATTATTTCATTGTTATTTTGCCTATTGCTGAAAATCAAGTTTGATTCAAATACGAAGCAATAAACAACAAAACTGCTGTAGAAGATGTTACATCTCATCACATATTATTCCTCTGCCAACTAAATGATCATTAAAACAAGAGCTGTCACCATAGGATGACATATGCCCCCTATAAACGCTTTGATAGAAGTTATAGCATTTTTCGAAACCTAAACGCAGATTTCGAAACCTACACGCGGACCCTAAGTTCAAGGTCAAGGTCACAGGGGTCAACATTTTTGTGCGTATGGAAAGGCCTTGTCCATATAATCATGCATACCAAATATGAAGGTTATATCTCAAGGGACATAGAAGTTATGAGCATTTTTCGAAACCTAAACGAAGATTTTGAAACCTAAACGCACACCCTAAGTTCAAGGTCAAGGTCTTAGGGGTCAAACTTTTTTGTGTCTTGTCCATATACAGATGCATACCAAGTATGAAGGCTTTATCTCAAGGGACATAGAAGTTATGAGCATTTTTCGAAACCTAAACGCAGATTTCTAAACCTTAACGCGGACCCTAAGTTCAAGGCTAAGGTCACAGGGGTAAAAAATTGTGTGTGTATGGAAAGGCATTGTCCATATACACATGCATACCAAATATCAAGGTTATATCTCAAGGGACATAGAATTTATGAGCATTTTTTGAAACCTAAACGCAAAGTGTGACGGAAAGACAGACAGACAGACGGACAGACGGAAAGTCTGATCACTATATGCCCCCTTTTCTTCTAAAAGGGGGCATAAAAAAGTTCTCAACAATTTTTATAGCAATACAAGAAATACATTGTTGGCTCACATATTGTGTTCCTAAGCATAAATCTTAAACAATTAAACTAAATAACAATAATAACAGTAAACTTGTTACAAAAATAAATCATGTGCTCACAAGAATAAGAATTGGTCAAATTAAAAAAAGGACAGTAACACAATGATAAATATATACTTCTACACAACATAATGATACCAATCTAATATTGCACAAAAAAATCACAAAATGCCGTACTCTACACGGAGGTATAATACTATAAAAAGACATTAAAGCGGGTATATACGATTTAGTCAAATATTTATGAATTTATATAAACTGTGTAAAAAACTTATTATATATATATTTCAATATAAATTAAAATAAAAGTTAAGAACAACATGTGTCGAAAAATGCGAAATAAGCCAGATATTTAATTCTGAAATTGAAAACGGCTGTACAGCCGAATTCGCCAGCATGTATACCATACATGTACGATGTGCATCTAAACTTAGTTTAACGGTTTATTTGAAATTCTGCAACGATATCTATTCATACGACACACGAACACTATCTCCGATCCTAATACAAGGACGAGTGCTTCGGTTATTGTAGGAAAATATGTACGTCACTATCGGCTCGGGGCGCTAATTTGTCTTTGCTGCATTTTATGAAATTCGGCTTTAATGTATAATTTTTCTTGCCTATTTTGTGTTATTGTAACATATTTTATCAATATAATACAATTAAACACATATAAAAAATCGTATATACCCGCTTTAATATAAACATGAGAATGGATGAAAATGTCTTGACCACAAATGACAGTTTCTTGATTAACATGAACATTTCATTGTAATGAGCGTTAATTTCATGAGAACAAATGAAAGTGTCATCAGCACAAAGGAGAATAAAGGAAACCTAGAATGACATACTATTACTAGATGAAAATGTAGAATTGCACCTTTCAGTAATTTGTGGCAATTTCAGGAAAATAATCACATGAAAAGGACTAGACCATAGCAAATTATATGAAAATAAATAAACATGATGGAAAAACACCGGTGTAAAACATGAAACAAAATATTGGACAAGAAAAGAAATACAGAATAATGTAACAACTGAGTAACAGAGAATTTGGTAAAATAATTGCAAACATTTTGAATCAATGTAAACCTTAGATTCATTTGAAAGGGAGATCAATGAAATTTAAAAATTATAACAAGTTGTCTTCCTTTCACAGTTTCATCAACATCAACTTTTGTTTAGAATCATCATAATGATCGATTCTTATCATATTTGAAAAAATTTACTTGTCATGAAGTTCATTATAACATGCAATAAAAATTTATAAATACAGTAAATGAGCAGAAACAAAACAATAGTATGCAAGAACAAGAAATAAGACAAAACACAATAACGAGGTAGAAAATAACCTAACACAAATAGACTACAAAAATAAAAAGAATTTGTAGTGCCTAATTGTTAGAAAGGTCAAGTATTGCACCACTTCACTACCATTATTTGTATAACTCATACTAACCCAACAATGCACCAAAGTCATGAAAAAGATTGTAACACACAAACAAAATGTATATATAGTTTTCATTTCATAAATTGAAGGCAGAGCCTTTCCAATAATGTAACAAAATTAAAATTACATACAAACTAGCGTTATCACTGTTGATGATTCATAACTCCAAATGCTGCTTTGACTAAGTTATTAGAAGGGGTTTGACCTTATAAGTGCTCTATTTTGACCTTCAGTGCCATAGTATACATTGTAAACTTGAACTTGAAGACGAACTTCATACAAGATGGCGGCCAGTATACAATTTGACCAAAAATCACAGTATTTTTCATCATGTAGATGAACTATATAAGGTTTCATAGCGATTCGCTGCACAATTTCAAAGTTTGCTTTAAATAATGGCCTGCAAATTGCCAAATAAATTCCTGGATAAAAGTCATTTTGTATGACTCTTGTCAAAGGCAATATTATGTATAACACTGCCACACATTATGTGTTTTTTTTCTAATGAATAAAGTTTTATGGAAATGTACTCCTAAAGAAAAGAAAACAATAATTTCAACATGTCTGCTACAAAGAGTCCATGATGGCAATAAGTTGTCCAGGCATTATACTGTTCATCCAGTGTGTTAAGTTCCGCATATGCAGCTCAACAAAATAAACGAATTTGATATGAATGATATCTTGGAAAAAATATGTCAGCCAATACTTTTGAATTTGAAACATGAACCGTTTAATATAACTTTTAAAAACAAATTGAAGAACAAAGTTTGAAGAACAAGAGATTCTATCAACTAACCAACCAACCAACCAACCAACCAATGGACCAACCAACATTGTGACACCAGAATACCCTTCTTCAAACTCTGTTTGTGAGGTTTTAATGACACTTGTCTGGCTATATGATGTGAAGCAAAGAAATATTTGTATGCTACCAACATCGCAGGCATACCGTAAATTTCAGGCATTAGTAAAACACCTAATTGACAATTTTAATAACCATCCACACAACACCTTTATGGTGACAATGTTGAAATCTTGATGATTTCAGACAGCTATATGGTAACAGTGGGCATATCTTGATATTTTGAGTAACGTTCCTGAGGCTGTGTGGAGTCTTCCGTTGTAGTCGACCTGCATTCCACGTTCTCATTTGCCGTCTGCTCTCGACGACCACTGCCATCACCACCCACAAACTGTGACATCTCCTCTTCATGTGGCTCCCCACACATATTTCTCTTACCATCACCATCACCACTACCATCACAACCTTTTCTGCCATTATGATAATGATCATGCCTTTCACTGTTTCCGTTTCCACCATTTTCATCCACATTTCCTGCACCGAAACCTGACTGGATTAACTCCCTGGATGCCTCAGAAACTTCAAAGTTCTCTGCTAGATTATCACAGCTAGATTCACGAGACTTGTCCTCCATCGCCTGCTGATAGCTGGGCGGGCCATAAGGGGGTGGGGGGTCGACGGTCACCTCTTCAATTATGATGTCATTTGGAGATTCCATTGAAATATCAGTGGTCGCCTCATTATACCCCGGTGGCCGGTCATCAGACGTACACCTGTAATGGTGACATGACATGATTATAATTCCATTAACACTGTATTATGTGAATTGGGAATAAGACATCAATTTGGGAATAAATTGTGTTTTATCAAAAGTGCACAATATGCAGATTTATATGTTGTATTTATCTAGTTTGACAAATTATAATTTAAACAGATACTTGCATATATAAAAGCATCATTTAAATTGATTTTACTTCAAAACTGGATTTTTTATCAATTAAAAAAAAAATCCTCATGAAATGAAACTGTGTCCATGCCGCGCATGGACACGGTTTAAAAATACACTTTAAATGATAAAAATACAATCACTGTTAATGAAAAAGTCATGGAAATTGCTTATTAAGCTTAAATTATAGATAATATATTACAAAAATAAATGTAGATCATGAAATGAATAGTTTTGTTTGAGAAAATCACCAAACTGATGCCCATTCCCAGTTTGATGTCTTATTCCCAATTCACATAATACAGTGTTCATTTTAAATAATATTATCCAATTTAGAAAAGAAAACTCAATCTGGATAAATAGTAACTATTGTACTTTAAGGATAAACGTGTAAATATGTTTCAACTTTGTATTACATTAAAGGCAAGTGTAAGATGCTCTGGTATATAAAGTCACAGTTGCAAAATACATCCACCAACTGATTTAAAAAGCTCTAATCGGCAACCGTTTCCCCACAGGTTTGGTTTAGATTAGAAATTATTTAAAGATAATTATAATAAATGCATAAGAAGTCCACTGAGCAAAGCGTTTGGTAGAGATGCACATGACAACTATTGAACTATTGAACACTGCACAAATAAGTACTTTTGAGTGGGCAACTTCCCTAATTAGGAAATAATACTTTTATCATCCCCTGGGTATGTGATACAAAGAGCTCTTCTGTGTAAACTAAGTTATCTGTAAAGCATGTGAAATTTGACTGATATTATATGTATTTTCATGTAGTATTGTTAGTTTAAACGTATTTATTCATTTCGTAATCATACAATTCAAAACATTGTTGCAAAGTAAAAAATTCATGGATAAGTAAACAAGCGTAAAGCTTATATTAATTCTTTTCCATGGTGGAGTTGACTCGTATATGTTTAGCATTTAGGCGGCCACAAGAACATGGATGCGCTCACGTAATTGTTAGGATTGTGATTGGATCGTGTTCAAAGTTAAAACAGAATCAGTATTGTTCATTTTCTTTCTCATCATTTTATAATTGTGTTATTTACATGTAAGTCACTTGTAATTTAGTAGTCCATTTTCTTTGATTGTGGAATTGTGGAATTAGATCTGTGTCTAGACAGTGGCTATTAGTGTTTTGTGATGGCAAACAGTATCTTACTAATTTTTATTTGTGTTTTGTTTACTTGCTCTTTTTTGATAATGTCTTTTTGTTTTGCAATGTCGGTCAAATATAATGGAAAAGCCATAAAAGCATATTTGCCATTTTGAAAGCAAACACATCCATGGACATTATTTGATATATTAGCTCGGCTGTTTTCGGAGAAAACCTGAGGTATTGTCATAGCCAGCTCGTTGTCCGGCTTCATGCTAAAACCTTAACATTTTATTAACCTTTTGAACATTGGCTCTAAAATCAGAGTGCTTCCACCTACAACTTTGAAACTTCATATGTAGATGCACCTTGATAAGTTCTACACGCCACATCCATTTTGGGGTCACTAGGATAAAGATAAAGGTCACTGTGACCTCTAAAAAAAAATTCTGACAAGCTTTCATTTATTCAAAACTACATCCGCAGCCGAGCGTTGGCACCCGTTATGCGGTGCTCCTGTTATATTTATTATAGTCTTACCTTTTAAAACAAGATGTGTTTGTGAAACACAATCCCTATACGATGTTTGACCTTGTAGGATGGCCTTGACCTTGACTCTTCACCACTCAAAATGTGCAGCTCCATGAGATACACATGCATTTCAAATATAAAATTGCTAGCTTCAATATTGCAGAAGTGACATTACATGAGCAATTTTGACCCATATAATTGACCTTGAAGGATGACCTTGACCTTGACCTTTCACCACTAAAAATGTGCAGCTCCATGAGATACACATGCATGCCAAATATCAAGTTGCTATCTTCAATATTGCAAAAGTATTCATAACATTTGCGATTTGGGCCACATATATTTGACCTCTGACCTTGAAGGATGACCTTGACCTTTCACCACTCAAAATGTGCAGCTCCATGAGATACACATGCATGCCAAATATCAAGTTGCTATCTTCAAAATTGCAAAAGTACTCATAAAATGAGCGATTTTGGCCACATATATTTGACATCTGACCTTGAAGGATGACATTGACCTTGACCTTTCACCACTCAAATTGTGCAGCTCCATGAGATACACATGCGTGCCAAATATCAAGTTGCTATCTTGAATATTGAAATACTGCAAAAGTGTACATTAAATGAGCGATTTTGACCCATATATTTGACCTTTGACCTTGAAGGATGACCTTGACCTTTCACCACTCAAAATGTGCAGCTCCATGAGATACATATGCATGCCAAATATCATGTTCATATCTTCAATATTGCAAAAGTTATTGCAAATGTTAAAGTTGGCGCAAACCAACCAACAGACCAACAGACCAACAGACAGGGCAAAAACAATATGTCCCCCACTACTATGGTGGGGGACATAAACAAACTTATTCATAAAATAAAATTACTATACTGACAACTTTTTGCATTTTGATGTAAATTATGCATTATGATTGGATAATCCATCCATGTAACAAGTGAGTCTACTACATATGCAATAATATACACAAACAGTCTAGCAAACTAACAACAAACTTATGCATCAACATCATAGAGATTCATGCAAATACATTTTTCTAGCAGCTCATACACAAATGAAATACAGACAAAAATTGAAGCAAAAGGACCATTAGCCCATAAGGTCGCTATGGGGTAGTGGATATGGTGTCCGCCTCATGACCGGGAGGTCACGGTTAGATCCCCACAGTTTGAATTCCCCAACGACACCAAGTATGGGTTCTTAGTCCCAGGAAACAGACTCGAGAGTGTTTCAATAAGCCTTAGGCTTTCTATGCAATCAAGCTAAAATAAATAAGTTTAAAAGCTAAGCCCATCACCTGAGACCCAAGGAACATAACTTTTCTGAGCTTTCAGACTTCTCAAGGTTTCACAATAGAGTTATAAGGAAAACTTTCCAAATACCTGGTTGCCATGTTTTAAAACTAACAAAACTCATGAACTCAGTCCAGATATCTACCATTTTTAATTTTCTGAGCATGGTCATGATGGGTGTCTAAAATGTGACCTCAACTGGTTTTACTTAAGCCATTTAAGGAACACGTCCCAACCCCCTCCCCACCCACCTCATGTAGGCTATGTTTTAAATAAACAGGAATCATATATTACACATCTGAAAAATCATTACAGCAAATATTCAGAGAAAGTTTTATGAAGAATATGCAAACAAACATGACTTTTAGAACTGTTAACAAGCAAATTCTTTCATGTGAACAAATCACCAAGTTTTGCGCAAACAAACATGACATCTAGAGTGTTAACAAACAATTTCTTTAATGACCAAGTTTTTGATGCCACAAAGTCAGTTCCAAACATATCTGAGATATCAGTGTAAGAAATGTACTCACCACGTTTCATGTGGCCTCTAGAGTTGTAATGTTTTCTTTTCTGTGACCTACAGACCTAGTTTCTTGCCTGAGATATTATTGAGAGAAATGTCCCTCCCAAAGATTCATGACGATTGGGCAATACATGTGCCAACATGTGATCACTAAATCTCCAGATGAGCTTTAAAATTTCCCAAAAATTTCCCAACATAATTACAGCCAATTTACAGAATATTTAATAGCAATTACTGGTAGTTATTAGTTAAATTGATTGTTCAGCTATGGTCATTCTGTTCGAGTTGTTAATTTTACTTCACAAATACATATTCATGGTATTTGCATTAATTAACACTTTGCATGCTGGGAAATTTGTTGTCTGCTAAAATGTCGTCTGCTGAATTTCTAAAATTAGCATTTTCTTTGATTTTTTTTCAAAGACTACTATCAGAATAGCAAACAGTTTGGATCCTGATGAGAGGCCATGTTCTGTGGCATCTCTTCTGGATCAAAACTGTTTGCAAAGGCCTTCAACATTCGGTTCCAGCACTGAAAGGGTTAAGAGTCGAATCTGAAGTGAAAGTATGTTTTTCTTAAACTCTAACCTCTGGCACGTGGTCTCGATGTTGAGGGTATCCATGACAACAGTGAGGGTGCCCCTGTCATCCTCATGTTCTATCACCATGGAGGCCACAGTAGCTCCCGAGTTCTGAAATAGAAAACTGTTCATACAAATGAAAGTTGAAAAAGTGGCATTTCTTTAGCAATTTTTAACACAAGATAAAAAATTGCCCTGTCACAACTTCAATAAAAGAAGATTGCCTGAAAGTTAGACTTATAATGTATAATGTACGTTGAAGAGTGAAGAAGTATTAACAAACAAGTTTTGTATACAAAAAGACTGACATATATATTTCCACAGTGAATTCACTCAACTTCTTTGGGTGAGTAATATAAATATCCCGTAAAATATAGATGCTGTCGTCGAGGTCAGAATGGTGGAATGAATTTGGTGTCCCTCTTGCTGCAACGAGGTCCAAGGTTTGAAACATGCGACACGTCACAAAGGCTCACAGTACTAGTTCATAAAGAGCTACATGTATATAAGTCAAAGGCTATCAATGAAAGGGGGCTTAAACTACAGTCTGTCATAACAGTAATAAAGAATACCCCCCCCTCATCCGAAACTGCATGCCATTATATTAAGCCGGTTTATAAAACCCCCAAAATATTTACCCATTGGTCATTGACAGTTTTTCCCACAATACAGTGTAATAATATACCAAATACTACGCAGTACATTTATTTCAGAGCTATAATTGAGTCTGAATTAATCGCCCTGTGGTGTTTGCAGTTCTGAACATAGAGGCATGATTGGACATTTTTGTTGAAGAGGTGACAACAATTTAATGATGTTACATACCAACTATTAAACTTCTGGGCCTTGGGGTTTCAGTGGAAACTTGTTTCACTTTTTTTTCTATAAAACTCTATATTAATATTGGCCAGTTTTTATGCCAGGGCTATTATTGGAGGAAACTATACAGTTTTGTACAAGTTATTTTGCTAATAGTGAACGCTAATAGTCATGATAATGTAGAATGCCTAATATACGCCTACAATAAGGGTTGTAGAGTTGAAAATATTTTTATCTGTAGATTTGTAAAACAGAGTTGCAGTCCATTTGATAAAAATTCTGAAAAAGAGGGCCAAATGTTGTAATATATTAACCTGAGACCACAAGAAACTTTTAACGATTGTGAGAAGGTAGTGTTTACTAAGTTTCACAATAAAACTGCCAAAAAACTGGCAGCTATGATTCCATATGACCAGGTTTCAAACTCGGCTGAAATATGATTAGGAAAAAAGTTCTTGACAAGTTTCATGATAATTAAAGATATTCCTTTAAATTGACCTAGAAACCTTGTTTTTACCCATATGATCTTGTTTTAAACTGAACAAGAGATGTGTTTGTCAGAATCACAATGCCCCCTTCTGGGCCGATTTAAAGCCATATATTTGATCTTAGACCTTGAAGGATGATCTTGACCTTTCACCACTCAAAATATGCAGCTCCATGAGATACACATGCATGCCAAATAACAAGTTGCTATCTTCAATATTGCAAAAGTTATGACCCATGTTTAAGTTTTCGGACGGACGGACGGACTTACAGACGGACGGACGGACAGTTAAAAAACTATATGCCACCCTGACCTTGACCTTTCACCACTCAAAATGTGCAGCTCCATCAGATAATTAACATGCATGCCAAATATCGAGTTGCTATCTTCAATATTGCAAAAGTTATGACCAATGTTAAAGTTTTCGGACGGACAGACGGACCGAGGGACAGTTAAAAATGTATATGCCATGGGGGGCATTCAAATCAAGAGGAAATATTATGGTCCAGTTTTAATAGGATTTGGCAATAAATTTGTTGTGTTCACAAGCATTTTCTTATTCTACCTAGTGACCTTAAGTGCTGGACCCTAGTTTCAGACTCAAACAAAATATCGTTTGGGCAAATGTTCTGACCAAGTTTCATGAAGATTGGGTGGTAAATGTGGTCACTAGAGTGCTCAGAAACTTTTTCTTTTATTTATCCTAGTGACCTATGTTTTGATCCCATGTGACAAAGTTTTGAACTTTAAATTAGATTAGTATTAAATGTAACATCAGGCATGTTCACAAACTTTTTGAAATGTGGCCTAGTGACCTAGATTTTGACCGTATGCAACCCAGCTTCAAAGTCCACAGAGATATTATTGGGACAAATGGTCTCACCAAGATTTATGAAGATTGGTCAATAAATATGACCTAAAATTGATCTGGTGACCTAGTTTTTTACCACTCCTGATCCTTATTCAAACATGGCATGTCAAGATAAACATTGTGACCAAGTTTCATAGAGATTTAGTAATAAATGTGGTTTTTAGAGTGGTAATTATATTTTTTATTTGTTATATAACACCTTCCATTAAAGTAAATTTAATTCAACCTTTCATTAAAGTGCCTAATCACTAACAGACAATATGTACCTGGGTTTATTGGTGGATTATTTAACTGAGTGTAACAAGAATGGCCAATAACATTCTGCTTTTTGTTACAAGTTAAGTCACCATTTTAATAGACAGTTGTTGGACTTTTTAAAAAGAACGCGAGATTGAATCTCACAGAATCAAAGTTTCTGTAAGTTGCTAATCTTTAAGAAAAAATAATAGAGTATATGTCTCAGATATCGAGACCATTTCTTTGAAGAGTCATTTATAACAGTATGAATATTTACTCAGAAAGGCATGATGCTGTGTAATTAACAGTACATATGACAGCAGCTAAGACAGGCAGTCGAGATTAACAAATTCTTCACAATTCTTGCAAATGTATTGCTAGACGGTCATGAATTGACAGGTGATATTCCAAACAATTATCAATGTTCTCAACATGAAATTGCATTCCACGATAAACATTTGTGTGGAGACAAGAACATTTGAAGTGAATGATCTATGTTATTGTTCAATGTAATGGAAGTAATAAAGAAATGTAGAAGAATACTATTGAGTCCTTTATATGGCACTGACGCATTAAAGCAGCTGTTAATATCAAATGTACACATTTCTAAAGCACAACTTCTGCCAATGATGCGGGGTATTTATAGCAATATGAACGTAGGTAACCTTTACCACTATAGACAATTATTGCATTTTAATGTCTCGTGTTTAAAGGAAAAATGTCATGAAACACCTGCCAAATGCCACTAAAATACAACGTCCGGTAAAGTTAATATTTATTCATTAGGAATTGTTTGCTGTTTTATTCAGTATTTCAATCATATTGTGTATATTTTATACTTTTGTTGTTTTTTTGCCTTTAAAGCTTGCTTACCTGCACCAAGACTCCAAGAGTTTCATGAAGATAAGGAAATAAATGTTGCCTCCATGTTTACAAGCTATTCTTTAGTTAATCCTAGTTACAAACAAGAGGGCCATGATGGCCCTGAATCGCTCACCTGACTCATTAAGATCAGATGAAAACTATGACCTCTATTGTCTACACAATGTTTTTCTATGATTTGACCTAGTGACCTAGTTCCTGACTCTAGATGACCCAAATACAATCCCAATCCAGATTTCATCAAGATAAACATTCTGACCACAGTTCATAAATATTGGATGAAAACTGTGACCTCTATTGTCAACACAAGGTTTTTCTATTTATTTGACCTAGATTTTTACCCCAGATGACCCAAATACAATCCCACCCAGATTTCATCAAGAATTCTGACCAAATTTCATAAAGGTTGGATGAAAACTGTGATCTCTAATGTCTACACAAGGTTTTTCTATTATTTGACCTATTGACCTAGTTTTTGACCCCAGATGACCCAAATAAAATCCCAACCCAGATTTCATCAAGATAAACATTCTGACCAAATTTCATAAAGATTGGATGAAAACTGTGACCTCTATTGTCTACAGAAGGTTGTTCTATTATTTGACCTAGTGACCTTGTTTTTGACCCCAGATGACCCAAATACAATCCCAAACCGGATTTAATCAAGATAAACATTTTGACCAAATTTCATCAAGATTGGATGCAAACTGTGACCTATACTGTCTACACAAACAAATTGTTGACGGACGGACGCACGGACACACGCAGGCACGCACAACGGACGCCGGACATCACACGATCACATAAGCTCACTGTGTCACTTCATGACAGGTGACCTAAAAATATGTGTCGGAGATAAACATGAACAGTTGTGGTTAAAATCCCATAGAAACAAGGGCTGTTTGTAAAACATGCATGCCCCCCTATATGGGCTATAAGTTGTAGTAGCAGCCATTGTGTGAAAACGTTTTTTGTCACTGTGAATGGTGGTGGTGGTGGTGGTGGTGGTGGTGGTGGTGGTGGTGGTGGTGGTGGTGTAGTAGTAGTAGTAGTAGTAGTAGTAGTAGTAGTAGTAGTAGTAGTAGTAGTAGTAGTAGTAGTAGTAGTAGTAATAGTAGTTGTAGTAGTAGTAGTAGTAGTAGTAGTAGTAGTAGTAGTAGTAGTAGTAGTAGTAGTAGTAGAAGTAGTAGTAGTAGTAGTAGTAGAAGTAGTAGTAGAAGTAGTAGTAGTAGTAGTAGTAGTAGTAGTAGTAGTAGTGGTAGTAGTAGTAGTAGTAGTAGTAGTAGTAGTGGTAAAAGTAGTAGTAGTAGTGGCAGTAGTAGTAGAAGTAGTAATAGTAGACGTGGTGGTGGTGGTGGTGGTGGTGGTGGTGGTGGTAGTAGAACTAGTAGTAGTAGTACTAGTAGTAGTAGTAGTAGTAGTAGTAGTAGTAGTAGTAGTAGTAGTAGTAGTAGTAGTAGTAGTAGTAGTAGTAGTAGTAGTGGCAGTAGTAGTAGAAGTAGTAGTAGTAGTAGTAGTAGTAGAAGTAGTAGTAGTAGTAGTAGTAGTAGTAGTAGTAGTAGTAGTAGTAGTAGTAGCAGTAGCAGTAGCAGTAGCAGTAGCAGTAGCAGCATTACAAGACCAATACTTAAGAATGATCAAATGGGAAAAGGTAACATAGCACCAGCAGTAAATATGGGGCTCATTTACAGGTCAGATTTGGAATCTCTGCTGTAAAATGAGATTTTGAATGAATTAAAGGGAGGCAAATCTGTAATAAAAAGAACATGCATAAACCGTAGTTGTTTCCCTTGTTTGAACCATGCTAAATCCTTACAAGTTTGGAAAGAATTGGATGAAAAATTTGGACTGCATAAACACCATTTTCTCAATTCAAGGGGAGGTAATTCTGTACTTCATGGACCAATAATGCTCATTTTTTGTAGGGTTCGTGTCCTCATTGATATAAAGACACTGTGCAAATTTGGAAAGGATCGGACAAAAAATGTGGAAGATTTTTGAAAGTTTTCACAAAATAGGCAAAAACGAATAAACATGCAAAGTTCAACGAGCTCCTGCGGCCATGTTTTTTGACGAATCAAATTTCTTTGAACAACTTTTTCAGGGGAGCCCTCAAAGGTCATCCCTGTGAAATTTTTTGAAAATCTGATGAGCGGTTTCTGACAAGAAGATTTTTTAAGGTTTTTACCATATATGGTCATGGCGGCCATCTTGGTTATGTGATCAAATTTTTTTTAACAATTCTTTTGTCCCATGACCTAGGGATGCTCCACATGAAATTTAGTTGAAATTGGCTCAATGGTTTAATAGAAGAAGATGTTTACAAATTGTTTATGGACGGACGGACGGACGCCGGACGCTGAGTGATCACAATAGCTCACCTCGAGCTATCGCTCAGGTGAGCTAAAAAATCATTACAATTTTGTTTCCCTTTTTCCCTCAATCACCAGAAATCAGCTGTATTTTTTAATTATGACATATCATTCTGATGAACATAAATGGTCTCACAGTCTGAAGATATTTCAGCTGTGTCAGTTTGAGTGAAAAAAGTCCTACTGTTTTACATACTGTTTGAAAGACTTAATACAAATTAAAAAAAATGGAACATTTTCCTTCAAACATCATAATTTTTTTTATTGTTTCAAGAGAGGTTTGAATTTTGTGAGATCCCTAGAACTCCTCTGATAACTGAACCGCTGTTAAACTGAAGAGTGCTTTCAGAAAATGTTTTATTTGCCTGCTTTCCAATCTCCCTAAGGTATGCAGTCTGAAGCCATTACATAATTGCAGTTTTTTTCCGCAGAGATATTGCATCATTTATTTGTCACATTAGGGACATTGTCCTTCATAGATGTAGTTAAAATAATCTCTGGTTAGATTATTTAAACCATTTGCAATGGTGATTGCTACACCATTAATTGTTTTGGAATAATCGCTATCATCTTTTATAGTTTGCAATTATTCACTGCCATCTTGAATCCGAGATATGCTGGGTAGGCTAAAACATGTACTTGTTGGTTTGCGCCAGCGCATAGCAGACATGTCTTTCTGTTGTCTGGAACTATTTTCTAATAAAGCCCATATCATTTGTACAAATTTTCTGAGCAAGTTTCATGATGCTAGAGCAAAATATGGGACATCTAGATTGACCACCAAGGTCTCAAAGAAACTGCTCCAACCCTGGCAGAAATATTTTTGAATGGACTAGAACTCTGCAGAGATATCACTTAAACACAATTTCTAGAGTGTTCACAACCTTTTTCCTAAAGTTGACATATTGACCTAGCTTTTGAGAGTGCAAGACCCAGTTTTGAACAAAAATGACATGATTGAGACAAATTTGCTCACAAAATGTTATGAAATTGGACAATAGATGTGGTTTCTAGAGCGTTTGACAAATAAATGATGATGCATGACAAACTAAATGAAATGGTGATCAAAATAGCCCTCCATTAGCATGCTGAGCTTAGCTGACGTCAGTGAACCACTGATCAGCTGATGAAGAAGAAGTGATATCTTCGAAAATTCCAAGGTAAATAAACCAGCTCTGAGTCCAAGAATCTACTCAAGTATCCTAGATATTGTACTTAGAGATAAATATACTGACCAAGTTTCATCCAGACTGCGAAATAAATATGGTGTCTAGAAGGGCAACAAGATATGTGGTCTCTAGAGTGGTAACGGTCTCTAGAGTGGTAACAAGTTTTTTTCAAAGAATTGACCTCTTGACCTAGTTTTTGGGCACACATCATTAAGAATTAAACTTGGTCTAGATATTGTCGAGATTTACATTTTGACCAAATTGTATACAGATTGAGATATAAATATTGGATTTAGAGTGTTATAAAGTTTTTCTTAGAATTGACCCAGTGACCTTATTTTCAGATGCATGTTATGTAGAATTTATGAAAGAAGTCTCTTCTAAGCAAAAATCCATTTTAGGCCGAAAGTGCAGTCCGCACAGGCTAATCTGGGACGAAATTACGAATAATTATGCATTCAGCCCCAATTACCCAGATAAGAGACATTAGCAGGATGAATATTTACTCAGAAAGACATAATGCTATGTGCTAAACAGTCAAAATGACAGCAGGACAGACAGTCGAGATTAAAAAATTCTTCAAAATGACGCAAGTGTATTGCTATACTAACACCAATAGACAGGTTATGTTCTGAACCGCTTACAATGTTCTCAACTTAGAATAACTGTTCAGAAAGAAGTATTCTGGGGGAATATGATAATGTGAAGTGAATGATCAATGCTATTGTTCAATGCAATTGAACTACTGAAGAAACGTATAAGAGCGATATTGATTCCTTAATATGGCACTGACGCAAAACAGCTGTTAATATCAGATTTACAATTTTCAATAGCACATTTTTCTGCCAATAATCCAGCCTGAGGGTATTAATGGCATTATATCTTTGAACCCTGATAACATTCAACACTATGAACAGATATAACAGGGTTCTCAATAACTTTTGAGCCAACAGGCCCGAATGTGAAACCAACATGCCTTCTAGGGGGGTTGGGGGGCATGCTCCCCCTGAACATTTTAAAATTTAGCACTTGATTACCTGCATTTTGGGCCATTTTATTGCTATTTTAGTGGTCAACCAGGCACTTAAATTTGAGCATTTTTGTGTGCATTTTATGAATTTTAGCTTTTTTAACTAACAAAAGATAAATGGAAAAAGCTCTTTATTACTTTTGTAAAATTTTAACTCAACATGTGATGAACAGAACGTCAAAATATTTAACTGCTTTTTGACCGATTCCAATATGCGCCTTTTCATTGTTCTTGTTGAAATGCGTTAAGGGAGATAATGAAGCGACATCTTTGCTTAATAGCAAATAGGAGCCAAATTACCGAAAAGACACGCACATTTCAAAAAATCAATTGCTGATTTTCCAAATCTGAGCAATTTTCAACTGGCCAAAATCTGATTTCAAACGGCTGATTTGGCTGGGGGCCGGCTCTTATTGAGAACCCTGGATATAACCTTTAAATGTCTCACGCTTTTAGTACCCAGGTAAAGAATAATGTTATGAAACCGGAAGCAAATCCCACAAATACAAGAAAAGTACATTTGAGCTATGCTCTGTGAAAAAGGGGTTTAACGCGTGTGTGTAAAGTGTCGTCCTAGATTAGCCTGTGCAGTCCACACAGTTAAATCAGGGACTACACTTTCCGCTTAATAATATTTTCTGTTTAAAGAAAGTCTCTTCTTAGCAAAAATCCAGTTTAAGCCGTCAGTGTCGTCCCTGATTAGCCTGTGCAGACTGCACAAGGTGATCTTGGTTGACACTTAACACACATGCATTTAACCCCCTTTTCACAGAGAACAGCTCATTTCTTATTTTCTGTTTGCAGTTTTCTTCAGCTTTTCAGTCATATCAATGTGGTCATTTATCCTTCTCAGACTTTTCCTTCGTTACCTTGTTTTCCTGCATTAAGGGTAAATACTTATGCCAGTAACTGACCACTGCCCAATTTTGAAGAGATGTAGAGGGAGAAACAGTTACAGCTGTAGAAATAAGTTCATGACCATTTCCAGCAAAAGTTATGTGCATCATCATCATCCTCATCATCTTCATCATCATCATCATCATCAACCATTTAATAATAAATGCATGATTCTTTAAAACAAATAATCCCATAACTTACAAGACTAGATGTGCCAAGTTTGTGGTACACAACATTCTAAAACCCACATGGTGCAAAAATGGGTCTGAGGAAATATCATAACAGTTCACACCTCTGTATCCATTTACTTTGGTGAGGAGTCTAAATGTCCCATAATGAGACCAAAAACCTTGCATGACTTGATAGCCGACAGGATAGTGCCTTTTGATGAATATTGCCTTCCTGCAGAGACACTGCAAAAGCTGATATTTTGTTCGCAAATGTAATAGATATACATCATGGGTTTTGTTGCTGACAATTTTGTAGTCTAAAACTCATTAGTTTGTCTGCATTAACTATCAAGGGCAATGCCCAAAACAGTTTAAACATGCTCAGCAACATTGACGATTGACGTCTGGAAAATATTGGAGAAATCTAAATGAGTTACTTTCTATGAAAACTGGGCGCAATTCATGAGGATATAGTGATGTGCCAGATTAGCCTGGAATTACTTAAGAAACATACATGTATAAGAGCGATATTGATTCCTTAATATGGCGCCGGTGCAAAACAGCTGTTAATATCAGATTTTCAATATCACATTTTTCTGCAAAAAATTCAGGGTATTAATGGCATTAAACGCTGCGGGTTCATGAACACAATGAATAGATATAACCTTTTATCTTGTGCATTAAGTACACAGGTAAAGAATAATGTTATGAAACTGGAGGCAAATGCCACAAATACAAGAAAAGTATATTTGAGCCACGCTCTGTGAAAAAGGGGTTTAATGCATGTGTGTAAAATGGGTCTGAGGAAATATCATAACAGTTCACACCTCTGTATCCATGTACATTGGTGAGGAGTCGAAATGTCCATAAAACCTTGCATGACTTGATAGCCGACATGATAGCACCTTTTGATAAATATCTCCTTGCCTGCAGAGGCACTGCAAAAGCTGATATTTTGGTCTCAACTGTATTAGATATACATCATGGGTTTTGTTGCTGACAATTTTGTAGTCTAAAACTCATTAGTTTGTCTGCATCAACTATCAAGGGCAATGCCCAAAACAGTTTAAACATGCTCAGCGACATTTAAGATTGACGTCTGGAAAATAATGGAGAAATCTAAATGAGTTACTTTTTGGGAAAACTGGGCGTAATGCATGTGGAAAAAGTGATGTCCCAGATTGCCCTGGAATCCAGGCAGAACGTAAGTGGATAATTAAAGCTACATAAACTGTTTTCTGGCATAAACACACACATACCATAAATATGTCCCTAGTAGAATAATGAAGTTTTAAACACATCGACTGTTCAAGAAAATGGCTACACTTATCCAATGCAAAAGCCGAAATATTCAAATTTGAACATCTGAAAATATTTCAATTTATTGAACCCAAATATTTAAGGCAATGGAAAAACTGAAACACCATGTACCAACAAACCTTTACCAACCAATTTATGTTAAAAGAATTTAAATAATACTATTATACACTAAAAAACTTTCAGCTGCTATATAGAGCGTAACACCAGACCGTCAGACACGTGTGCGAAAGAAAAAATGCAGCCTAACCTTTGCCTTTCCTTTGCTATAATCATAATTCAAAACTTCCTGCATTCAGTTTGAAAACCATTTTATCAAGTTTTATTTTGAATATTTCTCCAAAAAAGCCATTTAAATATATACATATAAATAGTTTGATTGAACTCAATTTTATAGATATACATGGGACTTTAGTTTTCACTCAAGTTTTTTGTCTGTTTTACCAGAAAGTTATAAAAGGAAGAACTATTCAGCCCGCCATAAAAAGTACAACGCAATCAAAGACTGTCCGTGTGATACGATGTATGGACTTTCTGGTCTATAATTTATTATTGACCAACAAGCAAAGTAAACATGGAACCGTCTTAAGACAAATATGCATTTTATTCACTTGCTATCAGGCTGAAATACAATGGACATTTGGCTCTAAACAATCAAACATTTTCACTAGCAACAAAAAAATAGACAAAATGTTCATCACAACAGAATACTGGCTAAGTTCCTTACAACTTTGGCTTGTAACTTTTGCCAAAAGATTTCTAACAAAAAATCTTCCAACCAAAATTTGCTTTTTAATGTTTAGAACACAATCATAATAAGCTGACTTATATAATGACAGTATCATTTGTCTGAAGATAATTCAGCGATTTAAATTGTTATTTTATTTATGCATGTTCTTTATTACGAGTTTGCATCTATAAGCCTAAGAACCATTTCACAATGGAATTATATCTATGCGCAAAAACACAGAAAAATTATTGTATGCTGGTCAGTATAGTCTTCTGAGACTGAAAATGTTGCCAATCACAGTAAATTGCTAAGTAGTGATAAATTGCTGCAGATCACAGCATCCCTGACTTCCTGACAGGAAGATTGAAAAATCGACTTTTGATCTGTGCTTGTGAATATAAATTTAGTGTTTTTTCATTAAGTTGTCAATGTCTAAAGCAGAAGGTTCCATTATCAACAAAGGTCACAGGCATTTGCAATACTATTATAAAAATTCAACCAATCCTTTGGGATACCAAGTTGGAAATTAAGTAGAGACATTTTATACAATGTGAATATCACAAGAGAGTTTATGTGTTGGTTTTGGTGTAAGATGTTGTTGTTATTTCGTTTGAAGTCTCAAAATACATCATGTGAAAAAGAGTAACTTAATCTGACCAAAGTTAATAAAAATCCTGGCAGACACAAAATGAAATAATTGTATTCACTTTATTTTGGATTACAGTGTACAAATGAAATGGCCTTTTGCTTTAATCAGAGAAACAAATTTGTGAAGTAACAACTGATGAGTCAATTTATATTGGTGACCCTACTATTTAAGGGTTCCAAAAATAGCAACAATTTGAAACAGCAGAGTTAGTAGTATATAGTTTGTTTCATAACACACATGTTTGGATATTGTCAAATAAATTAGTCAGGTTAAAAAGAATTGCTTCCACCAAAACATCATTTTCAGACTTCATAATTGAAACAAGAAATATCTTTAAAAAAAGATATACAGCGTTGATTGTGGTTGGATTTGGTGAAAAGTAAAGAGTTCATTGAATCAGATCAAATATAGCGAATGTCTTTTTCTGTGCAGTTCTTAGCTGCATCACACGCAGTACGGGATGTTACGATGAGTTTTCGCGGCGGCTTATTTTACATTATTAAATATTGCTGGTCATAAACCTATAGATACAAAACAGAAAACCAAAAGAAGAATGCAAGTGAAATTAAAACATTAAGTCAACCGGCCACACGCGAAGTTTCCATACATATTTTAAATATTCATACCCGCATTCTTGAACAAACCTGTTTTAGTTGTTTGTCGATTATTAACAATATCGAGAACCATCGCGCTCATGCTTAATACATTAGTCAATATGGTGGAATAATTCTTGTTAAATAAATCAAAATATTATTTATCATGATATTGTTGAAAACACATTAAGAATCTAGTATTGACATACCATAAGTATATCATATTTCTGGTCTAAATAAAATTCCACAGTCCAGGATATATGCCAGATTCTTGAGTCAGATAGACTTCAGCGCTTATCAGCAATACAATAATGGTATGTAGCTGTTAATGAGATAACAAACTGAGATTGACCCTTTGAAAAGGTTAACCTAAGAAAGTGTTTTGTTGCTGCTGACCACAAGTCTTTTAGTTAACCCAAACACTTCACCTAGTTCACGCGATAACGATTATTTCACTGACCGCGATTTGACCCTGATACTGGCGCTAGCAATCCTCTGAAAATAAAAGGTGCACGCGCAAACTGCGTTGATGTCGAGAGTTGAGCGTAAAACTGTTCTATCTATCAAGCCTTTTTATTAGAGATACAATTGTTTCATGCATTAAAACAGTGTTACAAAGACGCGTCCATGTTTCCAATGTTCTGGTGGTATTTTCAAATCAGCCAAATGAATAAATGAAGTGTATTCATTCGTATCTGGCCGCGGGAAATTTTATTTGAATTCTATTGGACACTTACAAAGGTCAGGTAAGGTGAAAAGCTGGCTTATACAGCTAACGCCGAAAAAAACAACAAAGTTCCATCTTTTATGTAGTAAATACATGCATATCAAGCAATAGTGGAAAAACCTGACAAACACCCAAACTTATGTCAAATTTGGCTGAACCAAAAATATCTTCCTGGATGATCATCTTAACATAAAGACAATGAGGCTATTCAGAATACCAAAATATCCCAAGTTCCAAAAGAAGAGCTGAAAACACAATATTAACGGGACTATATTCGATGGTGTAAAAAACATACAAAGTGCAATAATTTTGCAAAAAATGGTCACAAATGAAATTCCTTTTTTAACAATCATCATTAAACTGTTAACTTTTTAGAAACATCTGCAGAGCAGTTAAAGAAGAGTTGAAAACACAAAATATTAGGTACAATATATTTCACTTATGATCCTATAAACATTACAGTCAGCAGTAAAAGTAAGCAAATTCTGACATGCAGTTTAAGAGTTTAGAACACAAAATATTATAAAAGCAAGCATTAAAGATATTAAATTCGTTGAATTGATATCCCCCTCCCCCCATCAAAATACTTTTTGTTTATGAATGGGTGCAAATCCCTTGATATAGGTTATAGTCATAAACAAGAGGGCCTGAAAGGACCAAAGTCGCTCACCTGAGATAACAAGATTTTATTGGGATAAATCTTCTGACCAAGTTTCATAAGGATCGGACAATAAATGTGGCCTCTAGAGTGTTAACAAGATTTTCCTATAGCCATATATAGCCATATAAGGAAAAATACCCCGCCCCTTGGCAGCCATGTTTTTCAAGCAAACGTAACCATTTTCAAACTCATCCAAGATATCATTGAAACCAATCGTCTGACCAAATTTTATGAAGATTGGACAATAAATGTGGCCTCTAGAGAGTTAACAAGTCAAATGTTGACGCCGCACAATGCACGACGGACGACGGACAAAAGGCGATCACAAAAGCTCACCATGAGCACGTTGTGCTCAGGTGAGCTAAAAAAAGTCTAACCCTTTTACACTCTCTGTTACTTATTTAATTTACCTTGCTTCAAAAATTTATTACAGTTACAAATGGTACTTGTTCTTTCAAATATAAGGATTTTCTAATTGTTCCAAGAGAAGTTTTGGTAGGGCAATCACTTTCAATCTCCACATAGTTAAACTCTAGGCAGATTTGGAATTGCTGTCAGAAAATGTTTTATTTGCCTGCTTTCCAATCTCCCTAAGGCATGAAGTCTGCAGCAATTACATAATTGCAACTTTTTTTGTGTGGAGATATTGCACCATTTAAATGTCACATTTGGGAAAGTTTTCTTGACAGCTAGAGTTTAGAGTTAACTGGTTGGATTATTAAAACCTTTTGCACTGGTGATTGCTACCCCATTAATTGTAATAGTTAACATCTTTCATAGTTTGCAATTATTTGCTGACAACTTGAGTACCAGATGTGCTGAGTACTGGTAAGCTAAATTAAAATCTACTAGTTGATTTGCACCAGCACATTTTTGTTCAAATAAAAACACACTTTTTCGGCGTTAGCTGTTTAATGTCACTTTTGACCTTAGGTGACCTTAAATCCCATTCATAAAAATGCCCGCGGCTAGACACAGATGAATACACATCATTTAGTCCATTGGCTGATTTGAGATCATTGGAATCGTGAATGCGTCTATTTAACACTGTTTTACTGCGTGTTCAACATGAAATAATTTTATCTCTTATGAAAAGGCATGATAGAAAGAACAGTTTTAAACTCAACTGTTCACATCAATACAGTTTGTGCGTGCACCTTTTATTTTTAGAGGATTGCCAGCGCCAAAGTATTTGCACTTAAAGGCTATGTTCTCATATTTAGTAATTACTTCCATATTCCTGTATGTGTACTAGTATATTTAAGTTCATAAAATTATCGTTTTTCGATATCCTGATATAAGTTTTGGCCAAACCATTTTAATTGTTTTCGAAATTGAACATTAAACATGTAAAAGTATGAAGTTTTAAACAAGCCGTGGTTCCAGCGGTGGAATCGCGACCTCACTTTAAAGCATTGCATTCCAAGCCGCAATGAATCAGGGTCAGTTTGCGGTTATTACAGGGATCTTTATATAATATAGATGGTATCGCGTGACCTAGGTGAACTGGAATTTTATTTAGACCAGATGTTAAATGAAGATATTCGCCGATAATTATGGTATCTCAATAATAGATTCTTAATGTGTTTTCAACAAAACCATGATACATATTATTTTTGATTAATTTAACAAGAATTATTCCATCATATCGACCAATGTATTCAGCATGAGCGAGGTGATTTCTGATACTGTAAATAATCGAATTAAATAGCAATGCCCGACAAACAACTAAACAGGTTTGTCCGAAGAACGCGCGGATACTTCGCGTGTGGCCGGTTGACTAACACGTTTTAATTTCACTTCCATTCTTCTTTTTTTTTGTATTTATAGATATATGATCAGAAATATGTAATAATGTAAAATAAACCGCGAAAACTACGCGTAACATCCCGTACTGCGTGAAATGCAGCTAAGAACTGCACAGACAAAGACATATGCTATCTTTGATTTCATTCATAAAACTCTTCACCTTTAACCAACCACAATCAACGCCGTATATCTTTTTAAAAGATATTTCTTGTTTCTTATTACATCTGAATTATATACTTTGAAAACATAATTATTTGTGGGAAATATTTTTCCATTGTATTCATGGGTAGAAAGATACTTGAATTTAAGATCCAAACAAATTATTAT
This sequence comes from Dreissena polymorpha, assembly GCF_020536995.1. Lineage (NCBI taxonomy): Eukaryota > Metazoa > Mollusca > Bivalvia > Myida > Dreissenidae > Dreissena > Dreissena polymorpha. The sequence goes on along the minus strand of NC_068357.1, from coordinate 77,951,566 downwards.
GTCTAATGTTGACAGTTTTTAAGACTTAATTACCAAAGGAATAAAAGAAATAAACATCCCACGTAATCAACGCACACATCATGCATTTCCTGCACTTCGACAATAACTGCAATTAAAAGATGACTGTCATGATCAATACCTGATTGAAATTGTTTCTGCGCTTTATTACAGAAAAAAAAACATATTAAATAAGTGTTTGGTTGTTTGTATCTAATTAGATTAAAAAGTATCTTGATTTTATTGTTTCAATTATTTTTTTTTAATTAATTGACACATAAGGCCGCAACAAATTGATGATTTGTTCTACGGATTTTCACTTCCCAAAAATGGAGCGAGTGAGCAAAATAAAAATAAATTTATTTTTATTCTATTTTTTTGTTAAATCACAGGCGAGTGAAAAGCAAAAAATAAAAAATACATGTATTGTCTATGTAAATTGATATATTTTGCCAAATAAATGCATGCTATCTGAAAAATACCAGTACAAGATCATTAAGAAGTAATAATTGAGTTTAAGCCCTTATCAAATGTTTGTAAAAATAAATAAAAAAGTCTCTAATAGCTCTGCTGCTTACTCACACTAGGTAGTGATTACTTAAATAATTTAACATGGTACATGTAGTTTTTTCATTATCAAAGTTATATAAGAAGCTCAGTTTTCTGTCAATTATGGTTTAATAACATAACACAATACATGTAGATAATACAATAAATATCAAGCATAAGCAGTGAATTTTCTTCGCGTCATATTTTACAGTCTGTGCCTTTTTGATTGGGGATAACGTGCAATAAACCATGAAATTGGGAATATTAAATATTATTTTCATGATTATAGATAACAGTATACCAATTGTGAATAAGTGCATGTTTAACTGCTTTCTAAAATATATATTATAAAGTGCTAGGGCATTAAACTGCTGTATGATAAATTCAATAAACCAATTGAGTTTATTTTAAAAAATTGACTTAATTTTTGGAAAATTTGGCGAGACTTTTAAAAGAAAACTGTTTTTTTTACTGGTTGGGAAACAGCTTTTTTTACAATGTTCAATTTGGACATAGCATATAAGAGTCTATTATTATTGGGGCAAAAACACTGATACGAAATATCTCGAATTTGTATTAGTTCTAAATATCATAGGCTATGGTATTTTACAATACTCAATGTATTACTTTTGTTATTTTAGCACTGTTAAAATTAGAAATAAGACGTTTAAGTTTTGTAAAGTAAAAAAACAAAACTTTATAATGAAAGAAAAATAAGAAATGGGTAGTTTAAGTTTTGTATTTTAATATAAAAAAGTCAATCAAATGCCAGTAAAGTTGTTTAGGTCTAGAAAGTTTCTTCACCTTCTTACTTATGTTAAAATCATGTTTTAGGGGCACAGTGTACACCTTGCACTTAGCCATCAACAGTTTGAACTAGTAGATAGGTGGCTCGTACAATTTATATTATACCCGACATTTGTTTGTCCAGTTCAACGGCGACACTCCTTTGCATGTTAAATTTTAATATTTTAACTAAATCAATACCAACAAGTTTATTGCAGATTTTTACCAATCGAACGCATACCGGCGACATTTCACATCTGGATGTCGATGTGGTTGAAATTATAAAATAACTCAAATCATCTGAAATGCAATCACTAATTGCCCCGGGGGAAAATTAACATTTCCATTTGTGTCCTTTTCGAAATGACAAGACAGACCTACGCTGCAATTTGTTTTTACCATAAACCAATCTAATAACGCAAAGTGTTATAACACTATATGTCGTAAAATACGTAGGCTAAATAAAACTAAATTATTTAATAAATAGGTGCGCAGCAAATTTTTTGCTAAGGGCGCAAAATAAAAATAAAAATATTTTTATTTAGTTTTAAGATCTTGAGGTGCGGCAAATCCATCGAACATTTAATCAATTTGTTGTGGCCTAATAGTAATATAAACTTTTTACTTGCTGCAGAGTTTTTTAAACGCAAATATTAAACATACAAATCCATTCCCTTGCTTTTTAATAAAAAACAGATATAGTGTTTCCAACCATGTGTTTATAAATATTTCAAGTAACTTTTAGAAGCAGCATTAAAAACAATAAACAACTAACTTGAATTTTTTTCATACAATAGTAAAGTTAAGTTTTAAAAAAAAGTTTGGAAAATTATACCAACCAAACGTGTTTCTTATTTAATTTAAAGTTGTTATTGGTTATTTTTATACAAACCTAAGCCAAAAAACATTGAACCCATGCTCATTAAAAAAAGTTTAGCTTTTCGTGTCAGTGTTCTTGCCATGTTATTTAATAGCATCATTTTATTTAGCAAAGATGAAACAACAAACTACAACATAGTTCAAGTCATAAATTCAGGTACATGTATATAGCCTCTTTTCAGCCACTGTACAAGTGACATTTCAGAAAAATGTCTATACTTAAAATGCTTGGATATTAAAAATGCAAATCACTTAAACCTTTATTGAAACTAAGCAACATAATAAGTTTCCATTAATTATAACCAATAATATTCCCATCTTTAATTAGTGCCTATAAAGACCAGATTGTTGTCAGTATCATGGCATGAATACCATCCAGTAATTGGAAGTTGACTTCTTCACTTCAAACACTTGTTCGAAGTCATTCAGTTTCACTAACCAGCTAATGATTAAAGAATAAAGTAGTTAATTTGCATGCAATAAAATAGCCAGTTATTAACTATCACTTCATAACAACTGACTCGTTAATTGGAATTTGATAAACAGGGACTACCTGATGCATTAGAGACCTCCTCTCCCCAGCAAACTGATACCGTAAAATCTATTAGCATTAATAACACACTTGTTTCCAGTACTTGTCTAATGTTTTGTTTGTGCATATATATCGCCTATTTTATGATACTGTATTATTGTAACAGTACTTTACATTTATTATTTGATAAATGTCAGTGGCAGGTAAATGTGCATGTACTACACACCGTAACCTCCCCAAATACAGAATCCACTGGACCTCCTTGTAGAAGATTATAATTTTTCCCAGTTTAAATTATTCCCAGTTATATAATTTATCGTAAATATATTAAGTTTTATTATGAATATTATTTGCTCAGTAATGGCTATAAAATCATGTATTCATTTGATTGGCTTAGCCCTACCTGCATGTTTTTTTCGGTTTCCCTCAGTTTCCCGGCAATAAGGAACAGTCTAAGAGCATAGAGGAACGCGAGTACAGCCACGGCTATCATCAGCATACCAAGCATGGTGACACCAGCACCAAACACATTTGTAAAACCTGGAAATACAATAGATATATTATTATATTGATGGATATTAACAATCAATGTTTATTTGTTCTGGCATTTTTTTCCCAAAGTGAATGAAAGGGAAGGTGGTTTTTTTTATACCAATTTTATTTTTGGTTTATGTTATACCCTATATATAAGGCTAAAATGTTTATATTAAGGTAATTTTAATAATTGAGGGCTTTACAAATGTAAACAATATCCTTCTGTTAACAACTTCTTTGGCTCTGGAAACAGTTAAAATGCTTGTGTTCATTGAACAAGGCAAACAATAGGCACTGCCAAATAAGATGACCCAAAACGATATTTTGTGTGAGAATATGTGACACCATTAAGTCAGTATTATCACAGCACATATGACATTGAATTTATACATGATGTGTATATGATATGCAGATGTTGTAATCAAAAGTGTTGAAGTCATAACTCATATATCCAAGATTTTTAAAAACCTGTAACCCAGGTCCATTCAGGTTAACTTTCATTCACAATTTCATTGCAAGAAGCATGCAGGACTATTAAATGGTCAGAGATGTAACACTGAAAAATATTGGGTCTTCATCTTAAATGTAATTTAGCATACGTATAATGACTAATACCAGCTGTAAACATTATATATTATGATAACAAAATTGTTACATATCAGGCCAATTTACAGCATCTTCAATCTTTTTGAGCACTAGCATTATAATGTCACATACTAGCTGTACCTCCTATTGTTATAGATAGTGTTGCATAACAATTTCCCATTGAATTAATAATTAATCAAAGTCATGCTGTTGCAATCATGCAATTTTCTCAAATTGTTGATTTAAAATATCCAAAGGGAAAGTCATTCACAAACCATGTGACATCCATTTAATAATGAATTATCCAGTGTGTGATGACATTGGGGGAATTTGTCTGCTAAATTCAATTATTTCTCTGGAATTTGATAAACTAAATTATTTAATAAAACAACATGACCTGATGATGGACAATTAGTCACTCACCTGCGTCTCAACGGAACTAAACTATTCTGAGAAGGTGTAGTTCGAAGAATAAAAGTACCTTATGAAACATACATATTTAATTTCTAGGCACATGTACACAAACTTTTCAGGGGTTTCGCTGTCAATCGCCACTGCCTCTAAAGGCGCTAAAAATATTTCAGTGGCGCTAATTTTTTTAAAGTGATGATTTTAAAAAAATCGGTAAAATCCTATCCGAAAATATAATGCGAGTCGTCTGTCAGTTGGAAATATTGATTTACGACTATGCAAGCGACCTACAGGACAGATTGCAAATTGAAATCACTGAAGCGTGTAAGTGTTTACAGACGGTGTTTTTACTGCTATTGTCAAGTTTATGGGGGTTATGGGGATTAACGGCTCCTTTATGACATTGAACAATCAATTATGTAATCCTGGGATAAACTGTCACGAAGATCAATGATTATTAGTGACGCAATTTCTTTAAAAGTTTAATCAATGCCATGACAAAAACACAAGTTGACTTGTTTCAACAGGCATTTTTGTGAGCATTTATGTTTAACAGTTTCATTATTATAATGTTCTGGGAACGATATATTTTAATTAAGATACCAACTATTTCTGAAATCAAAAGTAGGTCTTTCACTCGATGTACTATATTTCGGATATGTTAAAATTCTGACATATAAAGATAGTGATATTTATGTGTTGATTTGTTGTTGATAATTGGAAAAATATGTTTTGTGGTATTTCAGACAACAAGAATGGATGGTGGCAATTATCCTGGGCCTTTCTGTCAAGAAATAGATGTGAACAATATTCATTTAATTGAACCTGGAAATCAACCACCACAGCTAACAGAAAACCTTTTAACAATAGGTGTTGTTTTAGAATTTGTGAAATTTGATAATAAACAGAAGTTGATATTATATCATGTCCAAATGACCTAATGTAACTGTTTGACAATTTGAATTGAGATGCTTTATGTTCTGATGTTTGATTAATTTTTCTTTTCAGATGATGTACATTTGTGTGATTCTAGGTTTAAATAAATAATTCTGAAACATGTATGCAGCATACTGTTACATTAATGTTAACATTATTATATTATGTTGGTTATATGGTTTATCGAGTGGAAAAAATGTTATTTATATAAAAATAAAGATTATCATGACTTATGATTAGGTACTTATTGTTATTATGTATTAACATACTTCTAAAAGTAATAAAAATATAGTCAATGCCATTATTCTATAATGTAGTAAGGTTCCTTAAATGATTGTCCTTGTAAATAAAGTAGGAATTACCGGCGGTTTTCACACCGCGATAAAGTGGTGACAACTTTTTTGGGGCCAGTGAGTGAAACCCCTGCTTTTGATAGTTTAATGTATTCCCAACACAGAATGAAAAAATTCATATCTAAATTAAATATTCAACACAATCATTAAATATTTTCCAAGAACCTATAAATTTTGTTCAAATCCATTAAATTGCATTATTTTCCAATAAAATAAAAACGTGTGTGCATGTTAAATAACTACACAAACAGCTAAGTGAAACAGATCCCTGGAATTGAATTTCTCAGTAATCTGCATTGACAATTTCAAAGAAAATAAAGCTGGCTTAATTCGAAAACTTCATGATTAATGGAGAACCTTATCATGAACAATTTAAATAACAGCCATCAGGCTTTAGAAATGGGTAAGTGGGTCAAACGGGAATATATCGGTCAAGTGGAAGTTGCTAAGTAACCTTTTGTTAATAGTCATTATTCAAACCAATTTATTCAGTGTGTAATCTCATTTTTGTGATTCAGCAATATTATTTCACAGAATGCATCTATCATTCATGCATCAATCAGATAAGGAAAAGTCGACGAGAAAACAATTGCAAATTTGCATAAAATGTGAGGTTACTGGCGTACTTTTTTCTTTAAAATCCACGGAAAAAAGATCCTCACAGAAGTCAATATTTTGTAGTTTAAATTTTGGTGTACTGGTCTGTTGAAATACTACGACTTTAAGACCCCTGAAGACTTAAAGACTACAGGTAGCAGCAAACTATAGCTGCAGCGTCACCAATGAATGAATAAATACATGTATGAAGAATTATGGAAAAATAACAATTTTAAGAATATTGGAAGATTTGGGTAGAATTTTAAAGAAAACTCTTGTCTTAAAAGATAATGCATATACTAAAATCCTTGTTTGAATATACTTGGCATTAACATAACTTACAAAACTGATCATTCCTTTGTACAGCAGCTACATCCAGGCACTAATTTATTATGGGAAAACATTCATTCTGCCAATCTCGAATCTCATGTGGTGTCCCTATACCGTAGGTTTCCACGTATAGCCCGCGTCATGTATAGCGCGCAGGCTGTTTTTTAAATGCAAAAATGGAGACAAAAATATTTAAAGACAATAAAACCACCAAATCGGACCGAAAATGGCCGCCATTTTACTATTGCACAATCCAATAATCCGGGGCACTGGAAAGCTTAATTGAGCGTTCAAAATAGGAAGCGTCATTATGATTAGGAGATGGGTTGCATAGCACTATACTTTTCTGACAATTTTGTAATTTTCTAGCAAAAGATTAACAGTCCACGTGCATTTCGTGAAAAACGTGAGAAAATAAGAATTAGTGTACATTGTGTGATTTTTCCTCGGGGAAAGCATGGGCATTACCGGTAAATTTGAATGCCGCATGGGAGACCTAGGGATACAGTTGTTGAGGTACATCACTGTTGAACGTTCAATATTTATACACACAAAATGCAATTGCATATCTTCATGTTCTCAAGTGTCAATTAGTGTCTCAAATGTCAATTAGCGTCTTAACAAGTCGTGGCACATATTACTCAATAACATCTGCCAATTACGAAGTGCAAAATGACCCCCTTTCACACCAACCGTTACTCGCAAAAAAGACCTCGTTCGCACCTACCCTTGCCTGCACTCCGGAATGTCGACAACAATCCCCATCGGAATTCATCAATAAAGAAGTGTAAAAACACAAACAAAGAAATGTCCACAAGTTTATTCAAACAAATTTATTTTTGACCAAAACTTTTTTTACCGCATTCATATCTACCAGTAGCGACTTCTTGTTGCTTAAACAATGGCCCCTCAGTCAGTACAATTATAGGGTGGTAGTTTTCTGGAAAAAAACATGGCGGCAATTTTGATTATTTACGATTACACAACATATTTTTAACCAATTTAGCAGCCAGGATAGCGTTGTATCAATGTATAAAGCGCACCAGCTTTTTAATTTGAATTTTGGAGGGAAAAAACACTGCGCGCTATACGTGGAAACCTACGGTAATCCCCTTAAAGTATGCATTCACAGAGTGGCATCTGAGGCACTGGAGGCTAACACGTCCTTAGTTAACAGCATGCAGACTTTTATGACGCAGTCATATAACTGATATAGGAACACTGTAGCAGACCATGAAGGGCACTTCGGAAAAACTGTTTCATGTTTACAACTAGTATATCCTTAACACACAATCATAACAATGCTTTAGGAGCGTGGCGGTGCAGTCTCGTTCGCTTTCGCAAGTGAACCGGTAACGGGACGGTTACGAGTTATATAACTTTGTGAGCACTTATGTAATACAGAAATATTTATCGAGTCTAATTAAAGAACGCTTATTTCCGGTCAGGATGACACCACTGACTGGTTGTAATTCAATTAACTGAAGGCGTCCAGTCAGATACGCCTGAATACACTCAAAGAATAAAATCTATAAGTGAAAACCAAAGCAACTTTAAATAAAAATAACTAACTTTTATTCTAAGAACTAGTAAAATGAAGAACAATGACAGAGAATTAAGAACAGGTACAAGCCAAGTCTAAAGAATCTAAGTATCATTTAAAATGAACAAATTACAGCTAATACCTTAATGAATGTAAAACAAAACAAGTTCACAATCTGTCAAAAACTGATATAATTATAAGTTACTGTACAAGTCTAGAAGTTGCTTCAATAATCTAGTTCAGAAAATAGGTCTAACTTAATCTGAAGAACACAATTTATGGAGAGTGAGAAACTCCAGTGAATCAAATGTAAGAATACGAAGAATTTACTTATGGTATTTAAATAAAATAGTCTTTCTAATTTAGAAAATACCAAATAAAAATAATCTAAATAATAAGAATAATTTGGAAAATAATGTCAAAATGTCTTGATGCTGGTGTTACAATAATTTAGAGTTTAATTAATTATTTATAAAATTCCCACCTTTTTTCAAGAATTGTTACCTTTTTTAAGAAAGCATCAAAAGTGAGTAAATCGTGTGTATATCAGTATAACGTTGTTGTTTTTGTTTTTTATCGAGTGCACCGGGATTGTCTCCCATATGGCCATCGCCCCCAGAAAGACGTGTTAGTTGGTTACGGGGGATAGTGCAAGATACAGGAGACACCCCGTTCCAGAGGTGACCCTTGGTCTTTAACGGTTTAACGTCTCATGCGAAAGACGAGTTAGTAGGTTAGGTGCAGCGGGGGATCGAACCAGCGATCTCTGGATTGTGAAGCCAGTGTGCTACCACTAGACCACGGATCCGCTACATATCAGTATAACAGCCAAAACAGCTTAATTTATAGTCCTGAGACCACTGGCAGAACAGTCTATTTTCCCTTAGAACAGTCCATTTTCAGACATTTTGATTGGTTAAAAATATAATCTCTACTTATAGACTAAAAAATATAATAAAACACTAAAATCAACAATGCTATTTAAATTGAACATAACGACATACTTCTAATAAAATATGCAAAGTCCACATGCATCCAACTATCAAAACACACCAATAATTAATAATCAATATCTAAGCTCTAGGGATCTCTGCAGGGGATTTTCTAAAAGAAGGCTTATCAGTAAAGGTTGCCATTATTGATTAATTTGCAAAATACTGATAACAAAAATTATAAAACAATTAGTACAGATTTACAAAAGAAAGTTACAACTTAGCCAAAAATGTCATTATTTTACAAAAATATGCATTTTGAAGTATTTGACCTTAAAGTGTTTTGAAACCAAGGGGTCTAACAAATTACAAAGTTGATCTAAAAATGATTAGGGAGCCTGAGTAACCAGGTTAAACAAGGGAGATAAATACTGCAAACTTATGTACAGGTTGTCTTTCTTTTAGCTATCTCTTAGATGATAGGCTTATCATAAGTGCTGATGACTAACTGTTAATTATGAAAAATCTGTGTTATGAAACATGACATCATATAATTGAAGTTATATAATAATGACATAATGAAACTAAACTTTAGTACAACAGCAAAGTTGCAGCTTTGGCAGTTTAATTCACTTCTAAAAGATTATTAATATTATCTATAATTTAAAACTCAAACCAAATATATCAATCTATATAATGGTCCATTTCAATAAGCCTAAACAAACTAATAAGTAAAACTAAAATTGGCAAATTTTATATAGAAAGAAGTAGTTTTAAAATCTTTTTATTCTATTGGCTAATGCTTCGCCATTGTATTTGTGTTTTGCTGGTTCCATATTTGCATCCAAAAATACAAGCTTTACTGCATTCATTCACCAAGTATTGCAAGATAGACTGTATTATTTTACATAAAACATATAAGGCGTAATTTCAAAATAGTGTAAAACATAAATCTTTAAAATAATGAAGTATTTGACTTGTGTTTAAGCTTAACTGTTTTATAGGTCAAACCTGTTTTAAAAAAGGTAAATGAACATCTATACTTTACTGTGGTATTCTGCACTTTTTACAACAGCACAACAACTGTATTTATATTTGTTATCTTTCACAAGCTTTGTTTCTTGTTTTAAAATTCATCGCCTTGTATTAATTACTTGGCCAAGAATTAGCTTGTGATATGTTTGACCATGAAGTTTCACCAACCCATCTGCATGAAACGGTTTATTTGAAACATGTGTTCAATGCATGAATAAATGTTTGATTGAATTGATTGAATGGCAAATAAACAAACGAACAACAAAAGAACAAATTGGCTAAGTTGGTCCCCCCTTCGAAGACTACCCAGCTATGACAGTCATAGCAGTTGATTCATCCTTGACATCACACGCACAAAAAAATTAAAAAGAATTCTGAAAAGTTTCAAACAAATTGCGAAGTTTCATTTTTTATACAAATTTATGGACAGCTACTTTAAGATTAGCACCAAACTTTCCAGAGAAACCAACCATCTTGAATAATAACTTTTTTCAGCCAATTAATGGAAACCTTGGCAAGCAATTTATCATGGTAGCACATAAATTGTAATTGCCTAGGATTTAAAGAAACTTGAATATTGATTGCAGCAAAATGCTGAGAACATTTTTCTTCACAGCTCGACATGTGGTCTTGTAAAAGACACCACAAATGAAGAGCAAACCGATCATAATTAAGGACACGACTTACAACTTTCCTAAACATGTATTAAATACACAAACACGCAACATTAATGATTCTAAATGCTCAGGTATTGTAAAAGGATAAATTTGAAACCATAAAGGAATTAATTGGTTTGTTTCTCTTTGTCTGTCTGTTAATGTTTTTTAAAAGTAGGTTTATGCCAAATTTTATGGAGTGATTTAAACAATGAATTCTGTGTAATTCAAAGGGGCGAATTTTAAGGAACGAATGATAAGATTTTGGTGGTGAATCTTGTAATTGTCTTCTTGTTTCAAAAATAGGGCTAAACACCCTAGAGATGGAAGGAACTAAGCAGCTTTCGTTGTGCTAGAGTAATAAATGAGGCTTACCACCTTGTTTTACCCAAAAACATTATTATACAAGAATAAGTAGAAAGACAATATATAGGCATATTTATTGGAAACAGCGCTGAACAAGAGCTTTGTCACAGACATGACGAATACCCCCACATGCCCCATTGACACAGAATATTTTGCATGTTGTCTGCACAAAAACAGCGGACACTATGCTCAATGTTTGAAACACACTAAGAGACCCCGTGACCTAGTTTTTGACCCGGCATGGCCCATGTTCGAACTTGACCTACACATCATTTAGATACAACTTCTGAACATTTGTGGTGAAGATCGGATGAAAACTACTTGAATAAGAGAGCGGACACCATGCTGAATGTGTAAAACGTACTAAGTGACCCTGTTGATCTAGTTTTTGATCGGGCATGGCCCATGTTCGAACTTGGCTTAAGATCATCTAGATAAAACCTCTGGCCAAGTTTGGTGAAGATCAGATGAAAACTACTTGAATTAGAGAGCGGACAACATGCTGAATGTTAAACAAGAGGTCCTTGATGGCCCTGAATCGCTCACCTGACTAACCTTGCGACATCAACTTAAATTCTATCAGACACATATACAATCCCAAGCCAGATTTCATCAAATAATACATTCTGACAAAATTTCATTACGACGTGATGAAAACTGTGACCTCTTTCATCTACACAAGGTTTTACTAGACTTTGCCCAGTGACCTAATTTTTGACCCCAGATGACCCATATTTTATCCAAAATCAGATATTATCAGATATTATCAAGATAAACATTCTGACCATATTGCATTAAGATCAGATGAAAACTTTGAGCTCTATTGTCTACACAGTGACCTTTTTTAACCCCAGATGACCCAAATACAATCTCAACCCAGGTTTCATCAAGATAAACATTCTGGCCAAATTGTATTAAGTTTGCATGAAAACTGTGACCACTACTGTCTACAAAAGTTTTTTTTAAACTTTGACCAAGTGACTTAGTTTCTGACCCCAGATGCATACATGCCAGATGTCCCGATCTCGGCGGGACAGTCCCGCTTTTTGGCCCTTTGTCCCGGCGTCCCGATATGAGACGATTTGTCCCGACATTCGTAAAAAAACAACCATGTAAGGTCTTTAGGTTCCCACTAAAATTCGCTATTCAAGCTCTGTTTCTCTAACACTTACCACCACTAATCCCTTTATTGCCCCCAATTAACAATCCGATTCTACTTCTCGTGTGTACCAGTGTTTTTTATGACACATCAGCGATTTATCGGCTAATTATTGATTTTATCAAGCATTCACACCATGGGGTTTTTATGATAGGAGTCGCTAATTGCTATCCAAAGATGTATCGTACAGAAATAAACGCCGCCTGCGTTTGTATTTCATGGTCCAATCAAGTACAACAATAATATTATCCTGTGTATTATACAACTCAAAGTTATAAAACCTGTCAAAACACCGATTTTGTACATCAAACAAATTTAATGCTGACCAATACACATTGATGTTTCTCACAAATTACCTTTTGTTTTCGACGGATTTACAGAAAGAAGTTTGCACATATTGCATCAATCTAAATTTAGAGTTAATTTACGATTGGTTGAATAAGAATAGTGCTCAATGCGCTCACATCGTGTCACACGATTTACATAGGTTCAAGGGGAAATCCCTGCTCCAATTGGATGTCAAATTGAGGCAAACGGGGACACCCCACATTTCAGTTCATGAAGTGTGTTTACTTCTGGAAAATGGAGAATGTATGCGTTCACGAAATTCTGAACACACATTTATCATCAATCTTGGGCAGAAATTAAGAGTTTTTGTAAGTAATATACTGACTACTGACTAAAGAAAAGGTGAAATGATTGATCGTTTTAGGTGTCCCGCTTTTTGGTCAAATGTCCCGACAATTTTTAAGGAAAGTCCCGATTTGGACCTGAAAAATTCTGGCATGTATGCCAGATGACCCAAATACAATCCCAATCCAGATTTTATCACGATACACACTCTGACCAAATTTCATAAAGATTGGATGAAAACTGTGACCTCTATTGTCTACACAAGGTTTTTCTATTATTTGACATAGTTTTTGACCCCAGATGACCCAAATACAATCCCAACCCAGATTTCATCAAGATAAACATTCTGACCAAATTTCATAAATATTGGATGAAAACTGTGACCTCTATTGTCTACACAAGGTTTTTCTATTATTTGACCTAGTGACCTAGTTTTTGACCCCAGATGACCTAAATACAATCCCAACCCAGATTTCATCATGATAAAATTTCTGACCATATTTCATAAAGATTGGACGAATACTGTGACCTCTATTGTCTACCCAAGGTTTTTCTATTGTTTCACCTAGTGACCTAGTTTTTGACCTCAGATGACCCAAATACAATCCCAATCCAGATATCCTCAAGATAAACATTCTGACCAAATTTTATAAAGATTGAAGGAAAACGGTGACCTCTACTGTCTACACAAACAAATTGTTGACGGATGGACGCACGGACACACAACGGACAGACAGACAGACAAGTTTACTCCTATATACCCCCCTAAACGTCATTTGTGGGGGCACAAGACAAACAAGTCTTTTTAAATAGCCATAAAACATAAGAAACAATATTTCGCCATTTGGTCAAGAAAATTTTTGTCAAAATGATGTAATCTTTATCTCTGGCACGGTGATGAATTTTTTCTAGCATTTGTTGGTATGTTTGATAACTATTTTATTCAAATAGTTTTCAAACAGATTTGCATAGACATTTTTTGCAAAGCTTGGTAAAGGACCAATCAACAAATGCAAGTATTTTAATGTTGATCCAAATGTCATTGGGTGAGACCTTTAGCCACAGAGCTCTCCTAAACGAGGTAAATAGGCAGTCACACTTTAGTGCTCAGAAGTTTTGGGGAGTTACACTTAAGTGCTCAGAAGTTTTGGGGAGTCACACTTAAGTGCTTAGAAGTTTTGGGGAATCACACTTATGTCCCCATAACTTTATTCTATGGTACTATATACCTTCTGAATCCTGCAAGAGTTTAAGGATAATATTTAATAAGATAACAAAATATTAAAACAGTAAATAAAATTCTGGGTGAATAACAAATTGAAATTGGAGTCACAAAAATGATTAATTTGGCTAAACAATAGGTACCAGAAAATGACATGACGCCTTATCTATGATCGCTCTGCCCACTAGAATTGATCCACCAATCAGCGATCGATTAATCGGGCGCACTCGTAAGCAACGACCTGTCCGCCATTTTCTAGACAAGCTACATGTTTAGGTTCACTTTTATTTCAACGAGTTTCTTTTGTTTTCCTCTTTATAATAACGATTAAAAATGGTTAAACGGTGTCAATGGGGATTATGTTACTCGGACAATCGATATCCTGAAAGATTAGTTGGTGACATTTAATTTATATCGTTTCCAAAGCCAAAAAGAGATCTTGAGAAGTGTAAGACGTGTATAAATACATGCGGCCGTCACCACGAACAATTGAACGTCAACACTGTCAAAGACAATTATAATATATTTATATCGGATATACTAACAGATTTAAAAAGTTTATGTTATCGATCTGATTATCACATAATATTTCACTTTTTAAAAATAGTTTTATCAGTTACTAGGTCAGAAGCGAGGTTCATCTGCATTACTTAAAGAGAAATAAAATCCAGAATGAAGCCTAATTCTTGCTGTGTTTTATTACTCTGATAGTAATGCACTTAATTGACATCATACAAGTTATTTGAAGGTGACATGTGATATATTATCTTATTAACGGTATGTACACATTTGCACTCATGTAGTGTCACCAATAAACGTTTTTAATCCACACTAGGAGCTCGAATGCCTAGATCTCATTTTTTAAACGAGTTTCGTTTATTTTGATCGGATTAAAAAACGGAAATGAAATATATGGCAAAAACGGGGTAAAAAGGGTTAATGCAACTCTGACATTTGGTATCCAGAAAGATAAGTTAGATGAATTAAATTTATACCATTTCCAACGCGGCAATGCGGTCTTGACAAGAGCGAGTGGAAGCTTCAAGAATTACCGAGATCCCCTTTATAGAACATTAATTTATTTCACAAACTTGAAATGTCATATAAGCAATAACTAAGCATTATTAAGTATGTATTATGTCACGTGTGCATATAAACTTTACGAAATCCCCGTTAAAAATCGCGTTTCTGTGTGTGTCAGAAACAAGTGAAAACCATTTTGTTATTATTTTAATAAAGACGTATCGATAAATGCTATCGTAAAAGAGTTATTATTACTGATATTAGTTAACCAATAAATGCAGTAACTTCGGGGAAGTCGGTACCTGCGCGAGCCTCTGATATTGGTAGCCTTATTAATTTTTAATAGCCTGACCGTATTCCATTTCGTACAACGCTAATTTTATATCAGACAATGTCCAAACTTACTGTGTTGTTTTTGCACTTTAAATTATAGTGATTGATAAATGTCCCATAAGCAATGATTAATATGATTAATATCACTTTTATACGCAACAACATGTGGGATTGAGGTACCCACCCGGCGTCAGAAAGCGCGTAAAACTTCACCGAATTCCCAGTTATAAAGCGCTATTTCGTGTCAAATACACAGGTAGGGGGGAATGTTCGGTAATAATTTTGTTAATAACACGGGTAAATATCGGCGAAGTGTTAATTTATTGCAAATACCACCATTACACGTAATAACGGGTTCGTTTTCGGTAAGCAGGCAAGCGTTTGAGAGCGTGTTTAATGTACCGATTTAACCGTTATAAATAGCTGATGTTCTCTTTAATCGTATATTTTTTGCATTTGCAGAATAACTTAATGGCGTCAACCCCTTTACAAGTGTAATATGGTGTTAAACAAGTCCATAAAATCATCCGGAATATCGCTTAAATCTATATGCAGTCTATAGGCAAAGAAGCCATTTTGGTGTTAGCTTGTCTAGGTTTTCTTCCCGCTGAGCCACGTGATTAAGTGGGCTGAGCGATCACTGATAATGCGTCATGTCAATTCCTAGATTAATTAGTGTTTGCTGCTATTTCAACACTCTCAGGGTCACCACTGACTTTAAAATCATCTTTTGGAATCCAATTTATGTTAAGATTTCACCAGTTAAAGTTAAGGCTTGAAACCTTAAATTAAACTTGATTCCCTACAAGATCAACTTTCGATAACCTCGAATGGCTTATTGTATATGTTGACACCAATGACACAATAAGTCCACTTTTTGTTTGCTTTGATAGTTTAATGTACACAGACATATAAGACAAATACCTGAGAGTCACTCTAAAATCTAAATGTTTGTATTAGTTACAAATTTTTATGTCCACTCAAACATGCAAATGATATAAAAAAGGGCATAACTATAGTCAACTAAAACATTGGTGACCAATAGTAGCATTTGTCAATGACCTTATGTTATGACCTAAAAGACACATGTGAAATTTCAAATTACATGTATTATCTGTAGTAGAAACTGAAATACCGGTGCCCACATTCATGCCTGCAAACAATTACAAGAAATTAAGTTCAAAAGCGCATAATGCTTACCAATTGAAGATCAGTTTGAAGGTCCTTCTTTAATCATCAAGTTAATTCGTTTAAATAATGATCACAGTTGGTTTATGTTTAAAACAGGTCACATGAGTAAATTATTCATTCAAAATGCAGCTTTTACATTAAAGTTGTGATACATTGATACCTTCATACAGGGCATCATTAAACCATAGACATTAATATCACAGTTCTGGGGTATGATGCCATTATAATAAATATGCATAAATGAAACAAATTTAGCTGAATGAAACTTTGCAAGACAGAGACAACAGGATGAAGTCTGAGGAAGTCTTAAATGAAGGAGGAAACTTTGCAAGTCAGAGACAATGTGATGAAGTATGAGGCAGTCTTAAATGAAGGAGGAAACTTTGCCAGTCAAAACTTTGCCAGTCAGAGACAATGGGATGAAGTCTGAGGCATTCTTAAAATAAGGAGGAAACATTGCATGTCAGAGACAATTTGATGAAGTCTGAGGCATTCTTAAAATAAGGAGGAAACATTGCATGTCAGAGACAATGTGATGAAGTCTAAGGCAGTCTTAAAATAAGGAGAAAAAATTGCAAGTCAGAGACAATGTGATGAAGTATGAGGCAGTCTTAAATGAAGGAGGAAACTTTGCCAGTCAGAGACAATGGGATGAAGTCTGAGGCAGTCTTAGAATACGGAGGAAACATTGCAAGTCAGAGACAATCGGATGAAGTCTGAGGCAGTCTTAGATTAAGGATGAAACTTTGCAAGTCAGAGACAATGTGATTAAGTATGAGGCAGTCTTAACTGAATGAGGAAACTTTGCAAGTCAGAGACAATCGGATGAAGTCTGAAGCAGTCTTTAATTAAGGAGGAAACTTTGCAAGTCAGAGACAAGGTGATGAAGTCTGAGGCAGTCTTAAACAAAGGAGAAAAACTTGGCAAGTCAGAGACAACAAGATGAAGTCTGAGGCAGTCTTACCATAAAAGAAGAAGAAAACTTTGTAAGTCTAAGAGACAGCTAGATGAAGTCTGAGGCAGTCTTAAATGAAGGTGGAAACTTTAGAAATCTAAGAGACAACGAGATGAAGTCTGAGGCAGCCTTAAATGATGAGGAAACTTTGCAAGTCAGAGACAAAAAAATGAAGTCTGAGCCAGTCTTACCGTAAATGAAGGAGGAAACTTTGCAAGTCTAAGAGACAACGAAATGAGGTCTGAGGCAGTCTTAAACAAAGGAGGAAACTTTGCAAGTCTAAGAGACAACGAGATGAAGTCTGAGGAAGTCTTAAATGAAGGAGAAAAATTTGCAAGTCTAAGAGACCAGATGAAGTCGGAGGATCAACATCCATACTCCATAACTGCCAGAAAGTTTAAAAAGGAAGAAAAGTTGGCAAGTATGATAATTATGCCACAGGCAATATGGAATCATCAAAGTCTAATCGAAATATGGAATTAAAAAATCTGGTAGTTTACTGTTGTTTTTATTATCAATGGAGCCTCATCCACAATATATATTATATTTTGCAAGGCATTTTTTTGCCGTAGCTGTTTAACCCAGCTTTTCACCTTAGCTTATTATAAGTGGTACTGCCATAACACTTTTTAAGTATCCATAAGCACATTTATTACTATAATAAAAATAACTTAAACGTGACATAACTTATTTTTGATTTTTTGACAAAATGTCATTGACTGATTTTACCACCAAACTGTAATATTTGGAATAGTTTTGATCATTTTAAGAACAAGGAATCAAGATTAAATATAAACAAGAGTGCAAAGATGGCCCTAGTTCGCTCACCTGAGAGGAGTCGGTTCATTCAATCTTTACCTAATGTCAAACTTGACCTAGATATTGACCAGACAAACATCCTGGTCAAGTTTCATCATTATGAAACCAAAACTCTGGCGTAGGGAGTGTTTTTGTTTTTGTAAGATTTGAAATGGTGACCTATATTTTGAGTTCACCCCCCTTACCAAATATCTAACTTTGCTTACAAAGTTTTTGTATTATATAATGAAAATTTGGACAATCTAAGGGCAATAATTTTGGCATTAATTATGTGATTTTGCTCATCATCAAACTTAACTGAGATCTTTCAGCAACTTTGATAAAAAATGCTTGAGAAATGTGAATGCTAGAGTGATTACAAACCAAATGTGGATGGACGGACAGCGGACAAAGACCAATCATAAAACCTCACCTGAGCAATCAGGTGAGCTAAAAAGTGTGTTTCACCGATCTGAGCCATTTTCCAACTTGTCCAAGAAATCAATAAAACCAATGTATTGACTAAGTTTCACGATGATTAGGCAAAATATGTGACTTTTAGAGTGTTCGATAACAAGGTTTCTCTATATAGTCACATAAGGAAAACTGCCCCACCCCCCTGGCAGCCATGTTTATTGACCCATCGGGACCATTTGCAAACTCATCTGAGATATATATAAAACCAATCTTTTCACCAAGTTTCATGATGATTGGGCAAACAATGTGACTTCTAGAGTGTTCACAAGCTTTTTTTACTATATAAATATAAGAAAACTGCCCCCCCCCCCCCCCCCCGCCGCCATGTTATTTAACTGACCGGAACCATTTTCAAACTCAACTCTCGTATCAAGGAAACAAAAAAGTTCTGACAAAATTGCATGAAAATTGGGCAAAAAATGTGACTGCTAGAGTGTTCACATATTTTCACTTTATACATATTGAGAAAAATGCCCCACCCACTGGCTGCCATGTTTCTTCACCGATATGGACCATTTTCAAACTCGTCTGACATATCAATAAAACCAATGTTTTGATTAACTTTCATGATGATTGGGCCAAAGTTGTGACTTCTAGAGTGTTTACAAGGTTTCTCTATAGCCATATAAGGAAAACTGCCCCGCCCACTGGCGGCCATGTTTTTCAACAGACCGGAACCACGTTTGAACTCAACCAAGATATCATTAAGACAGACATTTAGACAAAGTTACATGAAGATTGGGCATTTAATGTGACTTCTACAGTGTTTACAAGCTTTTTCTTTTTTGACCTAGTGACCCAGTTTTTGACCCAGCATGACCCAGTTTTGAACTTGATTGAGATATCATTGGGACAAATCTTCTGACCAAGTTTCTTGAAGATCGGACAATAAATGTGGCCTTAAGAGTGTTTACGAACAAATGTGGATGGACGACGGACAAAGACCAGTCACAAAAGCTCACCTGAGCAATCAGGTGTGCTAAAAAAAACATCCAACCTAGAATAACAATTAACACATAAATGATACACACAACAATTATTATTATGAAAACATTAATAATCAAAGGGGAGTTACTACTGTAAACTTAAATGCAATATTTAGAAGAGTTGTCTCGCATGTTACATGACCTTAATTCATGATTGTTTATAAGCCTTTTTACTATATAAATTTAAGGAAAACTGCCCCATCCCCCTGGAAACCATGTTTTTCAACGGACTGGAACCATTTTCAAACTTAACTCACGTATCTAGGAAACAAAAATGTTCTGACAAAATTTCATGAAAATTGGGCCAATAATGTGACTTCTAGAGTGTTCACATGTTTTCACTATATACATATAGAGAAAAATGCCCCCCCCCTCCCCCCCCCCCCCCCCGACTGGCGGCCATGTTCTTTCACCGATATGGACCATTTTCGAACTCATCCGAGAAATCAATAAAACCAATGTTTTGACCAACTTTCATGATGATTTGGCAAAAATTGCGACCTCCAGAGTGTTTACAATGTTTCTCTATAGCCAAATGAGGAAAACTGCCACGCCCACTGGCTGCCATGTTTTTCAATGGACCGGAACCACTTTTGAACTCAACCAACATATCATTAAGACAAACATGTTGACAAAGATACATGAAGATTGGGCATGAAATGTGACTTCTACAGTGTTTACAAGTTTTTTCTTTTTTTTGACCTAGTGACCTAGATTTTGACCCGGCACGACCCAGTTTCAAACTCAACCGAGATTTTATTGGGACGAAGCTTCTGACCAAGTTTCATGAAGATCGGACAATAAATGTGGCCTCTAGAGTGTTTACGAACAAATGTTAACGGACGGACGGACAAAGACCGGTCACAAAAGCTCACCTGAGCAATCAGGTGAGCTAAAAATATACCAGCCTTGGGGTTTGAACCTGCAATACCAATATACCACTCAGCCTTTTAAATTTAATGGCAGTTGAAACATGTCAGTTAAAGACGTTTTAGCTAAATTGTTGATGACAAGTGTTATTCACACTTTTTGATTTTCCTGCTTTTGATTCATGATTATCAATATAAAGATGTCATCACATACGGCAATACAAATGGACAAAGTGATGCCATACACTTTCATTTAAATATAAATGCAAACAATTAAGAATTACCAGTTTCTCTGTTCTGCAACTAAGAAACTTTAAGACAATTGGCAGGTTGTTAAAATACTTAAATGCTCTAAATTTTTAAAGCAAGCCATGTACAACTATGTACAAGATTATATTTCTGAAACTCTGAACAAAACAAATCAAAGCGCTGCAGGCACTGAAATTGTTCGCTTTTGCATAATTTAAGATGCATCTCATTTTTCAAAATTAATCGCAAGTATGAAATCAACACAAGCCATTCACAATTATAAAGAGTGTGTCTTAAGGCATGGGTTGAAATGTGTTTGCATTTTTATCATTATAGTTATTTTATATATATAACATAGATAAATTAACAACAACATGGCCCTTTTTTGACGTTCAGAAAGCATAGTAAGTATGATGAAAATGGTAATGAATACTGAATATAAAGACAATTTGCAATCACCATCATATTAATGAATATTGTTGGAATATCTTACTAAGAATAAAATTTCATTATGGAAATTCCCTGTACAAAACTTTTGATTTTTGAGTCTTATGACACCATATACAAATTCAAAATATACAATAAGATAATTGATGAAAATAAATAAATAATAAATCTGCGAGCAATACTTTTTACTCACGAATAAGGTAGTTATAAAGACAGCCCTATTGACCCGAGATGTTTATGCATTACTTGTTACTCTAGCAGTTCACACGGTGTCAACAACTCTGACCTAAAAATGGGTATAAAGCACAAATGCGCTTTTTTGGCGTAGCTGTTTTACCCAGCTTTTCAACTTAAATGACTTTTAAATAACACCAGCAGACACGCATGAATATATTCGAATATTTCATAGGCTGATTCGAGATAAAACCTATGAACTGTGGCTACATTACTGTGTCTGTGCTCAGCGCAAAGGATGTATCACTATTCAGTGTAAGGAATTCCGGACTACTCTCCGTATGTTCAAATGACACAAACTGTGACCCAGTTACAATTACGCGTTAAAATCCATTTCGCAGAATTTCAAGGACAGTACTAGTTCACTAAATCATCCGGGCAATATATAATTAACTCTCGATAAACACATCATTGATTTCAAGATGAGAGAACAAACAAATAGTATAGTGTCACTATAAGAGGAAAATCGTTTAAATATCCAACCACAAATGTTTGCCGTACTCGGTCAGCACCTCTAGAAATTGTTCTTAAACCCCTGCATAGGCTGCCATTATTTACAAGTTTGCTATTTTGAATACAATTTCGTATCGAAAAGCATTGTGCTAAAAAGTGCCATTTACATTTCGCGATGAGATTTTTAATGACACTCGTCATGCGAAAATGGGTCTTATTCCATATGCGCCCATCATATGTACAGCCCACTCAGCCTTTGCATCTCTCAATCTGGTCAGGAGATACATAATGAGAACATCACACATTGGGTGATTTTATAGCGAACAGCAACGCCTCTGACCAGACTGCGTAAATGCACAGGTTGGGCTTAAGATGCGCTGGCCAAAATGCATAAGACCCATTTTCGCATAATGCAGCTATGAAAGTGTGATTTAAATGTGTCGAAACAAAACTGCGCGTATATCAAATATAAACATTCGATTTATTTCAATGGTGAAGAAATACACTCATAACAAGGCATGTGAGGACACATATGATGTGTACTCCCATAGTATGGTTTTTATCTACTTACACTAATGTGTGGTTTGACCATGATAAGTTAATAACACATGTTTGATGCGTTGAATATGTGACTAACAAGTTAACAAACACAAAAGTTAAACTTTTGTTTTCATTTTAATCATTTAGAAACGTAAATTGCAAACTTTATTTCAAAGTTAGCATTTATGCCGACTGCCTTATATTTGGTATTAGGGATTATAAAGCATTTTTGTTGTTGTCTTTAATATACCTGTAGTAATTAGTGAACCCATGTTCAACGTTTTATTAATTGAGAACTGTGAATGTAAACAAACTTAACCTTCTACAATTGCGTATTTAGCACCCGGGAATACAAAAGATCGCAGCTATCTGTTGAGAACAAAAGAATGCTTCCCTGAAACAGCAATAATAGCATGCACTATGAACGAGGTTACACAACATCCCACTATACTTGTTTATCAGCATCTATAAATAGCCTCAGATGAGGTGGTTATCATTCTTAGCGTAGTTAAGAGCAGACCGACTTGAAACGTGTAGTACTAACCTTAGTTGTTTGCAAGCGAACAACTAAAAATCGTACACTTACACATTTTGCATTTTCTCATTACGGCAAATTCACATAACTGGGCACGTATTCACCAAACAATTCTTAGACTTAAGTCTAAGAATTAAGAATATTCTTTAAATTGATTTATTCAATAATTGCTTGAATTTTGAGTAAAATGTGTTATTAAACACCTCTATCAGTGGCATTCTTCATATAGAACAATGTTAATGACATAATTACCAGTGGAGGCATCTATATATTCAAACACTGAATGCATTTTTCTTGGTTCCAAGTCTTTTCTTTATTCTTAAGTCTAAGAATGGGTTGGCGAATACGGCCCCTGGCATATTACTTTACCAAAATAAAACTTATGAGACTTACCCACTGTATTTCGTTTCATAGCAAACATCTTTCAGACTGAACATCGCCATTTTAAACTACCACATTGCAAGATAAAAAACAGATGACATTATCTTTATAAGGATATACACCTTGCTTGGATTCATAAGTGAAATTGGCTATACACAATACAAGATAGCAGAAAAAGAATAATGACCATCAAATTGATATCATTATTTTTTAAATTCCACTGGTATTTCATTGGCATTTGGGTACAGTCAAACTGTTTTCCACGAGTAGGGCAATATTTTGAAATGTTGCCCAAGGCCAAAGCTGAGGAAAAATCCTTTTATAAACTGATCCCAAATGTCAACATAATAACTGTTTTATGACCAACTTCTTATAAAAAATAAACATGATTTGGTATAATAATGATGATGATAATAATTAAAAATATAAAGTAATAATAGCAAGTGTTCCGCAGTCGGAGACATATGCCCCTCCAAACAGGGCTTTGAACTAGTGACCCCATTTTGAATAGGTGTCATCTACTGTAATCTATCAAGCCAATCGGTCAATTTGTTGATGAGTTATTGATCGGAAACAATTTTCATACTTATTCCAAGTGACCTTGACCTTTGACCTAGTGACCCCAATTTTGATAGGGGTCATTTACTGTCCAAGGCCAATGCACATGAGAAGTATCAAGTCAATAGGTGAATCAGTTGACCAATTATTGATCGGAACCGATTTCACACTTAGTGTGTAACGGTGACCTTGACCTTTTACCTGGTGACCCCAATTTCAATAGGGGTCATCTACTGTCCAAGGCCAATGCACATGTGAAGTATGAAGCCAATAGGTGATTCAGTTGACGAGTTATTGATGGGAAACGATTTCAGACTAAGTGTGTAACAGTGACCTGGACCTTTGACCTCGTGGCCTCAATTTCAATAGGGATCATCTACTGTCAAAGGCCAATGCACATGGGAAGTATCACGCCAATTGGTGAATCAGTTGACGAGTTATTGATGGGAAACGATTTAACACTAAATGTTTAACAATGACCTTGACCTTTGACCTAGTAACCCCAATTTCAATAGGGGACATCTACTGTCCAAAGCCAATGCATATGGGAAGTATCAAGCCAATTAGTAAATCAGTTGACGGGTTATTGATCGGAAAGGATTCTACTCTTAATGTGTAACAGTGACCTTAGCCTATTGACCCCAATGTCAATAGGGGTTATCTACTGTCCAAGGCCAATACACATGTGAAGTATCAAGCCAATCTGTCAATTGGTTGACAAGTTATTGATCGGAAACGATTTTCACACTTAGTGTGATAGTGACCTTGACCTTTAGTTTAAACCTATTTATTTTAGCTCGATTACATTGAAAGCCTGAGACTTATATAAAGGCTCTCTAGTCCGTTTTCTGGGCCTAGAACCAGTACTTGGTGTCTTTGTGGGAGATCAAAAGAACGCTCCCACGGTGGGGATCGAACCCGTGACATTCTGGTCGCTAGGTGGACACCATATCCATTACACCACAGCAACGGAAACGATTTTTACACTTAGTGTGATAGTGACCTTGACCTTTAACCTAGTGACACCAATTTCAAAAGAGGTCATCTACTGTCAAAAGCCAATGCATATGTGAAGTATCAAGCCAATCAATTAATTTGTTGACGAGTTATTGATCGGAAACAATTTTCACACTAAGTGTAATAGTGACCTTGACCTTTGACCTAGTGACCCAAATTCAATAGGGGTTATTCACGGCCCAAGACAAATGCATATGTGAAGTATCAAGCCAATCAGTCAATTCGTTAACGAGTTAAAGATAAAAAACGAACTGGTCTACGGACATTCAGACTGGTCTATAGACATTGCATTTTCACACTTAGTGTGATAGTGACCTTGACCTTTGACCTAGTGTCCCCAATTTCAATAGGGGTCATCTACTGTCCAAGGCCAATGCACGTGTGAAGTATCAAGCCAATCGGTCAATTCGTTGACTAGTTATTGATTGGAAACAAACTGGTTTACGGACATTCCTGGTCTACGGACAGACAGCAAGCAAAACAATATACCCCTTCTTCATCGAAGAGGGGCATAATAATAATAATAATAGAATAGTCATGAGGGCAATACATGTATAACAAATAAATAGAATGTAACATCACACAATTTTGCAAACTTGTTTCAACAAAAAGATAAACAGTATAAAATGTTAAAAATGTATGTCCTGAAGTAAGCACGTAAATAAAATGTAAGAAGTTTGTTAGAATGCAACTTAACACAATTGGATCATTGTTTATTAAGATAATCAATTAAACTCACAATGTTTTATAGTGAACCCAAAATCATCTCAGCTTGTTATTTTGAAGCTGTTCATGTAACATTAACAAAATTAAAGAAAATCAAAAGGACAACATTTAATGTCTTCTGACATTTAAAGAACCTCATAAATTTAAAAAGGCTTTATATGTTAATTTTGTATTAAAATGTAAACAATAAGGATGCTTTTCTCGGAACATTGATTTCATTTTAAATTAAACACCAGGATGTTTTCATTATTGTATTGTCCCACAATGACAGAGCCAGATTTCTGATTATAGAAGACTGATAGAGGGTTGTTAAGTCCATCCTTCTGTGTAGCAAGTGTAGCAATCTTCTTCTTGCCCTCTCTGTCAACCTGTATTACAGTGTTTGAGTTTTGACCACAAACAAGCACTTGTCCTGCAGGCGTCACATTTACTCCCTTTGGAAATGTAAGTTCTGTGTCAGTGAAGGTGGAGATAACAGCCCCATTTCTGGCCAGGGTGAGGAGCTTGTGTTGGTAACCATTGGTAACATAGATCCTGTCACCACTTGGACTCACTGCACATCTCAAGTCTGATTGATGTAACAAAAAATATATTTATCAATTCTGAAGAAGAATGCAATACGTGTTCTGTTGTACCCCGACCTCAAATAACAATACATAATTATGCAAATATATTAACAGAAATAAACAAAATCTTTAATTGTGGAAATTAATAAAAAATATATAAAACAAAGATAATATAAAAAGATAGACAGGGCAATTTGTTGAAGCATTGCATTTGAGTAATTCTGTTTCGATAATTATTTTGATATTTATCAGGACAGTAATGTTCATGACCATTACCTGTGTAAGAATTAGACGTATCCTCATACATCTTGTTCACAAGTGTTCCGGTGAGAGTGTACTTGTACAGAGCTTGGCCAGAGGTTACATACAGGTCTCCCTGGTGATGTGCAACTCCTGCACAGTCATGTTGTAGCTGTAGCCTCCTGCCCTTCACCAGCTGTCCACTGTTTACTGATACAAACTGTATATGTTTGTTCACAGCTACTGCTACCTGACAGGGGGTGATCAGACACATGTTATATGGATCGCCAGACATATCGCAATCACTGACCACCTTGAGCTGCAGGTCCAACAGCTTCAGTCTGTTGTTATTACAATCTGTAACAAGTATCTGACCATTGAACATTCCACACATGCCGTAGATACTACAGGTTGCCCTTAGGCTAGTATCACTTGGTATTTTCACACTCACTGGAGTTGCCCCTGTGACTATGATAGCCTGGTCTGGGCTCTCCTGCGTTGTAAATTCCTTTGTAATGTAAATGGTATGGCCGAGACCTGTAAGGTTCGATAAATACGCTTCAATGTCATTGTAAATGATAAATTTTAAGGACACTTCTGTTTGCATCGAATTGTTGTTCAGGTATTTGTCTGCTTGTTTTATCATCTCTTCACTTTTCTGACGCGCTATGAAGGCCAACTCTTTGTTCTTTTTCCCAATCTCCTGTATTGCATCACTGAGACATGTAAGCTCAGTATAAAGCCTGGAGCACGTATCAACATCAAATTTGAGAGACGCATTCCAGCTGGCCTTAACTTCATCCATTTCCTTCAGTGTGGCCTTCTCCAGCTCATCTAAGGAGGCATTTATTCTCTCCCTCTTACTTCTTATCTCTTTAAGCATCTCTTCATGCGAAACCTGTAGTGACTTCAGGTTGCTCTCCCAATTAGTCTGCAGCTTCATAAGTTGACTAAGAAGGAAGTTAATCTTTGCTGACAGCTGCTGATGGTCTGTTGCAGACAGAGATGTGTCAGCAATCAAGGTCACCTTTGAACACTGACTAAAATGGAGAGTCATTTCAAATTAGCTTACTCGATGTAAGTCTTCGGCACAAACAAATCGTACAAGGGCTGTTTGTAAAACTAGCATACCCCCCAAATGGGCTGTCAGTTGTAGTGACAGCCATTGTGTGAAATAGTTAGAGTATGATTCTTGAGCTTAAGCGTTCTTGAGTTATCATCCGGAAACCGTTTTACTGCTTAAAGTAACTGTGACCTTGACCTTTGACCTAGTGACTTCAAAATAAACAAGAGCACCGCCTTGGGGGTGCAGACCGCTCATCTATTTTCTTTTTAAAGGTGGAGGGACTTTTAATTTAAATCACAAAGGAGGGAGAGGTGGAGTGAAGAGGGGTGTATAGTGTGGGGGTGTGGACATTTATTACATTATCTTCCAAAAATGCGGGAAAAAAAATTGCAAAAAAATGCAAAAAAAATAATTTTAGGGGGGGGGGGGGGGGGGGGTATTCTTGGGTGCGATGGTTGGACGGTATTTCAAACATAAAATAATAAAAATAAATATTTTTGTTTTTTAACCGTTTCAAACACAAAACAATTTGGTGGGGGTGGGGTGGGGGAGGGGTATAGTGTGAGGGTGTGGTGGTCATTTGTGAGATGATCTTAAAAAAAAAAATCGGGGGAGGGAGGGGGGATTCGGATGGGGGAGGGGGGGAGGGCACGGGGGATGGTTTGAGTGGAGTCTATTTTGGTATGTCAGGTAAGAGTAGTTTTGTCAAAGTATCAATCAAATCTAATCATAAATAAAAAAGTTATGGCAATTTTAGCCAAATTTAATAATTTTACCTTGAGAGTAAAGGTCATTCAAAGGTCAAGGTAAAATTCAACTTGCCAGGTACAGTAACCTCATGATAGCATGAAAGTATTTGAAGTTTGAAAGCAATAGCCTTAATACTTTAGAAGTAAAGTGGATCGAAACACAAAATTTAACCATATATTCAAAGTTACTAAGTCAAAAAATGGCTCTTATTCCGTAAAAATGACAACCAGAGTTATGCAACTTGTCCTTTTACTGTACCCTTATGATAGTTTGCGAGTGTTCCAAGTATGAAAGCAATATCTATGATACTTTAGGGGTAAAGTGGACCAAAACACAAAACTTAACCAAATTTTCAATTTTCTAAGTATAAAGGGCCCATAATTCCGTCCAAATGCCAGTCAGAGTTACATAACTTTGCCTGCACAGTCCCCTTATGATAGTTAATAAGTGTTGCAAGTATGAAAGCAATAGCTTTGATACTGTAGGAATAAAGTGGACCTAAACACAAAACTTAACCAAATTTTCAATTTTCTAAGTATAAAAAGGGCACATAATTCTGTCAAAATGCCAGTCAGAGTTACATAACTTTGCCTGCACACTCCCCTTATGATAGTTAGTAAGTGTTGCTAGTATGAAAGCAATAGCTTTGATACTTAAGGAATAAAATGGACCTAAACACAAAAACTTAACCAAAATTTTCAATTTTCTAAGTATAAAAAGGGCACATAATTCTGTCAAACTGCACGCCAGAGTTATCTAACTTTGCCTGCCCAGTCCCCTCATGATAGTAAGTAAGTGTACCAAGTTTGAATGCAATAGTATTGATACTTTCTGAGAAAAGTGGACCTAAACGCAAAACTTAACCGGACGCCGACGCCAACGCCAACGCCGACGCCAAGGTGATGACAATAGCTCATAATTTTTTTTCAAAAAATAGATGAGCTAAAAAGGGTCATCTGCCGGTCAATCCCTGGATTGTCCCTATGATCTTTCCTGATCCTAGTCCAAAGCATTTGTGAGTTATCATCCAGAAACCATTTTACTGTTTGTAGTCACTGTGACCCCATTTTACTGTTTCGAGTCACTGTGACCCCATTTTACTGTTTCGAGTCACTGTGACCCCATTTTACTGTTTTGAGTCACTGTGACCTTGACCTTTGACCTAGTGACCTGAAATTCAATAGGGGTCATCTGCCAGTCATGATCAACAATGTACCTATGAACTTTCCTACTCTCGGGCCTATGCGTTTTTGAGTTATCATCAGGAAACCATTTGGTGGACGGACCGACCGCCGGACTGACCGACCGACATGTGCAAAACAATATACCCCCTTTTCTTCGAAGAGGGGCAAAAATATTAATATTTCCAATTTTGTTGTACTAATATACGAAACACACAATCAATCTCAACATGTTTATTTAAGCAAGTATCTTATTTTAACAAATTAAACAATTTATATAAAAATACTACATCTAACCTACCGATGACTCAGCAGAATGCAAATATCGCAGCACAACTGGCTGTGGTCCTCACAGAACAATATTAGTTTCTTCCCGTTATGGACTGCACAGTTCTCCAGAAACTCCTGTGTAGCCATGGCAACTGGCCACTTCTCCATTTCTTCAGGCCCATAGGTGGCGTGGTTTTGAAACAACTGATTGTGTAGATTGACACATTGTTCACAAAAGCACGAGTCACACTTTTTACAGTAAGCCTTTGCCTCGGTCTCGGTGTTTTTATTCTTACATGTCAAACAAAGATAGGCTGCAATTGTTTCTGAATCTTTTGATTTTAAAGACACTGATGCTGCTGCCATCTTCTACTATAAACAGATTTGCTATGAAAAATTACTGGACTAACTCACTTATTTCCAGTCAACTTCACAATGTCCTTTTTGCCTCACAAAAATTACACTCTTGAAAGATAAAAAATTGAAAACAACAAGGGCAAGTCCACCACGAATGCAGTTAAAATGTATTTTCAAAACATGTTTCTCAAAACATTAAGTCCAGCCTTTCTGAATTGCTTAACACAGTAGCCTATTTTAAACTTTTTGCTAGGTTGAACTGATATGCTATGATGATAATTTTCAAAAGTTTGAATTGTCTATACATGTATGTCACGTGATCGAGCATACAACTTTACAGCTTTATCAGGTAATGCTTTATCTTTGTGCTAATATTCAATCAATATTCAATCGAAAAAGCAAACAGTGCATGTGAACAGAGCTCTTCGAAGTAAGAGGGAATCTGCTTTTATTTTGTGTAAACAGTCAATATTATCTTTTTTAAACCTAGCTACCTAGTCACAAAAAACATATGTCAATAAAAAATCTTCATTGCATAATAATGAAAATAGATTTTTTTTTCCAAATATTTATCATAGAAAAGCATATTAAAGTCATTTGAAACATATTGTATAGTACTAGTTAGTTAATGGACCATGATATTTATAAATAAAGTATACACAAACAGAAATTATCATAAAAATAAAATATTAATACGCAAAGTCATATTTTTCTTACTTACGTGTTCATGACTTAGTATATTACATAAAGAAAGATATACACAGTTTACGAGGTATAAATCATTGGTAGTCAAGGTGTAGTACGTTGTGACAATGATTGAGTAGGCAAATTTACAGATAAATATTTATGGATTTAAACTAGCGGTTACAAAGATAAACCCATCAAATTCCTACTGAATCCTAGCTTGTTGTTTACTTTAACATTTGTCTATCATCAACGTTTAATATCAAAGGACTTTACTCAGAGTAACATTCTGTTCAGTTACCAGTATGCACGCATGCAGACTTATATAATAACGATAGTCTCATGGGTGAAAGTAGGAAATTCCCAAAATACTGAAAATAAAATCTGGGGGCGGATAGGGCCCCCGGTGGGTCCAGGGCAAGTGCCCTGGCTAGGAGTCCAGGGGGCCTCCGGCCCCCCGGAAGCTCCTGCATTTTATTTGAAACAAAGAAATCACTTCTCCTAAGCTTAAAGACACCTGCATTTTTATGTGATTCAAAACAGAAAAAAACAGTTAGTTTGGCTAGAATATATCACAATCTATTTCTTAAACATTTCATGTAGATCAAATGTGATAGGCACAATCTTTAAGATAACACTAAACTTTCTCAACTATATACAAATATTTACAGTACAATATAGATCAATGAACATGTTATAGCAATACATTTTCTGTCTTGTATTTTTAAGTAATTTGTTTTTATATCTTATCTAGTTATTACAAATGATTTGATTTACACGTCCGGTAATTATTCACATGCGTAACGTCCTCGGCGTGAGACTTGAACGCCTTTTTCCCATTTGATTGGTACTTGATCGTTTTGAAACAGATATCACAATATCATATGCGCTACCCGGAATGATTATTTGTTTGTTTGTTAAACCAATCTCCCCATTTCTCTCCACGACAGTCTCTTTCATGGAGCCATTCCCATCGCCATTTGTTTATCACATCACTTTCAAGTTCTTTTGTGTCGAACCCCGAAAGCAAATACTTGATTTGATCGTGTTTTTTTTGGTTTCGGAAGTAAAGTTATTTTGACTTGTTGCTATATTTTTTTGAGAGATAAGACGTTTCATTACGTCAATTTTCATTGGTTGACAGATTTACGTAAACCAATCAAAACGCTTTTTTGGAAACCGAGTCAGATTCCCGATTAACTTCGAGTTATTTCGTGCGGTAAACCATTTCATAGACAAAGGAATCGTAAATTATCGGCAGATTTCGCCAGAATATTCTAATAAGGTGACGCCATGCTGCCTTTCTGCACGCGCGGAGGGTCCGGCGGGAGACATGTCATTTCGGGCGAATAGTTCCCACAGGGATAGAACGATTCACGAGAAAATGAAAGAGCAATACGCCCAGGGGGATAGACTAATAGAGAGGCAATGGCCGCCTCGAATCTATAATTAGATATGGGTTAACAGAACAGTGGGAAACCAATTTATCACATCTGGAATCGAGCGTATTTTGTTTATTTTGTTTGTCGGCATTGCTGGACACATGGCCTACCCCCCCCCCCCCCCCCCCCAACAAAATCTCTTCGGATTTACATCATTTACGAAAACCACCTCTTAGAAGCCAAAAAATACGGAATTCCGTAATAATACGGAACACTTTCACCCATGTAGTCTGTATATATTTAATAAATAGCTCTCTCTATATATGCACATATATATATATATATATATATATATATATATATATATATATATATATATATATATATATATATATATATATATATATATATATATTTGTGTTTGTTAATTATTTGTTTAACAGACCAAATAGTAAAATTGATTGTGTGCAATTATTATTTTAAAGCGGGTATATACGATTTTGTCAAATATTTATGAATTTATATAAAATGTGTAAAAACTTATTATATATATATTTCAATATAAATAAAAATAAAAGTTAAGAAGAACATGTGTCGAAAAATGCGAAATAAGCCAGATATTTAATTATGAAATTGAAAACGGCTGTACAGCCGAATTCGCCAGCATGTATACCATACATGAACGATGTGAATCTAAACTTAGTTTAACGGTTTATTTGAATTCCTGCAACGATATCTATTCATACGACACACGAACACTAACTCCGATCCTAATACAAAGACGAATGCTTCTGTTATTGTAGGAAAATATGTACGTCACAATCGGCTCGGGGCGCTAATTTGTCTTTGCTGCATTTTATGAAATTCGGCTTTAATGTATAATTGTTCTTGCCTATATATGGTTATTGTAACATATTTTATCAATATATTACAATTTAACACATATAAAAAATCGTATATACCCGCTTTAAGGTTGAGAAAAGCTTATTTCCAAATATGTATGATATTGTTGACTTAAATGTTTATTCTTTAGTCTTGAATGTACATGTACATGGCTGTATTGAAAGAAAGCAAAAAAAAACAAACAACGTACTATAAAATATTTATATTGTCATATATAGCTTAGTCAAAGCAATATTTGAACAAACAGCAATATTGTACAAAAGCATTTAAAAAACATAACAGTTAAAAAACATTAGTATTGCCAACATCAATTTCTCTTAAAATTATATTTAGATGATTGAAAGAATAAGAAAACATAACATTGTTAATAATTGAAAAATAAATATTTATAATCGAAAGAGCAGATGCCCTATCATTTAAGGTTTAAGATGTTATCAAAAAAAAAAAATTCTACTGACAGATTTCCAAACAAACCAAGAAGACAGTAAACAAAATTATAACACAGAAAATCTTTATTAATAATTAAGCAAGATGCTGAAAATCATAATCAGAATATTTACAATGGAAGAGCAGTGCAACATGTATAAACAGACAAGAGAGCAAAAGTCCCCGAGGTGCTTACCCGAAAAACCAAGTAACTAAACTGTTCTGATCGGGTAGTTTTCACCAGGTTTAACAATAAAACTGACCCAACTTCTGGCAGCAATCTTTTTTAACAAACCCAAAATCATTTTCCACTTGATCACTCCAGATATCATAACAACTCAATTTAAAAAATATTCATAACAAGTTTCATGAGGAGTGGGCTACAAATGGCATGCCTTGAGTGTTCAAATGGTTTCACTATTGCCATTTAAAGATAAACCCCCCCCCCCCCCCTCATGGCAGTCATGTTTTAAATGAACTAAAATCATTTATTTTATGCTTTCCGGTGGTTTATAGAGAAATATCAGTGAAATAAAATTGGTATTCCACTGTTTTAAACAGTGAAAAATAACAGTGAAAAATATCGATATTTTTCACTGTTTTACTGTGAAATGACGTCATTGTTTTGACGAAATAGCGTCATAATTCCAGCGAAATTATCAAGTTAAACTCATTTACAATGTAAATAAACGGTGAAAAAAGCTTAAAATAAAAAGAAAATTTGTTGGATTCGATGGAATATCGATTTTATTTTACTCGTGATCATAGAAAATATATATTTTCACTCGTGGCATCGCCACTCGTGAAAATATTGTTTTCTATGATCACTCGTGAAATAAAATCGATATTCCACCGAATCCAACAAATATCCTCTATATCTTTATAGATTGAGACATCATTGGGAAAAATACAAGAAAAAAAAGACCAAGTTTCATTATTATTGGGCAATACATGTGGTCTAAAGAATGTTCAAAAGGTTTACCTTAAATTCAACTTTGCAACCTTGTTTTCGTACATCACATGATACCCTTACAAACTCTATTGAGATTTAATAGGAACAAATGTTCTGACCAAGTTTTGTGAAGACTTTAAATAAATGTGGTACATTGACAGCTCAAAAGCCCTTTTTTAATTTGACCTAGAACCTTGTTTATTATCGAGTTTATTAAACTCGATTGAATTATATTTGGGAAATATGTTCTCAGCAAGTTTCATATAGATTGGGTAATAAAGGCAGCCTCTCGAGTGTTCACAAGCCTTATCTTTGATTTGCCCATCATAGTAACTTTATTTCCCATGACCCCAACCCCCCCCCCACCTCCCCCCCCCACCCACCCACCCGTGTTGAACTTGGGGAAAGATAAATTGGTGGGATTAGGTGTCATGAAAAAGTTGTTGAACCCATGTGACCATATTTCAACTCATTCGATATATCATTGGGACAAGTGCTCTAACAAAGTTTCATTAGGGGTGTTCCCAGGTATTTATTTTATTTGACCTAGAGACCTAGAAAACTTCAGAACCAATAAAACCATTACAAAGAAATATGATAAATATGATTTGCTTAATCTTTCTATCGCCTGTCATCCTTTGCATAAAATCACTAGGATTAAGAAACAATGTCCCAGCCATGGTTAGAAAGAGGGGAGGGTCAAGTATCTTACAATTTGTTTTTATAGAATTGCAGTTGTTGACTATTTCTGAATATGTTTTCCAATTGATAGCTTTAAAAACCGATATTACAGTAAAGGAACTAAAGTATATGGTTGGTTGTGAAACAGTTTGATATAAGGTACTACTGTTTTGATATCAGATACAACTTGTTTGACTATTTTGCTTGCTATGACTGTAAATGAAAGTAAATAACATATTCACAGCCAAACAGCTAGCTAATAATAACAAACCAGGTGTGTTTTCCGAAGCAACATTGTACCAATAAATAATGATCTCTATAAGCTTGAAAGCATGTCAATCAATAATGTTTGATATCCAGAAATATGAGCATAGTTGTAGAAAACCTTGCGTCATATCCTTACCAGCCAATCTATATTGGTCTATTATACACCACTACGGAGAACAAATGGAATCTAATGCCTGTCAATTATTATTTGTTAATTTACATCGATCTTCTTAGCGGATCAATAACGCTTAATTAATGGTTCAACACTCTTTGGCAAACGCTTTGATGCTCGAAACTGCCTAGCTGCAATCGGTTTGAAATATTGAGAAATCATTTATTAATTTGTAAGTTAATCTCAGATGAAATGGCCTTCATCAAATCAATTTGATCCATCAATCAAATCAATCAGTCCTTAAATACTGATCATGTTAAAATTAACCAAGTCAGTTTTCCAGTTAATGCTGGTAAATGGACATCAGCCCTTCAAACATTATCATCTTCTTGAAACAAGAGGACCATCATGGCCCTGAAGTGCTGACCGAAGTACAAGGTACACATATCGTTGAAAACTTGAACTGGTAACCTAGGTTTTAATTTTTTGATCCAGATTAAAACTAGGCTTTAAAATTATAACCATTTTTCACTAAGATTGAGTCATAAATGCTCTTTTACAGTGATATTATGGGTTTTCTTAGATTTTACCTGGTTACATTATTTTTGTTACTTAGATTTGAACTAAAAAAACAAGTTTTCTCAAGGTTGAGTCAAATATCTGGTTTCTAGAGATGTTACAAGACTTTTCCAAGATTTGACATGATGACCTAGATTTTGGGTGCATGTGACTCAATTGGTACTAGGCCAAGATATTGTGTAGATAACATTCTGACTAAGTTTCATCAAGATTGATTCATCAATATGGCCTCTAGAGAAGCTTTGTGAACCAGTTTCAAATTTGGCCAAGACATTATCGAAATAAACATTCAGACCAGAGTTTCCTCAAGATTAAGTCATAAATTACTTGCTAAAAATTCATTTTCAGCATTCCCATAAAACCATAGCTTCTATTCAAATAGTTACCTATGAAAAACAAGTTTACTAATTAAGATTATCTACTTGTTAATCTTACTCATGAAATTATTCGGTAACAATTATCATTTTACCAGCCTCAGTATCTTCCTTTCCTCTAAAAAAACCAGTATTCCAATCTTAGATGATTGAAGGTCCAAAAAATATCTTGATATTATCCAGAAATAAATTTCATGTAACAAGCTTTAGTGTTCTTAACCTTTGCACTTCTAACCTCAAAATTGATAGGAATCATACTTTCCTTACTTTTTCTTACTTTCCTCTCAGGTAACATGCATACACATTTTGATAATTGTAGGTGCAAAAGTTCAATGGATATTGTGCAAAGACAAATGTCATGTTACATGCCCCTGTGACCTTGGGTCCCATACATCTTCCTTTTCTACTAGTAACCATCATACCAATGTTCATGATCAAAGGTCAAAGCATTCTCTACATGTTATGGGACCAACCATAAATTTGAAATCACAAAAATTGGTGTCAGAAAAACCTTAAGTAATTAGTGATTGCTGCTATTTCAATACTCTCAGCATCAACACTGTCACTTTAAATTATATTGTAAAGAATCCAGTTTAAGTAAAGGTTTGAAACAGGATTCCCAACAAGATAAAACTTTCCATTTCCATGAGTGGAAATTATATATGTTGACACCAAAAAATTACATATTAAGTTCATTTTGTGTTTGCTCTGATAGTTTAATGAACACAGTTATCTAAGACAAATACCTGTGAGTCCCTCACAAATGTGAATGTTTTTACTAGTTGAATATTTTTATGTCAACTCAAACCTGAAAATAATATAATAAAGGGCCTATATTTAAATGATTATTATATCTCAATTCTATTTCAATTTAATCTTTTCAAACATACTAAATTATGAAAAGTGCAATGAATTC
This sequence comes from Dreissena polymorpha, assembly GCF_020536995.1. Classification (NCBI taxonomy): domain Eukaryota; kingdom Metazoa; phylum Mollusca; class Bivalvia; order Myida; family Dreissenidae; genus Dreissena; species Dreissena polymorpha. The sequence goes on along the minus strand of NC_068357.1, from coordinate 77,914,053 downwards.
AGTGCAAACATGTACAAATGTAATAATGAGAGAGTAAGTAAACAAAATCCCCCAAAAAGGGAAACGCCACGAAAATTCCCCTGCGGACCCCTTCCCCCAAAGTAGTGTGAGGGCGCTGCCAATAACAGCATATGTCAATGACCTTATATTATGACCTATATACACATGTGATATTTCAAATTATTATCTGTAGTAGAAACAGAGATAATCACTTTATACATGCAAACCATTACAAGAAATCAAGTATAAAGGCGCATAATTCTGACTCATTGTACATCAGACTTAAGGCCCTTTGGTAATTGCCATAACATTAAAATCCTTAACACTTGTGAGAAGTTTATTCGCTTAAATAATGATCTCAGTTCCTGGCTATTTAAAAACAGGTCACATGAGTAAATTTATCATTCAAAATGCAGTGAAACACCTATTTTAAAAATGGTTTACGTGGTGACCTAGTTATTTACCACACCTTACTCAGAGAAAAACAGGGCCTTGATATTTTAAAGATAATCATTCTCACTAGGTTTCTAGTTTTAGTCATAAATGTGGCCTTTAAAGTAAGGCAATATTTTGTCTAAGATTTAACACGGTGAACTACTGTTTGGATGAAGGAGACCCAGATTCAAACCCAGCTTAGACATAAATTTGGCCTCTTTAGTGGTAGCAAGATTCTTCTAAAATTTATCCTCATAACCTATTATTTGGACGCACATTGCACAGATATACAATTGGCCTAGATATTGTTGAAACAAAAGTTAGACCTATTTGGGGTCTTAAGAAAGATTTTTTCTTCAAAAAAACACACACTTGATTTGAGTTTTTTTTCAGTAAATTAATTCCTTATCTGTAAAGAAACAATGATAAAGAGTCATGGGCCTTTTGTAACAAATACTTAATGCTAAGGTTAAATAAAATTGACATTGTTATTAGCATAACTATTATAAGTGTTACTGCCATAACACTTTTTAAGTATCAAAAAGTACATTTATTACTATAGTAAAAGAAACTTAAACATGACATGTTCATTGATTTTTGATTTTTTGACAAACTGATTTTACTACCAAAACTGTAATATTTTGAATTGTTTAAAGCGGGTATATACTATTTTTTATATGTGTTTAATTGTAATATATTGATAGAATATGTTACAATTACACAAAATAGGCAAGAAAAATTATACATTAAAGCCGAATTTCATAAAATGAGCAAAGACAAATTAGCGGCCCGAGCCGATTGTGACGTACATATTTTCCTACAATAACAGAAGCATTCGTCTTTGTATTAGGATTGGAGTTAGTGTTCGTGTGTCGTATGAATAGATATTGTTGCAGGAATTCAAATAAACCGTTAAACTAAGTTTAGATTCACATCGTACATGTATGATATACATGCTGGCGAATTCGGCTGTACAGCCGTTTTCAATTTCAGAATTAAATATCTGGCTTATTTTGCATTTTTCGACACATGTTCTTCTTAACTTTTATTTTAATTTATATTGAAATATATATATACTACGTTTTTTACACATTTTATATAAATTCATAAATATTTGACAAAATCGTACATACCCGCTTTAAGATCATTTAAAGAACAAGATAAAATATAAAAAATATACCAGCCCTGGGGTTTGAACCTGAGACCTCTTGAGAAAAAGCTTATGCGCTACCAATATACTTCCGGTAGTCTATGCAGCCTTTTGAATTAAATGGCAGTTAAAGCATGTCCGTTATAGACGTTTTGGCTAAATTGTTGATGACAAGGGATATTCACACTTTTTGATTTTCCTGCTTTTGATTCATGATTGTCAATATAAAATTGTCATCTCATACGGCAATACAAAGGACAAAGTGATGCAATTCACGGTCCTTTAAATATAAATGCAAACAATTAATAATTACCAGTTTATCTGTTCTGCAACTAAGCAACTTCAAGACAGTTGACAGGTTGTTAAAATACTTGAATGCTCTATATAAGCAAGCCATGATGTACAAATATTTACAAGATTATATTTCTAAAACTTTGAACAAAATAAATAATAGTGCGCCTAAAAATTGTGCATTTTTCATTACGGCAAATACACATAACTGGCATATTGCTTTACCAAATTAAACTTATGAGAACACACTGTATTTTGTTTTATAACTAATATCGCTCAGACTGAACATCGCCATTTTAAACTACGACATTGCAAGATAAAAACCAGCTGAAATTATCTTCATAAGGATTATCACCTTGCTTGGATTCATAAGTGAAATTCGCTATATACAATACAAGATAGCAGAAAAAGTTTTTGGTAATGAGTCTAATGACCATCAAATTGATATTATTATTTTTGTTATTCCACTGGTATTTAATTGGCATTTGGGCTCTGAGTCAAACTGTTTCCCTAAGTAGGGCAATATTTTAAAATGTTGCCCAAGGTTAGAGCTGAAGGAAAATAATTTTATGAACTGATCCCAAATGTCAACAATATAAAATAAAAGTGATTATAATAATAGTAATCATCATCATAATAATAACACAGTCATGAGAGCATGTATAACAAATAACAAGAATGTAACAAAATGTACAACTTGCTCAATTGTTTCAACAAAAAGATAAACAGCATATATGTGTGATAAAAATGTTTATCCTGAAGTAGGTACTAAGATAAAATGTTAGAAGATTGTTACGATACAACTTAACACAATTGGATCATAGTTCATTAAGATAATCAATTAAACTCACAATATACAATTAAATGTTTTATAGTGAACCCAATATAATCTCAGCTTGTTATTTTGAAGCTGTTCATGTAACATAAACACAATTAAAGACAAGGGCTGTTTGTAAAACATGCATGCCCCCCATATGGGCTGTCCGTTGTAGTGGAAGCCATCGTGTGAATACGTTTTTTGTCACTGTGACCTTGACCTTTGACCTAGTGACCTGAAAATCAATAGGGGTCATCTGCGAGTCACGATCAATGTACCTATGAAGTGTCATGATCCTAGGCAAAAGCGTTCTTGAGTTATCATCCGAAAATCATTTTACTATTTCGGGTCACCGTGACCTTGACCTTTGACCTTGTGACCTCAAAATCAATAGGGGTCATCTGCGAGTTATGATCAATCTACCTGTGAAGTTTCATGATCCTAGGCATATGCGTTCTTGAGTTATCATCCGAAAACCATTTTACTATTTCGGGTAACCGTGACCTTGATCTTTGACCTAGTGACCTCAAAATCAATAGGGGTCATCTGCGAGTCATGATCAATCTACCCATGAAGTTTCATGATCCTAGGCGTATGCATTCTTGAGTTATCATCCGGAAACCATTTTACTATTTCGGGTCACCGTGACCTTGACCTTTGACCTAGTGACCTCAAAATCAATAGGGGTCATCTGCGAGTCATGATCAATCTACCCATGAAGTTTCATGATCCTAGGCCCAAGCGTTCTTGAGTTATCTTCTGACAACCACCTGGTGGACGGACCGACCGACCGACAGACCGACATGAGCAAAGCAATATACCCCCTCTTCTTCGAAGGGGGGCATAAAAATCAAAAGGACAACATTTAATGTCTTCTGACATTTAAAGAAACTCATCAATTTAAATAGGCTTTATATGTTAATTTTGTATTTAAAATGTAAACAATAAGGATGCTTTTCTCGGAACATTGATTTCATTTTAGATTAAACACCAGGATGTTTTCATTATTTGATTGTCCCACAATGACAGAGCCAGATTTCTGATTATAGAAGACTGATCGAGGGGATTGAAGTCCATCCTTCTGTGTAGCAAGTGTAGCAATCTTCTTCTTGCCCTCTCTGTCAACCTGTATGACAGTGTTTGAGTTCCAACCACAAACAAGCACTTGCCCTGCAGGTGTCACATTTACTCCCAATGGCCATGTAAGTTCTGTATCAGCGAAGGTGGAGATAACAGTCCCATCCCTGGCCAGGGTGAGGAGCTTGTGTTGGCCATAGTTGGTAACATAGATCCTGTCACCACTGAGACTCACTGCACATTTCCAGACTGATTGATGAAATAAAAAATATATTTATCAATTCTGAAGAAGAATGCAATACTTGTTCTGTTGTACCCCGACCTCAAATAACAATACATAATTATGCAAATATATTAACAGAAATAAACAAAATCTTTAATTGAGGAAATTAATAAATAATATATAAAACAAAGAAAATATATATAGATAGACAGGGCAATTTGTTGTAGCATTGCATTTGATTAATTCTGTTTCGATAATTATTTTGATATTTATCAGGACAGTAATGTTCATGACCATTACCTGTGCAATAAGTAGATGTATCCTCATACATCTTGTTCACAAGTGTTCCGGTGAGAGTGTACTTGTACAGAGCTTGGCCAGAAGTTACATACAGGTCTCCCTGGTGATGTGCAACTCCTGCACAGTCATGTTGTAGCTGTAGCCTCCTGCCCTTCACCAGCTGTCCACTGTTCACTGATACAAACTGTATATGTTTGTTCACAGCTACTGCTACCTGACAGGGGGTAATCAGACACATGTTATATGGATCGCCAGACATATCGCATTCACTGACCACCTTGTGCTGCAGATCCAACAGCTTCAGTCTCTTGTTATAATAATCTATAACAAGTATCTGACCATTGAACATTCCACACATGCCGTAGATATAATACGACGAACTAGTATCACTTGGTGTTCTCACACTCACTGGAGTTGCCCCTGTGACTATGATAGCCTGGTCTGGGATCTCCTGCATTGTCAATTCCTTCGTAATGTAAATGGTATGGCCGAGACCTGTAAGGTTCGATAAATACTCTTCAATGTTATTGTAAATGATAAATTTTAAGGACACCTCTGTTTGCATCGAATTGTTGTTCAGGTATTTGTCTGCTTGTTTTATCAGCTCTTCACTTTTCTGACGCGCTATGAAGGCTAACTCTTTGTTATTTTTCCCAATCTCCTGTATTGCATCACTGAGACATGTAAGCTCAGTATGAAGCCTGGAGCATGTGTCAACATCAAATTTGAGAGACGCATTCAGGCTGGCCTTAACTTTATCCATTTCCTTCAGTGTGGCCTTCTCCAGCTCATCTAAGGAGGCATTTATTCTCTCCCTCTTACTTCTTATCTCTTTAAGCCTCTCTTCATACGAAACCTGTAGTGACTTCATGTTACTCTCCCAATTAGTTTGCAGCTTCATAATATGATCAAGAAGGAAGTTAAGCTTTGCTGACAGCTGCTGATGGTCTGTTGCAGACAGAGATGTGTCAGCAATCAAGGTCACCTTTGAACACTGACTAAAATGAACAATAATTTCAAATTAGCTTACTCGATGTAAGTCTTCAGCACAAACAAATCGTACAAGGGCTGTTTGTAAAACTAGCATGCCCCCCAAAATGGGTTGTAGTGACAGTCATTGTGTGAATACGTTAGAGTATGATTCTTGAGCTTAAGCGTTCTTGAGTTATCATCCGGAAACCATTTTACTGCTTAAAGTCACTGTGACCTTGACCTTTGACCTAGTGACTTCAAAATAAAAAAGGGTCATCTGCTGGTCAACCCCTGGATTGTCCCTATGAACTTTCCTGATCCCAGTCCTAAGCATTTGTGAGTTACCATCCAGAAACCATTTTACTGTTTCAAGTCACTGTGACCCCATTTTACTGTTTCGAGTCACTGTGACACCATTTTACTGTTTTGAGTCACTGTGATCTTGACCTTTGACCTAGTGACCTGAAAGTCAATAGGGGTCATCTGCCAGTCATGATCAATGTACCTATGAACTTTCCTACTCCCAGGCCTATGCGTTCTTGAGTTATCATCAGGAAACCATTTGGTGGACGGACCGACTGCCGGACTGACCGACTGACATGTGCATAACAATATACCCCCTTTTCTTCGAAGCGGGGCATAAATATTAATATTTCCAAATTTGTTGTACTGATATACTAAACACACAATCTCAACATGTTTATTTAAGCAAGTATCGTATTTTAACAAATTTAACAATTTATATAAAAATACTACATCTAACCTACCGATGACTCAGCAGAATGCAAATATCGCAGCACAACTGGCTGTGGTCCTCACAGAACAATATTAGTTTCTTCCCGTTATGGACTGCACAGTTTTCCAGAAACTCCTGTGTAGACATGGCAACTGGCCACTTTTCCATTTCTTCATTCCCATAAATGGTGTGGTTTTGAAACAACTGACTGTGTAGATTGACACATTGTTCACAAAAGCACGAGTCACACTTTTTACAGTAAGCCTTTGCCTCGGTCTCACTGTTTTTATTCTTACATGTCGAGCAAAGATAGGCTGCAATTGTTTCTGAATCTTTTGATTTTAAAGACACTGATGCTGCTGCCATCTTCTACTATGAACAGATTTGCTATGAAAAATTACAGGGCTAACTCACTAATTTCCAGTCAACTTCACAATGTCCTTTTTGCCTCACAAAAATTACACTCTTGAAAGATAAAAAATTGAAAACAACAAGGGCAAGTCCACCATGAATGCAGTTAAAATGTATTTTCAAAACATGTTTCTCAAAACATTAAGTCCAGCCTTTCTGAATTGCTTAACACAGTAGCCTATTTTAAACTTTTTGCTAGGTTGAACTGATATGCTATGATGATAATTTTCAAAAGTTTGAATTGTCTATACATGTATGTCACGTGATCGAGCATACAACTTTACAGCTTTATCAGGTAATGCTTTATCTTTGTGCTAATATTCAATCGATATTCAATCGAAAAAGCAAACAGTGCATGTGAACAGAGCTCTTCGAAGTAAGGGGGAATCTGCTTTTATTTTGTGTAAACAGTCAATGTAATCTTTTTTAAACCTAGCTACCTAGTCACAAAAAACATATGTCAATAAAAAATCTTCATTGTATAATAATGAAAATAGATTTTTTTCCCCAAATATTTATCATAGAAAAGCATATTAAAGTCATTTGAAACATATTGTATAGTACTAGTTAGTTAATGGACCATGATATTTATAAATAAAGTATACACAAACAGAAATTATCATAAAAATAAAATATTAATACGCAAAGTCATATTTTTCTTACTTACGTGTTCATGACTTAGTATATTACATAAAGAAAGATATACACAGTTTACGAGGTATAAATCATTGGTAGTCAAGGTGTAGTACGTTGTGACAATGATTGAGTAGGCAAATTTACAGATAAATATTTATGGATTTAAACTAGCGGTTACAAAGATAAACCCATCAAATTCCTACTGAATCCTAGCTTGTTGTTTACTTTAACATTTGTCTATCATCAACGTTTAATATCAAAGGACTTTACTCAGAGTAACATTCTGTTCAGTTACCAGTATGCACGCATGCAGACTTATATAATAACGATAGTCTCATGGGTGAAAGTAGGAAATTCCCAAAATACTGAAAATAAAATCTGGGGGCGGATAGGGCCCCCGGTGGGTCCAGGGCAAGTGCCCTGGCTAGGGGTCCAGGGGGCCTCCGGCCCCCCGGAAGCTCCTGCATTTTATTTGAAACAAAGAAATCACTTCTCCTAAGCTTAAAGCCACCTGTATTTTTATGTGATTCAAAACACAAAAAAACAGTTAGTTTGGCTAGAATATATCACAATCTATTTCTTAAACATTTCATGTAGATCAAATGTGATAGGCAAAATCTTAAAGATAACACTAAACTTTCTCAACTATATACAAATATTTACAGTATAATATAGATCAATGAACATGTTATAGCAATACATTTTCTGTCTTGTATTTTTAAGTAATTTGTTTTTATATCTTATCTAGTTATTTACAAATGATTTGATTTACACGTCCGGTAATTATTCACATGCGTAACGTCCTCGGCGTGAGACTTGAACGCCTTTTTCCCATTTGATTGGTACTTGATCGTTTTGAAACAGATATCACAATATCATATGCGCTACCCGGAATGATTTTTTGTTTGTTTGTTAAACCAATCTCCCCATTTCTCTCCACGACAGTCTCTTTCATGGAGCCTTTCCCATCGCCATTTCCAAACAAACCAAGAAGACAGTAAACAAAATTATAACACAGAAAATCTTTATTAATAATTAAGCAAGATGCTGAAAATCATAATCAGAATATTTACAATGGAAGAGCAGTGCAACATGTATAAACAGACAAGAGAGCAAAAGTCCCTGAGGTGCTTACCCGAAAAACCAAGTAACTAAACTGTTCTGATCGGGTAGTTTTCATCAGGTTTAACAATAAAACTGACCCAACTTCTGGCAGCAATCTTTTTTAACAAACCCAAAATCATTTTCCACTTTATCACTCCAGATATCATAACAACTCAATTTTAAAAATATTCATAACAAGTTTCATGAGGGGTGGGCTACAAATGGCATTCCTTGAGTGTTCAAATGGTTTCACTATTGCCATTTAAAGATAAATCCCCCCTCATGGCAGTCATGTTTTAAATGAACTAGAATCATATCTTAATAGATTGAGACATCATTGGGAAAAATACAAGAAAAAAAAGACCAAGTTTCATTATTATTGGGCAATACATGTGGTCTCAAGAATGTTCAAAAGGTTTACCTTAAATTCAACTTGGCAACCTTGTTTTGGTACATCACATGATACCCTTACAAACTCTATTGAGATTTAATAGGAACAAATGTTCTGACCAAGTTTTGTGAAGACTTTGCAATAAATGTGGTACATTGACAGCTCAAAAGCCCTTTTTCGGCGTAAGCTGTATTAAGCCAGCTTTTCACCCTGACTTGACCTTTGTAAGTGTCCAATAATATTCAAATAAAATTTCCCGCGGCTAGGTACGAATGAATACACTTCATTTATTCCATTGGCTGATTTGAGTATAACACCAGAACATTGGAAACATATCCGCGTCTTTGTAACACTGTTTTACTGCATGGAACAATTGTATCTCTAATGAAAAGGCCCAATAGATAGAACAGTTTTACAATCAATTTTCTACATAAATACAGTTTGTGCGTTCACCTTTTATTTTCAGAGAATTACCAGCGCAAAAGCGTTTATACTGAAGGCTATATTCTCATATTTAGCACTTACTTGCATTGCAGTTCAACCCGCGAGGTTTCGGGTCAATTCGCGGCCAGTATGTGAAAGTCAGAGTTTATATACAGTTCATCACCGGAGTTCGCAGAAGGGGTTACGATCTTTTCATTGAAGGAAAAAATTGGTATCTATGCTATTTTTGTCTGATGGAGTAAATAGTTCGTTTAGTCGCTTTGTCGATATATCAATATTTTAGGCACAGCTGTTGCCTTGGTCGTGTACAGTTGGCGTAAACAAGCCGTCGTTTCAGCAGAGAATTGTTACCTAACTTTAATGCATCGCATTCCAATTCGCAAGGTATCAAGGTCAGTTTGCGGTCAGTTGCAGAAATCTTTATATAAACGCCGTCTCGTAAACTTTGTGCACTTGAAGTCTGTTTAGATGAGAAAGATACTAAATTAAGATATTCGGCGATATTATTGTGGTATGTCAATCATCGATTTTTAATATGTTTTCAACATTTGCATGATAAGGACCAATTTTGATAAAATTAATTAGAAATATTTATCCATTTAGACCAGTTAATTAAGCATGAGCACAATAATTCACTATACTATAATTATGCAATTAAATAAGATTCGAGTATTGCCGGCTGACCTATATGCACTCGTTTATTTTCATGTTTCTTGTGTTTTTCTATTCTGTTAATATAGATATCTGAGTAATAATATCACATAAAGCAAAATAAGCCACGAAATCTGGCGCAACGCCCCGTAATTGATTTGCTTATGATGTAGCTAAGAACTGCGCAGAAAAAAAGGCATCCGCTTCTTTTTATCTCATAGAGATAACTTTTGATCGTTCATAAACATCGACCACAATCAACGCCGTATATCTTTTTTAAAGATATTTCTTGTTTAATTTGACCTAGAACCTTGTTTATTATAGAGTTTATTAAACTTGGATGAATTATATTTGGGAAATATGTTCTCAGCAAGTTTCATAAAGATTGGGTAATAAAGGCAGCCTCTTGAGTGTTCACAAGCCTTATCTTTAATTTGCCCATTATAGTAATTTTATATCCCATGACCCCCAACCATGACCCCCAACCCCCCGCCCCCCCACCCCGTGTTGAACTTGGGGAAAGATGGAATAAGTTTCATGAAAATGGAATAATTAATAAGGCCTCTAGCTTTTCACAGGCTTTCTCTTTCATCTGATGTAAAAAGTTTCATCAGGGGTGTTCCCAGGTATTTATTTTATATAACCTAGAGACCTAGAAAACTTCAGAACCAATAAAACCATTACAAAGAAATATGATAAATATGATTTGCTTAATCTTTCTATCACCTGTCATGCTTTGCAGAAAATCACTAGGATTAAGAAAGAATGTCCCAGCCATGGTTAGAAAGAGGGGAAGGTCAAGTATCTTACATATTGTTTTTATAGAAATTGCAGTTGTTTACTATTTCTGAATGTTTTCCAATTGATAGCTTTAAAAACCAATATTACAGTAAAGGAACTAAAGTATATGGTTGGTTGTGAAACAGTTTGATATAAGCTTCTACTGTTTTGATATCAGATACAACTTGTTTGACTATTTTGCTTGCTACGACTGTAAATGAAAGTAAATAACATATTCACAGCCAAACAGGTAGCCAATAATAACAAACCAGGTGTGTTTTCCAAAGCTATATTGTACCAATAAATAATGATCTCTATAAGCTTGAAAGCATGTCAATGAAGAATGTTTGAATAATGATCATGTTTGTAGAAAAGCATAGGCGAAAGGTTATACATGCTGCAATCTTTGGGTTCCTGGATATGAACCTTGAGTCATATCCTTACCAGCCAATCTATATTGGTCTATTATACACCACCATGGAGAACAAATGGAATCTAATGCCTGTCGATTATTATTTGTTAATTTACATCAATCTTCTTAGCAGATCAATAACGCTTAATTAATGGTTTATCGCTCTTTGGCAAACGCTTTGATGCTCTAAACTGCCTGGCTGCCGTCGGTTTGAAATTATATTGAGCAATCATTGATTAATTTGTAAGTTAATCTTAGATGAAATGGCCTACATCAAATCAATTTGATCAATCAATCAAATCAATGAGTCCTTAAATAATGATCATGTTCAAATTAACCAAGTCAGTTTTCAAGTTAATGCTGGTAAATGGACATCAGCCCTTCAAACATTATCATCTTCTTGAAACAAGAGGACCATCATGGCCCTGAAGTGCTGACCTAAGTACAAGGTACACATATTGTTGAAGACTTGAATTGGTTACCTAGGTTTTAATTTTTTTACCCAGATTAAAACTAGGCTTTAATATTATAACCATTTTTCACTAAGATTGAGTCATAAATGCTCTTTTACAGTGATATTATGGTTTTTCTTAGATTTAAACTGGTTATATTATTTTTGCAACTTTTGAAATAAAAAAACAAGTTTTCTCAAGGTTGAGTCATATATCTTGTTTCTAAAGATGTTACAAGACTTTTCCAAGATCTGACATAATGACCTAGATTTTGGGTGCATGTGACTCAATCGGTACTAGGCCAAGATATTGTGTAGATAACATTCTGACTAAGTTTCATCAAGATTAATTCAGTGTCCGACAAATTTCTTATTTTTCAGGTAGCCCACTGGGCTACCAATAAAAATATTTGGTAGCCCATAAAATTTTCCTACAGAATGATAAGAGGCAGGTTTTCATCTTTATTTTATTTCTTTATTTACATATACATAATATGTATACATACATATACATAAAACAGCAAGTAGTCTGATGTACACAGTCAATATTGTAAATTAATGTTACAGAACAGGCACCGTGTACTTAAATGTAAATGTACCAAAGAAAATCATATACTACATGTAGATATTACATGTATGTGCACATTTATGTGTACTTAAATTCGGTCAGCACGTTAAGTCGTAAACGTAAATAAAGCGTTTAGATGATCAATACGATTGACTCGTATGGTGTTAATCAATGCAATTGCCCTTTTTAACAACAAATACAGAGTTTCAAGAAATCAAGAGTATTAAATCATTTATTAACATGTACTTGTGTCCGACTTTAAGTACTGTCCGAATTTACGTATTGCATCCGTATGTTACGACACTTGTGTGCAGTCAGTATACAATACAACAATTGTTTCAATCATGAAGGAACTGATACAGCATAACGGTAACGATACAGCGTGTTTACATGATATTTTATTAAGAGAAAATGTCAATGCCAAATAATTCGCGAGATAGCCCGGTACTTTAGTTGAAATTCACAACGAAACTTTTAATGGAAATTAAATGATCTCAATGTTGTACCTGCTACGAAATTTTTATTTACAAATAAATACACCCACGCCAATTTTCGCGCGCTTTTTATCAGGACAAAGAAATTCATTTCTTAAATGTAGAATTTTGTAACCTAAAATAGCTGTACACAACACGTGCAAACCGTGGCAGGTTATTTACGCATGTTGCAATACAACGGTCCTGATTGGGAGCTTATTTCATCATATCTTTAAATAGAACCATATTCCGAAATTTATTTGACACTTTAGAAAATTTCAAACGTTTGTGTTTATGACTCTTATCGTCTATAATTATTACCCACCCATAATTTGGTTTTAAAAATATTATAAATCGGGCATATATGGGATTATTGATTTACAGTCGATTAATCCAATTATTAATTGACAATGCAAACTAATTAGCAGGTGTTAACCGCGTTCACAAAGTTGTCATTAATATTCATTTTCGGTTTCGTTACCGTTAACGCGTTTGAAGAATCCGCTATTGTTTTGATTTATTTAATGTTTGGCGTCCTTGGATATTTAACGACATCAAAAACGTTGTCGCAATTACTCATTGTTGCGGTTAACAAAGAATTCCAAACTGCGAAATGATGTTGCATCATGTGCGCCAACTATCCAACCGGCTCTCATTATATTATTAGCAGACGACAAATGTTGATTCTGATTGGATGATTAAAATACACTGTTACTGTTTAAGACATTACTGCAAGTGATCGGTGACTGATAAGTTAATTGATTGCACTTTGTTATCGGATTATAAGCAATACACAGTGTACAAACACATGATCAGCGTGTTTATTCTACGCATGTCTGTCAATAAACCGGGCTACCGCTCTTATAGATTTATAGTAGCCCGGCGGGCGTCAGCTGGAAAATTTCAGTAGCCCGATGAAAAATGTTGGTAGCCCCCGGGCTCCGGGCAATGGATTTGTCGGACACTGATTAATTCATCAATATGGCCTCTAGAGAAGCTTTGTGAACCAGTTTCAAATTTGGCCAAGACATTATCGAAATAAACATTCATACCAGAGTTTCCTCAAGATTAAGTCATAAATGTACTAAGAATTTATTTTTTCAGCATTCCCATAAAACCATAGCTTCTATCCAAATAGTTACCTACGAAAAACAAGCTTACTAATTAAGATTATCTACTTGTTAATCTTACTCTTGAAATTATTCGGTAACAATTATCATTTTACCAGCCTCAGTATCTTCCTTTCCTCTAGAGAAACCAGTATTCCAATTTTAATGATCGAAGGCCCAAAAAATATCTTGCTATTATCCAGAAATAAATTTCATATAACAAGCTTTAGTGTCCTTAACCTTTGCACTTCTAACCTCAAAATTGATAGGAATCATACTTTCCTTACTTTTTCTTACTTTCCTCTCAGGTAACATGCATACACATTTTGATGATTGTAGGTGCAAAAGTTCAATGGATATTGTGCAAAGACAAATGTCATGTTACATGCCCCTGTGACCTTGGGTCCCATACATCTTCCTTTTCTTCTAGTAACCATCATACCAATGTTCATGATCAAAGGTCAAAGCATTCTCTAGATGTTATGGGACCAACCATAAATTTGAATCACAAAAATGAGTGTCAGAAAAACCTTAAGTAATTAGTGTTTGCTGCTATTTCAATACTCTCAGCGTCAACACTGTCACTTGAAATTATTTTGTAAAGAATCCAGTTTAAGTAAAGGTTTGAAACAGGATTCTCTACAAGATAAAACTTTCCATTTCCTTGAGTGGCTCATTATATATGTTGACACCAAAAATTACATATTAAGTTCATTTTGTGTTTGCTCTGATAGTTTAATGAACACAGTTATCTAAGACAAATACCTGTGAGTCCCTCACAAATTTAAATGTTTTTACTAGTTGAATATTTTTATGTCAACTCAAACCTGAAAATGATATAATACAGGGCCTATATTCAACTAAAACACTGGTGACCAATAACAGCATTTGTCAATGACCTTATGACCTAAAATACACATGTGAAATTTCAAATTATTATCTGTAGTAGAAACAGAGATAATCACTTAATGCATGCAAATCATTACAAGAAATTAAGTATAAAGGCGCATAATTCTGACTCATTGTACATCAGACTTAAGGCCCTTTGGTCATTGCCATAACATTAAAATCCTTAACACTTGTGAGAAGTTTATTCGCTTAAATAATGATCTCAGTTCCTGGCTATTTAAAAACATGTTACATGAGTAAATTATTCATTCAAAATGCAATGAAACACCTATTTTAAAAATGGTTTACGTGGTGACCTAGTTATTTACCACACCTTACTCAGAGAAAAACAGGGCCTTGATATTTTAAAGATAATCATTCTCACCAGGTTTCTAGTTTTAGTCATAAATGTGGCCTTTAAAGTAATGCAATATTTTGTCTAAGATATAACACGTTGAACTACTGTTTGGATGAAGGAGACCCAGATTCAAACCCATCTTAGATATTGTTAAAATAAACATTCTGACCAGGTTTTATCAAAATTTAGTCATAAATTTGGCCTCTTAAGTTGTAGCAAGATTCTTCTAAAATTTAGCCTCATAACCTATTATTTGGACGCACATTACACAGACATACCATTTGCCTAGATATTGTTGATACAAAAGTTAGACATATTTGGGGTCTTAAGAAAGATTTTTTTTTTCAAAAAAACACACACTTGATTTGAGTTTTTTTTCAGTAAATAAACACATTGTTTATATGTAAATAAACAATGATTAAGAGTCATGGGCCTTTTGTAACAAATACTTAATGCTAAGGTTAAATAAAGTTGACATTGTTATTAGCATAACTATTATAAGTGTTACTGCCATGACACTTTTTAAGTATCCAAAAGTACATTTATTACCATAGTAAAAGAAACTTAAACATGACATGTTCACTGATTTTTTGACAAACTGATTTTACTACCAAAACTGTAATATTTTGAATTGTTTAAGATCATTTAAAGAACAAGATAAAATATAAACAAGATGTGTTTGTGAAACACTATGTCCCCGTATATGACGTTTGACCTTGAAGGATGACCTTGACCCTTCACCACTCAAAATGTGCAGCTCCATGAGATACATGTTGTACACATGCATTTCAAATATAAAATTGCTAGCTTCAATATTGCAGAAGTGACATTACATGAGCAATTTTGACCCATATATTTGACCTTGAAGGATGACCTTGACCTTGACCTTTCACCACTCAAAATGTGCAGCTTCATGAGATACACATGCATGCAAATATCAAGTTGCTATCTTCAATATTGCAAAAGTACTCATAAAATGAGCGATTTCGGCCACATATATTTCACCTCTGACCTTGAAGGATGACCTTGATCTTGACCTTTCACCACTCAAAATGTGCAGCTCCATGAGATACACATGCATGCCAAATATCAAGTTGCTATCTTGAATATTGAAATATTGCAAAAGTGTACATTAAATGAGCGATTTTGACCCATATATTTGACCTTTGACCTTGAAGGATGACCTTGACCTTGACCTTTCACCACTCAAAATGTGCAGCTCCATGCGATGCATATGCATGCCAAATATAAAGTTGCTATCTTCAATATTGCAAAACTATTGCAAATGTTAAAGTTGGCGCAAACCAACCAACCAACAGACCAACCAACAGACCAACAGACAGGGCAAAAACAATATGTCCCCCACTACTATAGTGGGGGACATAAAAATATACCAGCCCTGGGGTTTGAACCTGAGACCTATTGAGAAAAAGCTTATGCGCTACCAATATACTACCGGTAGTCTATGCAGCCTTTTGAATTTAATGGCAGTTAAAGCATGTCAGTTATAGACGTTTTGGCTAAATTATTGATGACAAGGGTTATTCACACTTTTTGAATTTCCTGCTTTTGATTCATGATTGTCAATATAAAGTTGTCATCTCATAAGGCAATACAAAGGACAAAGTGATGCAATTCACGGTTCTTTAAATATAAATGCAAACAATTAATAATCACCAGTTTATCTGTTCTGCAACTAAGCAACTTCAAGAAATTTGACAGGTTGTTAAAATACTTGAATGCTCTATATAAGCAAGCCATGATGTACAAATATTTACAAGATTATATTTCTAAAAATTTGAACAAAACAAAAAATCGTGCACCTAAAAATTGTGCATTTTTCATTACGGCAAATACACATAACTGGCATATTGCTTTACCAAATTAATCTTATGAGAACACACTGTATTTTGTTTGATAACAAATATCGTTCAGACTGAACATCGCCATTTTAAACTACGATATTGCAAGATAAAAACCAGCTGAAATTATCTTCATAAGGATTATCACCTTGCTTGGATTCATAAGTGAAATTCGCTATATACAATACAAGATAGCAGAAAAAGTTTTTGGTAATGACCATCAAATTGATATTATTATTTTTGTTATTCCACTGGTATTTAATTGGCATTTGGGCTCTGAGTCAAACTGTTTCCCTAAGTAGGGCAATATTTTAAAATGTTGCCCAAGGTCAGAGCTGAGGGAAAATCCTTTTATGAACTGATCCCAAATGTCAACAATATAAAAAAAAAGTGATTATAATAATAGTAATCATCATCATAATAATAACATAGTCATGAGAGCATGTATAACAAATAACAAGAATGTAAAAAAGTGAACAACTTGCTCGCTTGTTTCAACAAAAAGATAAACAGCATATATGTGTGATAAAAATGTTTATCCTGAAGTAGGCACTAAGATAAAATGTTAGAAGATTGTTACAATACAACTTAACACAATTGGATCATAGTTCATTAAGATAATCAATTAAACTCACAATATACAATTAAATGTTTTATAATGAACCCAAAATCATCTCAGCTTGTTATTTCAACTAAAGATGTTCTTGTACCATAAGCAGAATTAAAGAAAATCAAAAGGAAAACATTTGATGTCTTCTGACATTTGAAAGAATCCTATCAATTTAAATAGGCTTAATATGTAAATTTGTATATAAAATGTAAACAATAAGGATGCTTTTCTTGGAACATTGATTTCATTTTAAAGTAAACACCAGGATGTTTTCATTATAGGATTGTCCCACAATGACAGAGCCAGATTTCTGATTATAGAAGACTGATTGAGGGTAATGAAGTCCATCCTTCTCTGTAGCAAGCGTAGCAATCTTCTTCTTGCCCTCTCTGTCAACCTGTATGACAGTGTTTGAGTAACGACCACATACAAGCACTTGTCCTGCAGGTGTCACATGAACTCCATACAGCCCTTTTAGTTCTGTGTCAGTTAAGGTGGAGATAACAGTCCCATCCCTGGCCAGGGTAAGGAGCTTGTGTTGGGGACCGTTGGTAACATAGATCCTGTCACCACTGGGACTCACTGCACATCCCCAGACTAATTGATGTAACAAAAAATATATTTATCAATTCTGAAGAAGAATGCAATACTTGTTCTGTTGTACCCCGACCTCAAATAACAATACATAATTATGCAAATATATTAACAGAAATAAACAAAATCTTTAATTGAGGAAATTAATAAAAAATATATAAAACAAAAAAAATATAAAAGATAGACAGGGCAATTTGTTGTAGCATTGCATTTGAGTAATTCTGTTTCGATAAATATTTTAATATTTATCAGGACAGTAATGTTCATGACCATTACCTGTGCTAGTAGTAGATTTATCCTTATACATCTTGTTCACAAGTGTTCCGGTGAGAGTGTACTTGCACAGAGCTTGGCCAGAGGTTACATACAGGTCTCCCTGGTGATGTGCAACTCCATAACAGTTATGTTGTAGCTGTAGCCTCCTGCCCTTCACCAGCTGTCCACTGTTCACTGAGACAAACTGTATATGTTTGTTCACAGCTACTGCTACCTGACAGGGGGTGATCAGACACATGATATATGGAGTGCCAGACATATCGCAATCACTGACCACCTTGAGCTGCAGATCCAACAGCTTCAGTCTGTTGTTATTACAATCTGTAACAAGTATCTGACCATTGAACATTCCACATATGTAGATACTACAGGTTGCCCTAGTATCACTTGGTATTCTCACACTCACTGGAGTTGCCCCTGTGACTATGATAGCCTGGTCTGGGCTTCCCTGCTTGTTCAATTCCTTGGTAATGTATATGGTATGGCCGAGACCTGAAAGGTTCGATAAATACTCTTCAATGTCATTGTAAATGATAAATTTTAAGGACACTTCTGTTTGCATTGAATTGTTGTTCTGGTATTTGTCTGCTTGTTTTATCATCTCTTCACTTTTCTGATGCGCTATGAAGGCCAAATCTTTATCCTTTTTCCCAATTTCCTGAATTGAACCACTCAGACGTGTAAGCTCAGTGCAAAGCCTGGAGCATGTGTCAACATCAAACTTGAGAGACGCATTCAAGCTGGCCTTAACTTCATCCATTTCCATCAGTGTGGCCTTCTCCAGCTCATCTAAGGAGGCATTTATTCTCTCCCTCTTACTTCTTATCTCTTTAAGCATCTCTTCATACGAAAATTGTAGTGACTTCAGGTTGCTCTCCCAGTTTGTTTGCAGCTTCATAAGTTGACCCAGAATGGTATTCATCTTGGCTGACAGCTGCTGATGTTCTGTTGCAGACAGAATGGTGTCAGCAATCAAGGTCAACTTTGAACACTGTCTGAAATGCAGAAAAAGTTCATAAATTAGTTCACTTCATTTGCAGGGCATTTATATACCACAGCTTATAACAAATTATATTCAATCAATAGTTATGTGTTACATGATTTCTTCGATGGTTTAATTAAAGTTATAGCTACAAACATTTTCTTGGTTCAAAATAATATATGTTTAAATGATTAAGACAAGACAAATAAGAATGACAAGAATATTTGTTGATACACTAAGCCAAGATATTGTTAAGAAAAAATTCTCCTGATAGACATTCTGACCAAATTTCATTAAGATTGTGTCATAATTTATGGCCTCAAGAGTGATACGTTTTTTTTAAACATTTGACCTTGTGACCTAGTTTTTGGGCGCACATGACTAAGATAAGAACTTGGCATAGATATTGTCAAGATAAACATTCTGACCAAGTTTCAATCATCTTAAGTCATAAATGTAGCCTGTAGAGTAGCAACACGTTTTTTCTAATAATTGCTCTTGTAATTTTTGGATGCCCATGACCCAGATTGAAACTTTGCCTAAACATGGTCATGATAGACATTCTGACTAAGTTTCTTCAAGATTGAGTCATAAATGATACCTCTTGAAGGTAATTTTTATTTTTTATTTTACCGGTTGATGACTTATGACAGACTAATTATTACACCTAACGCCTGACAAGGGATGGCCACAACAGCCCACCATATGCACTCTGTGCTAAGGTGATGAAAACATAGCTTTCTTAAATTAATATTTTACTTCACTGAAATTCTGCTATCGATATTGCACATGAGTAGAGTTGTGTCTCCTAGATATTGCATTCAAAACAATGTTATTTAACTACAACCGAGTTTCCCACACTAGCTTAAAAAAGTCCAAAGAGATAACTTTTTAATTTGCTAAAAATCAGTATTTTAAAGGTATTTTTTTAATAAAATGAGAATTTGTTGACCAACCCTTAATGCAAACTCCTTATAATATATTTTTTTGTAAATAAAATACCTTATCAATGTTAATATGTCTATTTAAGAAAGCATTACATTTGATAAAATAAGGCAACTTATTTCAATATACTACGTCACACTTACCGATGACTCAGCAGAATGCAAGTATCGCAGCACAGCTTGCTGTGGTCCTCACAGAAAAGTGTTAGTTTCTTCCCCTTATGGACTCCACAGTTCTCCAGAAACTCCTGTGTAGCCATGGCAACTGGCCACTTCTCCATTTCTTTAGGCCCATAAGTGGTGTGGTTTTGAAACAACTGACTGTGAAGATTTATGCATTGGTCACAAAAGCACGAGTCACAAATTTTACAATACTCCTTTGCCTCAGTCACAGTGTTTTTATTCTTACATGTCAAGCAAAAATAGGATGCAATTGTTTCTGAATCTCTTGATTTTATATACATGGATGCGTCTGCCATCTTCTATCATTAAGAGATTTGCTAAGCTAAATTACTGACCCAACCTACTTTTTAACAACTATATAAAACAGTGCACAGTGTCCTATTTGCCTCACAAAACTTCAGTCTTTGAATATACAGAATTGACTATAAGCTAAATCCACCTCATCAATATACAATATATGTTGAATTAAGTTACAATTTATTTTTTAAACAGATCTCCTCAATAATAAGTTCATTACTTTCTAAATTGCTAAATACATCGCCGCATTTAAAACTTGTAGTCAGGTCTACCCTGTATGCTATGAAAGTAATTTTCAAAAGTTTGAATTTTCAATACATGTAAGTAATGTGATTTTGAAAGTTTGCGGCTTGATTAGATTATGCTTTATATTTGTGCAAATGTTCCATTGTAAAGGCAAACAATGCCTGTAACATGAGCTTTGCGCAATAATGCCTGTGTTTTTTCTTTTGTTAACTGTTAACCACATTTTGTAAAACCTATCTATACCTATCTACCTATTCACATAAAAAATCAAAAACAGGTTTCTAAAACACAATTAAGTACATTTTCTTGATTGCATAATTTAAAAAAATTGAATAATAGTAAAACTGAAATTAAAGAAAAGCAAATTTAAATCACATGAAACATATTTTATAATACTTATAAGTCAATTGACCATGATATTTATTACCGTATTTTACCATGCATAGTGCGCAGTTTTTTACCTTCAAATTCCAAAATAAAAATTCAGTGCGTGTAATACATTGACACAACGCTTTCCTGGTTGCTAAATTGCAAAAAATCCATTTCGTAATCGTAAATCTTCACAATTGCCGCCATTTTTTTATTGCAGAAAACTACACCCTATTATGTTATAGACTGACGGGGCCGTTGGCGAAACAACAAAAAGCGGGAAAGGGTAGGAATGAACTGGGTAATAACAGTTTTGACAAAAATTAAAATATAAAAAAATGTCTTCATTGGTGTTTTCACACTTCTTCATTTAAAAAAAAGAGGTATGTCGATCCCTGCGTCGTCGCGGTATTGTTTGTTAAAGTTTTTGTTGTCATGAAAACTCGTTGATTTATAACGCAAAACATCTTATTTGAACTGACGCTAATTATTTCAATCATATTTCTCAACTTTGCTTTTTCTTTATTTTGATAATTTAATCCAAAGTTTAATTGTAGCAATTCCGAAAATGTGCACTCTATGTGAATTGACAGTTTGACGTCATCAAAGGAAAGCCGCTTCCTGTCTGAAGCAATAAAGTGACAAGTTTCTCGCCGACAAAATTGGCTTCCTTTGTCTAGCAATCAACATGCCGAACCAATCGTGTGTTTGTTCCTCAACGGCAATCGTCCAATTAAATAATAGCACGTGCAAAGCTCCGCCTTCGAACCTTTTGCAGAGAACGGAGGTGGAGTTTAACGGTTAATTGAGCAATTGTTATAAGTTAGTTGAGTTCCGATTTGCCAAAATGTCTCGGCCCTAAGCAAGACGAATACATTTATCAATGTTCCGATCTCTGCATTAATATGCTACCGTGCGAGTATACTACATAGTTTACAAACCAACAATAGAGATATAGACTCGTTTTATTTTCTTTCAATAGAGACAAACAAATGATATTTGTCTAATGGCTTTACGCCGATAATGCCAACTGTATGGAATTGAGCGTTCGGGTGAATTGTTTGTCTCACTATAAATACTGATCACCTGGACACAGTGAAGGCGCGAAATACCGGGTCAAACTGGATTTAATGGGGGAGCATCTCTTATTGGGGAAATATTTAAGTCGATGAAAAATAAAATGGGATCCACGGACGATTTGCGTAAAATTGGACATTGCGATGTTGCCAGTCTGCAGAAGATGTCATACGATGTTGTGAGCGGCAAGTAATGAAAATGTTACACTGTTCAAATGTGAGGAATAGGTAATAGTGGTTCAAATTTAACGTGCAGTGCGCGGCAATAAGGACATATACGGTGTTCTCGAGAGAATAATCTTAAAAATTGTCGAAAATAAAGTGCCTACGTTAGCGTTACCGATCGCCAAAATCGCCATTGGCGATTACAATTCCTGGCTGGCGATTAAAAACAAGATTTTCATGAAATTGGCGATTGAAAAAAAGTCCCTATGCTTTACAAATGCACACTCTAAATGCCTGTTTTCAGGCCGTATAAAACGCCAGAAACATCGCTAAGATTACACAATCATTACCCTTACCGGAAAGGCCCCAGGGGATAATGACGACGGCCTAGGTTGATAATCCACATGGCTAATGTCTTAAGTGGTCATGCTTTACACTGCGACCAGTCTTTTCGCGTATTTGGGTTACTTGGAGATTTACGTGATAATCACTGAAGCATGCCGTGCAATGGCCTATGCTCTAAATGTTACGATTCAACGTCATCGAATCGACCAGTACGGAATTGTCATTTAATCAGATGGGCAGAGTTATGGCATTGACATAGCCACTTAAAACTAATTTCCAAAGAAACAACGATTTTGATTGGCTAAAAAAGTAGATATGAGTAACTTCCCTTTACGGTATGCGACATGAAAGACCGATTTCGAAAGCGAGTTGCAGATTCTGGGAAAAATGGATGCTGTGAACGAAAATGGAAAGTCAAAGCAACAGAAATTAACACAATTCTTTAGAAAAGAAAGCGGACAGAATAATGTAAGCTCAGGAAATGACCAAATGTAAGGTTCGTGATCTGAAGACGTCTAAAATAGTGCAGATGTGAATGCAGAATCGGAAACATCTACCTGTCAAGTCTCACGGTTTCACCGTGAGTCTCACGGTTTTTGACATGGAATGACGGTCTCATGCTGACTAAGTAATTTCTCACGCATTTCTTCAAAAACAAAAAAAAAATGAAAAAAAGTATTGTTTGGATTTCATAAAATGTTGTATAATTCCTACCGAGACGGGAGGGCTGTTTAAGTGGTTTCTAACCTAAATACCACATGTACCGAAAACTGATTTACGGTGGTAATGTATCATTATCACTACGCCACCGGTGTCTGTGTAAACAAAAAAATCTCCTGCAAAATGTCAGCAAGTGGCTCACCAGCGAAGAAAATTTGTCGTGCAAAAAAAGGGCTAATTTCAGACAAAAAAAGTCTTAATTTTGCTCAGGAAATTTTCAGGTGGGGCATGCCCCCGGACCCCCCTAGGTTTGGCGACTAAGTTTTTTTTCCTTAGCGCCAACCTAGAAGTGCTATGCAACCCATGCTCCTGATCGTATAAACGCTCCCTACTTTAAAACAAAAAATTAAGCGCCCAAAAAACTCACATTAAATGATTGCGCAATAAAAGAATGGTGGCCATTTTCGGCCCAATTTTCAGGTTTTTGGTCTTGAATTCTTTTTTCTCCATTTTGGCTTTAAAAAATCGCATGCACGTTATACATGGGAGCGCGCTATACATGGTAAAATACGGTAATAAAGTTTACACATAAAACAATATATAGAAGCTATTATCATAGTATACAATGTATTAAATATCCATTGTCAAGGGGTGGCACTTTGTACTTGTAATAGCATTGGCACTTGCTGTGATAATATTAAAGAATTTAAACAAGCAATTTTCAAAAGATAAATCCATCCAATCTTCACTGAATTCTAGCTAGTTGTTTAGTTAATCTTAAGTTTTTACTATTATGTGGATTATTTGTATATATTTATAGTAGCTCTCTCTATCCTCTCCTCTATTCTCTCCTCTACCTCCCTCACTCCTCTCCCTCTCATCTCCTGTCCTTTTCTCCCTCCCCTACCCCTGCCCCTCTCCTCCCTCCATCTGTTCCTCCCTCCTTTCATTCTCCCCTACCCTTCCTCTCTGCTTCATCTTTCTATTGATTGCAAAAAGTTACGCAATAAATCACTAGCATTATGAAACCATGTGCAAGGTGGCATTGGCAGGGCTAACAAGATTTGCAAACATCTTGTTTTATGGATATTATGGTTTTTGACTTTTCTTAATATGTTTTCCAATTGTTGCTTATATGGTTGGTTTTGAAACATTTTAGTATCAGCTACTTCTGTTTTGACTTGAATGCTTGCTATGAATGTTTGTGAATCAAACAACTAAATCACTACCAAACAGCTAGCCAATAATAACAAACCAGGTGATTTGTTTTTTCCAAAGCTACATTGTACCAATAAATAATGATCTCTATAAGCTTGAGAGCATGTCAATCAAGAATGTTTGATAACCAGAAATATGAGCATGTAAATGAGAAATGTTCCATAACCAGAAATATGAGCATATTTGTACAAAAGTGTGGGCAAAAGGTTATACATGCTGCAATCTTTGGGTTCTTCGATATGGACCTTGCGTCATATCCTTACCAGCCAATCTATATTGGTCTATTATACACCACTACGGAGATCGAGTGCCTAATGCCTTTCAATTATTATTTGTTTATTTACATCAATCTTCTTAGCAGATCAATAACGCTTAATTAATGGTTTATTGCTCTTTTGCGAACCCTTTGATGCTCTCAACTGCCTGGCTGTCATTGGTTTTAAATATTGAGAAATCGTTGATTAATTTGTGAGTTAAGCTCAGATGAAATGGACTACATCAAATCAATTACTGAGTCCACAACTACTGATCATATTCAAATTAACCAAGTGAATTGTCCAGTAAATGCTGGTTAAAGGACATTATCCAGTCAGAAAATATCCTCTTCCTGAAACAAGAGGGCAATCATGGACCTGAAGTGCTCACCTTAGCTCAAGGTACACAAATTGTTGAAGACTAAATTGAACTGGTGACCTAGTTTTCAAACTGGGCCTTAATATAATCTCCATGTTTTATCGAAATTTAGTAATAATCGTATCTTCTAGAGTGGTTATATAGGTTTTCTATGATTTTACCTAGTGACCTAATTTTTAGACACATAAATCCAAAATTCGAACTTGATAAACATTTTGACAAAGTTTTAACAAGGTTAAGTAATAAATGTGGTTTCTCGATGGCAACAAGATTTTCCACATATATGATTTAATCACCTAGGTTTGGGATGCATGAGACACAGATTCGAACAAGACCTAGATATTCTCTAATTCTAACTAAGTTTCATCAAGATTTACTTATCAATATGGCATCTAGAGCGGTAAAACAATTTTGTCTAAGATTTGACCAGGTGGCCTAGTTTTTGAACGCCTTGAGAATGTGTTTCAGATTCATCCTAGACATTATCAAGCAGACCAATTTTCCTCGTGATTGAGTCATAAATGTAGCCTCTCAAAATTAATTGACAACATTCTGGTAAAATCATAGATGCTATCCAAACAGTTACCTTTAAAAATGATTATATTTTAAAGCTTTTTCTATAAATTATTTGGAATCAAATTTCATGTTATCTGCCTCCATGTCTCCCTTTTGCTAAGAAGAAACCAGCGTATCAGAATTAAGATAATTGAAGGTCAAAAGATTATCTAGATATTTTAAGGAAATTAATTTCATGTTACAAGTGTCTGTGACCTAGAACTTTATCCTGTTGACCTCAAAATAAACAAGAGCGCCAAACTGTCACAAGATACGCCCGTTCGAAGGTTTTGGACACCATGCTCAATGCTTGACATGCACTAAGTGACCTCGAGAGAGAGAGACCATTTGAACTTGACCTAGATATCATTTAGATGTAACATCTGACTAAATTTGGTGAAGATCAGATGAAAACTACTTAAATTAGAGAGCGGACACCATGCTAAATGCTTGAAATGCACTATGTGACCTTGTGACCTCGTTTTTTACCCGGCATGACCCATATTCGAACTTGACCTACATATCATCTAGACACAAATTCTGACCAAATTAGGTGAAGATCAGCACCCGATTGTATAAACGCTGGTTAAAGTTACCGCTCGGTAACATTCAAACCTTGGTAAGTTTGCGGTTATTCAGGTATAGTAACCTTCAAGGTAACTCGATTGTATAAACACGATATACCGCAAAGTAACCTAACTGCGCATAGTGAAATTTAACCACCTGTAACTTAAACCAAAACATTCCCACAATGCATTTCCTAATGACGTAATTTTCGCGCGAAGTGTCATGCTTATAAACAGCAATATGTATTTTCTTTATCAAATTCATTTACAAATGAATTCACAATAAAATAAAGTGTAAATTTTAACTATGAGTTCATCAAAATGACCAGGGACAAATTGATAATGATGTCGGGATTTGCATCATTTAGCAGAATCCCTGGTGCTTCCAAACTGCAAGAGAGTGCTTACAAAGACGTCTATTCTTCTAGTTGTTCTAGATGTAACATAAAAATTATACATGGTCGTCGTAACATGCTAGACTGTTCTTCTAAGTTGGCTTACGTTTACAATAAACTTACTTACTTTCTTGTACAATAAGGGAATTTACCATAGACAAATAAAACATTGTTCAAGTTTAAATATATTTTTGTATGCAGAAATCTGCAAATGCAACCGAGTTCACCAACGGCTATTATTTGTGTTGTGTTCTGAGAAAACTGGGCATAATGCATGTGCGTAAAGTGTCGTCCCATATTTGCATGTTAAGTTCACACAGGCTAATCAGGGACGACACTTTCCGTCAAAAATTGATTTTTGCTAAGAAGGAACTTCATTTTAACAAAAAATGTCATAAAAGCGGAAAGTGCAAACTGCACAGGCTAATATGGGACGACACTTTAAGCACATGCATTATGCCCATTTTTCTCAGAACACGACACATTTGATAAACTGCTCTGGTTCATTTTAACAGCAGTAATGTACAAAGAGTACATGACGTAGCGTGTGACGAAGAAGAAAGTTTATTGAGTTCTCATTTGAATATAATGATATGATGGCATAAGGGTCTTTATTTAACTATGCTAAAATAATTATCAAAGACCCTAGATGCAAACTTGTCAATCATTGAATTAAATGGATTATTTATGGATTTTAAAGGATTATTAAAGGTAAGATACTAGTTTGAACGTGTTTTGTTTTTATTTTGTACTTTTGTTGTTCCCTGTTCTCGGAGAAATGATTTTAACATGGGCGCCATTGATGCATCGGATCACACACAGCATACCCCATAACAGAATATAAGAAACACGTTCTGTGCGTCCTTAAATTCGTCGTCCGAAGTCGGAAATCATATTGCCCTGTAAATTAAGTCAAATAAAGTGTCAGTCGCTGCAATTGTCTGTTTACTCGTTGAAATTGTGAAGGTCGTCGATGGTTAGCTTTTTTGATGTCACACGCCACAGCCATTTTGTGTAAGTTACCTCTCGGTTACTTGTACTTACCCACCTAGGGAAGCAGGGTATGTTTTAACTGGGTTTTAACCGATCGGTATAACTAACCAAATTTTATACAAATGCTTACCGACCAGTAACCAACATGTTACAGACTTTTAACCGCCGGTATGTGGTTAACCGCCAGTTTAACTGTTTATACAATCGGGTGCAGATGAAAACTACTTCAATTAGAGTGCGGACACCATGCTAAATGCTTGAAATGCACTAAGTAACCTCGTGACCTAGTTTTTGACACGGCATGACCCATATTTGAACTTGACCTACATATCATCTAGACACAACTTCTGACTAAATTTGGTGAGGATCGGGTGAAAACTACTTCAATTAGAGAGCGGACACCATGCTTAATCCTAAAATGTACTAAGTGACCCTGTGACCTAGTTTTTGACCCGGCATGACCCATATTCGAACTTGATCTAGATATTGTCTAGACCCAACTTCTGACTAAGTTTGGTGAAGATCGGATGAAAACTATTTGAATTAGAGAGCGAACTGCTGTGGATGCCGCCCGCCGCCGCCGCCCGACAAGGGTGAAACTATAATACGTCCTGTTTTTAAAAACGGGTGTATAAAAAGGAGTCTTCCTTGCCTCAAAATTAACCAGCATACAAATGTCCATAATTGTAGGTCCAAGTGTTCACTAGATATTGCCGCAAAACAAATTTCATGTAACATGACCCGGTGACCTTCACCTTTGACCTGTTGGCACTAAAATTAATAAACATCTTTCTTTTCTCACAAGTAACCATCATTTCAATTTTCCTGATCAAAAATCAAAGCATAATTCTCTAGATATAATGTGACCAACCACACAACAGAGCAAACAACCATTGGACTAATAGGTTCACAGCAATATAATCTGCTTCTTCAAAGGATGGCTTAAATATTTTCTTCCCAAAATGCTTGATTCATTGTCATAATCATACACTGTGATATCATATAAGTTTTACTATTATAATCAATTATTTTGGTTTCTTTTAATCAGACATTGCATACAACTTCATTTAATAACTCTCCAAGCATTTGTAAATTATTATCTACATTTTGATCTCATCAAATGCATGGATTTCATCCATAAAGTAAACCAGTGCCAACTTGTTACAAAATATATCTGTTTAAAGGTCTGGATAACATGGATCTGCAAAGAGTGTATAATAAATAATTGCACAAAAAATTATGAAATAAACTTTTTAAAAAAAGATGTCAATGCTATAAAACCAGATCTTCAACCTTTAACATGATAATGTAATTTAAATTTATTAAAATATTTTTTTGCAATTTCAAGTTTGGTCTCCAGGAAAGTTGCTTACACATAATACAGGCAGTGTAGGTCAAGCCTACAAGTTTTTCCAGAACATAAAATAATTATTCGGTCATGGAAAGAAAAAAAACCTGTCTCAATAGCTAGAAAGTTTGGTGCAAGTAAATGAGTTAAGAGAGCTGAAACGGCAAATTGTGCAATTGTTTTTTGAAAGAGCAGTAACTGTAAAAAGCCTGGCATGAGTTATCATACTGAGCAATCATTTTATGACAACACACATTTTCAACAAGTTTGGTGATGATTTAATGAAAAATGTATGAGTAAAAAGTGAATTTTGCATTTTCGTATAAGCAATCGATCAGCATTTACTTTGAAGTGCATGGTGGGATTTGTCTGGTTATCAAACTTAGCCTCCAATTTGTGTCAACAAATTTGCAAAAAGTTTGGTTTTGATTTAATGAAAACTGTATGAGTAACAGAACAAAAACAAGTTTTTACAAATCTGAAGTACCTGGTGCAAATTGTAATTCAAAATAAACAACCTGCTGGCCATGCAAGGAAAGTGACAATTTGACTCATATGTAATAATCAATGTTTTTTGTCAAGGTGTATCTAATCTGACATCTTGCTAATATTGTATCTCTACAAACAACAATAAATTAAAGTGCAATTGTTATCAATTTTTTGATACATTAATTATGCTTATTTATATAAATACAGATGACTAAAAAAAGCATATAAATTCTTCTATAAATAATAGTATCCAAGTGAACACCATTTAAGACACTTTACGGCAAAAAATATTTTTTTCTTAGTGGGGGGAGGGGGGGGGGGGGGGGAGTAGCCACTTCAAAATTCCTAAAAGATGTAATCAAGGAAATTTTCATTCACACCATTGTCTTTTGTTCTATATTAACATTCATGAAATTGGTCAGTCACATTCAAAGAACAACATACTTAACTGCTTAAGAATGTTTAAAAGGAAACAGACACATCAATAATTACTAGCTTTACTTCTGCAAACATCAATCTGTATCCTTCAATTTACATGATCTCTCCAGAAAAGGCCTTTGGTTTAACCCTATCACCCATAAGAAGCAAAGTAAAAGTGGCTTTTGCAACTAGCATAAAACCAGAACAGCCTGGGAGTAACTCACAGTCTGTTCAGGTTTTATGCTGTTTGCTGCTCATCAGTAACTGAGGATTGGAAATGAAGCCTTTAAAACTTGAATTTAGTAAGAAAGGTATTTAATAAAATGTAACTTTCTATGGGACTACAAATGCTTCACAATAGGTATCTAAGTGGTAAAGGGTAAAATGTTAAAAGCTGCATGGTGTTTTCCAAGACAGGAGAAGAGACCTTTGACCTAAAATTGGAAACAAGAGGGCCATTATTAACACTCACACTTGACCCATATTCATACATGGCCGTGACAAGATGACCCTTCTGACAATGTTTCATCAAGCTTGAGTCATAAATGTGTCCTGTTGAGTTTTGTAACAATTTTGTTGTAAGAAAAGACCTAGTGATCTTGTTTTTGGAGCAACATTTACCTAGATTCAAACTCCATTAAGGTACTATCAAACCAAACATTCTGCCCCCATTCCATTGAGACTGAGTCATAAATTCAAATGTTATTACAAGTTTTATGTAACATTAAACCTAGTTTTTGGTCAAATGTAACCTAGATTCACTTTTGGTCTATATATTGTAGAAATAGACATTCTGACCAAGTTTAACCCTTTGCATGCTGGGAAATTTGTCATCTGATAAATGTTGTCTGCTGAATTTCTAAAATTAGCATTTTCTTCAATTTTTTTCAAAGAATACTATCAGAATAGCAAACAGTTTGGATCCTGATGAGACGCCATGTTCTGGATCCAAACTGTTTGCAAAGGCCTTCAAAATTCGGTTCCAGCACTGAAAGAGTTAATAGAGACTAGTGATACATTCAGCTTCTACAAACATTGCAAGGTTTTTCTAAGTTTCATCCTTGAGACATTGTTAGATGCATGATAAGCATAATATGACCAGGTTAAATCAAAATTGGATAAACAAGAGGTCTATGGTGGCCCTGAATTGCTCACCAGAGGGTTGACCTTGTGACCTCATTTTTGACAAAATCTGACCTTGATTCAAACATGGCCTATATATTGTAAAGATTATCAACATTTTGAGTAATAAGATTTGACCTGTTTACCTACTTTTTGGCTACACACGACACAGATTTAGAAAATGTGGTTTCTAGAGTGCTAACAAGCTTAAGGTTGATGACAAACAATTCATTCTGGAAGTGATTGGATGCCGACAAACATTGACTTACTAGAAAAGCTCACCTTGAGTATTTTGTGCTCAGCTGAGCTAAAATGTGGCCCCTCATGCAATAACTAGCTAAAGTTTTTGATACACAACCCCAAATGCAAGACATTGAATGAACATGAAAGTGCTCAGGTGAGCTAAAAGAACAGCCATAGATCTAACATGGCCAAGGCAAAGATGGAACAAATGATCTGATTGTACCAGATGGTGGCATTTTTTCAACAGACCATATCAACATCTACAAACCCATTTGAGAGGAGAATTTAAAAAAAAACACGATGCACTGAGGCACAAACTGACAGCCAACTCAGTATTCTTAGAGCTCCCCATGAGCACCTTGTGCTCAAGGGAGCTTAAAAAACTCCAAACAAGAGAGAAAGAGAGAGTCAAAGAGAGAGTAAACATAAAATACCAGTAAGAACAAAATTAATGTAACCTAATGAGAAACAAGATTTTACCATTACTTGGTTCAGTCCATTCCTAATTGGTCAACAGGCATGAGTACAATTATGAACTGCTGAGGAGCAACCATTCAAAGGAGACAAAATCATATTCACCAAATAAAATTAGTGCGTGCCATTTGACAATCTCTGCTGCTAAAGGCTTAATGCAAAATATTCCCAGAGGGTAATTAAATAGAGTAAGACGTTTTATCCTTGAACATGTCCCTCCTCAAGTAAGTACTTATGATGTGTCTATGCAAATAATGGAATTACATGCCCATTATTTTATTCAGTAAGAGCATTACCATCTTTTTGAGCTAGCAGCGAGAAAAGAACTTATGTTCAACGTAATTATGGCTGTAGCTTAAAAGTACCATGATTGATAGTGTTTTTACCCAGTGATAGTACCCAGTTAAGACAGCACATGTAGTCATTTAGAATCTGAGGCTGTAAATAGATCAGATAGAAAAAACTTGTAGTGGTTACCTCCCTAGCTCTTAAGAGCACATTACCTTAAATCAGCCTAGACTCTGTAAGGATATAAGATGTTTATAAGGGACAACTAAATCACACTTTACTAACGATCTCTCATATTTGAGCTGCTTCACACACAAATAAGTCTTTTGCCATACGTGGCCACAATAACTCAAAACAAGCCTGTGCATTCACACAGTCTAGTCAGGAGCTACCATGACTGACGGACAGTTCAACTGCTATATGTCACCCTACCGGGGCCATAAAAACAACAAGGGCTGTTTTTAAAACATGCATGCCCCCCACATGGGCTGTCTGTTGTAGTGGCAGCCATTGTGTGAATAAGTTTTTTGTCACTGTGACCTTGACCTTTGACCTAGTGACCTGAAAATCAATAGGGGTCATCTGCCAGTCATGATCAATGTACCTATGAAGTTTCATGATCCTAGGCGTAAGCATTCTTGAGTTGTCATCCCAAAACCATTTTACTATTTCGAGTCACTGTGACCTTGACCTTTGACCTAGTGACCTGAAAATCAATAGGGGTCATGATCTGCCAGTCATGATCAATGTTCCTATGAAGTTTCATGATCCTAGGCGTAAGCATTCTTGAGTTATCATCCGGAAACCATTTTACTGTTTCGAGTCACTGTGACCTTGACCTTTGACCTAGTGACCTGAAAATCTATAGGGGTCATCTGCCAGTCATGATCAATGTACCTATGAAGTTTCATGATCCTAGGCGTAAGCATTCGTGAGTTATCATCCGGAAACCATTTAACTGTTTCGAGTCACTGTGACCTTGACCTTTGACCTAGTGACCTGAAAATCAATAGGGGTCATCTGCCAGTAATGATCAATGTTCCTATGAAGTTTCATGATCCTAGGCGTAAGCATTCTTGAATTACAGTACAACCAATGCGAAACAAAGATATTTCGCGCCATCCGCGGCGGCAAGGCGCAACGAGTCGATGCCCAATCGGCCGTTGAAGCCGCGTCAGTATGCGGCGGCAAGACGCCTAGTCGATGCGCATCTTCAAATCAAAATCTTTAACAAATGATTAGTTAGGCAAAAAAAATTAAAAGAACAATTATAATAATATTTAAAATCATAATTAATTTAATGTGCGCGTATTCAAAATAGATAAAATAGTTAATAAAAAAGCATGCTGTTGTTTTGTTTTAAGTGATTGCATTCCCGTTTTTAAAGAAATTGCTGTAATCCGGATAGAAATAATTATTATTTTAAAAGAATGCAAATTTAAAAAAATTGAATTTATAAAAACAAAACACGATTATCACAGGCATGTATGAATAAAATTGCAATAATCATTTACCATTGTCATTTTTAGAATCAGCTAAAGTTCTTTAAGTTACTTTGTGTGCGTTTATTGCGCCGTATGATTATTGTCTTTATATTAAACGATCAACAAACATATTTGTTTTGATTTTTATTTTTTCTACCATATGTATTAGCATATAAGCATATTTAAAGTGTCTGGCCAAGTAAGCTTGTTTCCTGCCCGTAGTGTACATGTATGTATTTCACACATAAACAAGGTCACGAAATTATGTACAATTATTTTCCCTTTCATATCGAGACATCAAGGAGACCAGGCAGCTGTTTTCGCACCTACGAGTGGTCAAGGCTCCAGCAGATGGTGGCTTTATAATTGCTTGTTGTTTTTGCTATTATATTTTAGCTGAGACAATTGGCAGTTTGAAGCTACATCAATAATCAACAAACATTCGCAATTATTCTTAAATATCAAATACATTTTGGCATTTGTTACTATTTAAAGATGCGATGAAATAACGTCCAATCCGGGCGGTTTTTTTTCCACTGAACACGCGTAAATTACCTGACGTTTTGTTCATGTTTTTATACAACACAAAATACACCCACACTTTCCATGCAACACTCTACATGTCTTCATAATTTTCGCGCGTTTTTTATGGAGACAAAGGATATTTTAGCACTGTTTATTTGCGCTAGAATTTGTTAATGTCGCATTAGCATTAACATTCGGAAGCGTGTTTCGGATTACAAATTTAATTAAGCTCATTTGAGAATTGAACAAACATTAACATTGTGCGTAATTAATTCAACGATAATTTGTTAAAGCGCATTATGTGCCATATCGCTTATTAAAGCCTGAAAATAATAACTATGAAAGTAGTGTAAATCTAGGTTTCTACACTGCACAAATGTACATGTACATGTAGGTGTATATCTTTTCACACGATCCGCAGCGGATTTACTCGCGAAAGTACGCGAGGTTAATATAGCCTTGGCAATACGCCCTGTGAACACACAACTGCGTTCTAATATTCTGGCCGTGGCGTAGCCGAGGATAATGTTTGTTCCGCGTTGGCTGTACTGTATCATCCGGAAACCATTTTACTATTTCGAGTCACTGTGACCTTGACCTTTGACCTAGTGACCTGAAAATCCATAGGGGTAATCTGCCAGTCATGATCAATGTACCTTTGAAGTTTCATGATCCTAGGCCTTAGCGTTATTGAGTTATCATCCGGAAACCATCTGGTGGACGGACCGACCGACCGATATGTGCAAAACAATATACCCCCACTTCTTCGAAGGGGTGCATAACTAAAGCCATTGAATGATTTCACTATTATTAAGTTTTTAACTTAATAGAAGTTATTGATTCAACACTGTGGAAACTTCCTTTTATATTAATTATGTACACAAACCTGTAAATAATTTACCATTTTTATTTTATTTGTGTTGCTATTAATAAACAAACAGGAGGGTCATGATGACCCTCAAACCCCCACTGATGGCACTGAGTTAAAAGTACACCATGCTGGAGACCAGACACAATGATCTCATTTTCGACCCCACTTTACCAAGATTTAAACATTGCCTTGATATTGTAAAAATAAAACTTCTGACCAGTTTCATCAATATTTAGTCACTAGTGTGGCCTCAGTGGAGTAGAAATAAATCATTTGTTTTTTTGGACACATATGATTTGATGTCAAGTAGTAAAATTTGAATCTACAAACACTATTCTTTACTTTAATGTACAGTCCAACCTGCCAATAAAGACCACTCAAGGGATTTGGTCGTTGTGGTCTTTGTTCACAGGTGGTCTTTTTTCGCAGGGTCAATCGAAACTTTGCAAAATATGCTAGTAGTTTTTTAACAGGTACCTTATCTATGTATGTGCTCTATTGTTTAAATGTTTGAATACTTATGCATGTATAATGAAATAAAGGATTGAAAACACACTTTTGTTTTACATTTGTATATTTATTACATGTTGTATTTCTATTCCCATATGTTTTTATTATTTATTTAATCTCACTCTTGACTTCACCCCGCTCACCACTCTGAATCTTAAATACAATGCTGTTTCTTTTTACAAAAGACTCGAGCCAGCCATTTCTAGCCTTAAAGTCCAAATATCCTAACTCACACGCAAACTTCAAGGCTTTCTCCTGGATCATAGGTCCAGACACAGGCAAGAGCCTTGCACTTGCGTCAACAAACCACTTATGCACTAAGTCATTCACTGACGCGAATTCCGACTCACGCTTAGGGCTTTTACTTTCACAGTTTACGTTCTCCTCGAATTCGTCCATAATCTCATGTTTACGCTTTGAAATGCTCTGAACTTGAGTTTTTCCTACACCAAGATCACTAGCCACTCGTCTACAACTATGTCCTTAACCTAACAAACTTTAATGACCTTAACGCGTTCTTCCAACGTCAAGAACTTACGCTAAGAAGCCATGATGGTTAACTTGAACTGACAATTTACTTTTCTATAATCTAGGAACGTCTTATTACGGAGAAATTTAAGAAGAGAATGACAATCAAAATGTTTGTCTTTAATAGGCATCGTAAATGATATGAAACCGTTAATTTCCTTAATGAGTTAATGAAAGCCCCAAATTTGTCTTTGATATTTTTTCGGCAATTAGTACATTAATCGCGAGTCACTTAAATACAAAGGCAACTTTTTACACTTTTGAAAAACTGTCAAATGCATAAAAGAAGCAAGCGACTACCAATTAGCAATGCATGTAAAATAAACAAACAACTGCTATCGAGTGCAATAAACTGTCACTTGCCAATATCTCCATAGCAACCGACGAGTCCACTGGTGAGATGTGTATCACGTGACTACGCAGCGTCATGGCGACCATTTTGTTTCTTGAAAGTTGCGAAATTGTTGATTTTTATGATTGCAGTGGTCGTTGTAAGCTATCAAAATGGAGATTTGGGAATGTAAAAAGGTGGTCGTTGGTCTTTGTTCACAGGTGGGCTTTATTCGCAGGTTCAATATATAGTGAAATCGTTCGGGAGGAAATCGGTGTGGTCGTTATTGACTGTTGGTCGCTATTAACAGGCGGTCGCTCGGGCAGGTTGGACTGTACATGTATTGCATAACAAACATTTCATGGGGTTAATATGCGACTATCAGTGAAAAAAGAAGAACACAACAATAATTAGACCTTTCTTTTTAATTTGATAACTTATCAAACATCAATTTATACCTTTATTACAAAGTCAGGATAAACTCTTAATATCTTTTTTAAGATATTTCTTGTTAAGAATGTATCTGGTGACCGCGGTTTTGGATGCAAAGTGACCTACAATATACCTGCAGGCTTAGATATTGCCTTCAATTCGGACTCGTTGTATATCTGAGCGTCAGACATGGACCAGTATCCACCAATATCTGTCCACACAAACTTATAATCGGCGTCCACCAAAGCCAGAAGAACCACAAGAGCCAAAAGTAGCCTTTGTAATTGTGAAACAATGATCCAGTGTTATTTGGGTATCTCATAGCCACATGTTTGCCATCAGTTGCTCCGCAGGCGTGTGGCACATTCCACTTTGTCTAAAACTCTTCCGCAATAGTGCGAAATTCGACTTGTGATGTTGGGCATGGTATGACTTTGTCTTTATATTCGTCAACGATTGCCCGGCACACTTCAGGAATAAAAAAAGATATTGTGTTCCTAACAGCTCTAAAGGCGTACTGCAAGGACAGGTACTTGTCGCCAGATGCCAAGTGTCGTAACATAATCGCAAGTTCCAGACCTGGATCGCTTTCCTGAAGGGGGTGTCTGGCTTCTGACATCTTGGACCAACTCGGTTGAGAAGCTCATTTAACATTTCAGGAGGCATTCTAAGAAAATTGAAGAATGACTGCTGATCTTCCTTTCTTAATTCTGCCATAAGTCAGCCATAATGGCCGAATTGCAGCCTTCTTTCTGCTGACATTCAAGGCCGCACCCAGCAAGACCTGGACTGTGTTCTATTTCTTCTCCGCCTTCTCCTTCTCACAAGCAATAGTGCGACATGTCCATTCGAGAAGAGCCTGTTGTCCAGCCAATACAGCAACATGCTGGAGAAGTTCTTGGTTGTCCATTCGATATTGAAATGGAAGTGAAAGGAAAATGAATCCCATTTTTATACTCGACCAACAGAACGTGACATGGTTGTGGCTAGAGCCTGCTGCAAACGTACCTTAGACGTCATAAGCACCGGTAGAACGTACTAAGAACTTAATGCAGTCTTTTGAAACGTAGTAGGGACATATCATTGTCGCAACACTAGCGTTGAAGGGTCGTAGTGAGAACCCGATGGACATAGCAAGAACATAGTGACAATCTAGAGACGTGATGCGAACAGCACACACTCGTCCACGTCTGCACTAAGCGTGTATTGCGTCAATTAGGTTCTTACTAGGTTTTAGCTACGTCATTACTACGACCTTACCAAGTTCTAACTACTTCCTGATATGACCATGTCCTCGCCTCGTGAGTTTTAAACATGTTCAAAATTCACCCACATCATTCACGTCCATGAAGACAGTATCATGCACAAAGCCATATCTGCTGCGTCCTCGCTCTACGTTGTACACGTTCGCACTGCGTTCTTAGCATATTTTTTAGGCCGTAGTGGAAACGTGGCCTAGTGTGACGGGGGTATTACAAAGCGCAATCAGATTTGTTAAAACCTGGGTCATGCCAAAATGAATCTCAGCAATATGCTGCTGGTGAAGCTTCGGCCCAGCCTGCACAGTCTTTTCATGATATGCACACTGAATAGGCTTCTCTGGAGGTACCACGAGACTTTGCTTGCTTTTTTACAGCGGAAAGCGTAGCCCCTTACCAGACTGTGCAAGTGCGCAGGTTTGGCTCGATCTACGCTGGTCGCATATGACATAAGTCCAATTTTGGCATTACGGTGATGCAACAGTTTAATTTGATTGTGTGAAAAGAAAACTGCGTCTTGATCAAATATCAACATACCATAATTATGTTTCCATGACAATGAAATAAATTCATATTAAACCATGTGAGGACACATATGATGTGATCTCACCTATTAAATTTGTATCTTCCAACACTATTATGTGGTTTAATATATGTGCACTTCATAACAAACATTTCATTTGGTGGGTATAATGCAACTATTAAGTGAATTGATTTTAATTTAATAACTTAGAGCATCAATTTTCTTCCTTTATTTTAAAGTAAGGATATACGCAGAATAACTTTTTGTAAAGATATTTCTTCTTCATCACAAACTGGTTTTAAGCTTTACAGAGGGAAGGTCCAATACATGTATTGAACAGTTTGTCTGGGAGTACACTGTAAACAATTATTAAACATGAACACTTTTATTTGTCATTTAGTCCCAGTATTAACGTTTTATTTTTCAAATGCTTCTGTGCGACTTCAAATAAGATAACCTTTATCAACTTAAATTTGAAAACTAGAGATGTTTCCACTGTCAGATACATGAAGGCCACACAGTGTGGTTTTGGACTGACACAGACAGCACATAGACAGTGATAACACTTAATCAGGGATGTCAAATACCACTCCTCTGCAGGGATTGGGGACTGAAATTTTGCTTAGGCTAAAAATGAGGTCTGAAATACTTTCCCCATCTGCAAACTGGAATATCCCCCATTAGTGAGCATCTTTTTAATGAGGGTTTTGTCAGGAAGCAATGCGATTAGTCTGTGTCTTTACTTGATGCTATGTAAAATGAGCCTGGATCTGCGCAGGATAATAAGGGCCAAATATTACCGTTTGTACAGAACTTTTGTTTAAACAAAGTCTCTAATCAACTAAAATCAAGTTTAGCAGGAAAGTGTTGTCACAGGCTAATCGGGGGTGACATATAACACACATGCATAAAGCCTAGTTTTCTCAGAACGAGGCTGATTAGCTGATCTACTGTATTTAACAGTAACCAGTCAACCAAGCATAGAGGTAATACATGTATCTACTGTATTTAACAGTAACCAGTCAACCAAGAGGCTGATTAGCGGATCTACTGTATTTAACAGTAACCAGTCAACCAAGAGGCTGATTAGCGGATCTACTGTATTTAACAGTAACCAGTCAACCAAGCACAGAAGTAATACATGGATCTACTGTATTTAACAGTAACCAGTCAACCAAGCATAGAGCTAATACATGTATTTAAATTGCCACACTTTATTTACCTATAAAATGAAAAAACATTTAGCTATTCACATTTTATTTGGTAAAATTTAATGTCTTTGTATTTGATTTTAGGAAAAGGTGAAACTTTGGGCAACTACAAAGTTAGTAAGTGCGACCTGATTTTGTCAGACGAAGCCCTCATGCTGGGCGACTTGCTTTCAACAAATTTGTATGCCCCTTCACAATGCCTGGAATGGCAGGGGTTTTAATTAAATACATTACATTTTAAAATATCCAAATATTGGTTTAAACAATAATCACATTACAAGACAATTTCAGTATAACTGAAACTATACATAACTAGTGCTTAAATCATAATCTTTCATGCACACCACAGATACATTGATCAAAATATGACATTTGTGTCAGAAAAGACCAAATTCTTACAAAACTATTGCTCAGACCAAAACAAGGATACCATACATGTGTATTTACCAAAATGTGAATCTCAGCAAACTTGGCACCGGTCTTTTAAACTTCATACAAATGACTGGCATCATGCGAAAATGATCGTCTATGGCATGAGATCTACTATTTTTGCATGACACAGCTCAAATTGATGTTAAAATTAATTTTCAAATAAGCATAATGGCTAATAACCAATCTCAATCACAACCACAGTGAAGAAAAACAGGTTTGTGCTAACCAATCAAGGCAAAATTGACAACATACAAAAGAAAGCCAGTATTTACCTAGCACTGTGAATACGATGCCTGTCACCATGATCACTATGGAAACGAGAAGGATGAAGATTCCCTTGCGATACTGCTTCTTGCTCTGTGGGCCAAGAGAGGTTGACAGCGTCCGAAAACGGTGAAACCTCGTCATCCTGTGACTGACATTGTGCATTCCGACCGTCGAAAACATGTTTAGTGGCTAGCCAGTGATTTGAATTGAAATTATTCACTTACTTTTTCAACATTTTGTTATCCATATTTTGGTCACAATGGGAAAACAATAGGTTGTTTTCATTTCATTTAAAAAGCATGGACCAATACCAGTCAAATAAATTAATTATTCTCATTTTACAATTTTCAAGTTAAAGATCAACATTGGAATATTTGAATTTTTTTTTTAAATGCCAAAATTCGTGCATTAAGTCAAATGAAAAGTATTGAAGGATAAACTTATTATTTCATGCCATCCTATTCAGAAAAACACAAATTTCACAATAACTACACATTGACAGTAAAATCCAATAAGTTAATTATTGCTATGAGAGGCAAAACACAATTAAACACCTCTAATAACGATGTTTTCCAATCTCATAAAACCTTTCCATTAAATTATTGAGTCATATCTCTTCAGATCATTTATTCTTCAACTGTGATAATAACAGACAAAGCTTCATTACACGACTTCATACGAATTTCATTTTCGTTTAGCACATTATTCCTTTATGACCATAATAGCAGAAAATACAGCCATGTTCAATTAACTATGGACGAAAGCCTAGTCAGGTTTCCAATCTATAATACTGGCTGACAGCTGGGAAAATTGTCACTTGGCACAGGGATCCATTTCTCATTTTCTTCCCATCCAGACTTGTTTGCTAGCCTGTTAAATACATAAGAAGATTCTTGAGAGAAACATGATCACTATTAAAGTGAGAGAAAATGATCATTGTATGAGTGAGAAAAAAATGATTACTATTAAAGTGAGAAAAAAATGATTACTATTAAAGTGAGAGAAAATCATCATTACATAAGTGAGAGAAAAATGATAACTATTAAAGTGAGAGAAAAATGGTAACTATTAAAATGAGAGAAAATCATCATTACATAAGTGAGAGAAAAATGATAACTATTAAAGTGAGAGAAAAATCATGATTACTATTAAAATGAGACAAAATCATCATTATTAAAGTGAACAAAAAATGATCCTTAAATCAGTGAAAGAAAAATTATCCTTATATCAGTGAGAAAAAATTATCGCTATTTATGTGAAAAAAAAGATCATTATATCAGTGAGAGAAAAATGATTACTATTAAAATGAGAGAACAAGGATTACTATAAAAATGAGAGAACAAGGATTACTATAAGTGAGAGAAAAATGATGAGCAAATGATGACTTTTAAAGTTAGGGAAAAATTAGCATTACTTAAGCATAAAAAATATCACTACTAAAGAAAGGGACAAATTAGCATTACTAAAGCATAAAATAGATCACTATTAAAGAAAGGGAAAAATTAGCATAACTAAAGCATAAAATAGATCACTATTAAATAAAGGGAAAAATTAGCATTACTAAAACATAAAATTGTTCACTATTAAAGAAAGGGAAAAATTAGCATTACTTAAGCATAAAATAGATCACTATTAAAGAAAGGGAAAAAATAGCATTACTAAAGCATAAAATAGATCACTATTAAAGAAAGGGAAAAATTAGCATTACTAAAGCATAAAATAGATCACTATTAAAGAAAGGGAAAAATTAGCATTACTAAAGCATAAAAAAGATCACTATTAAAGAAAGGGAAAAATTAGCATTACTAAAGCATAAAATAGATCACTATTAAAGAAAGGGAAAAATTAGCATTACTAAAGCATAAAAAAGATCACTATTAAAGAAAGGAAAAAATTAGCATTT
The DNA here is from genome assembly GCF_020536995.1 of Dreissena polymorpha. NCBI lineage: Eukaryota > Metazoa > Mollusca > Bivalvia > Myida > Dreissenidae > Dreissena > Dreissena polymorpha. The sequence continues at coordinate 77,871,747 of NC_068357.1, read as the reverse complement.
CTAAAGCATAAAATAGATCACTATTAAAGAAAGGGAAAAATTAGCATTACTAAAGCATAAAAAAGATCACTATTAAAGAAAGGGAAAAATTATCACTTTAATATAAACAGAGAGAAAAATTATCACTATTAAAAGTAAGAAAAAATGATCAGCATGAAAGAGAGAGAAAAAATTATCTCTACTGAAGAAAACACTTGTATCACATTGGTGAATCTCACAATCAAGAGTACTATACATTAAGAAATTATAAGGTTAGTTTTATACAGGGCAGTTGATTTTGTGAAGCTACATGTATGTGTTTCATAAATCCTTTATTTAAAACACATAATCCATGAGACTTGGCAAGTGGTACTGGTTTTCCTGCCCAGAAAATAAAAACTGTGTTTGACATAAACCATCACCTTTAATTTTATTTATCTCATCCTTTTGGCATTTATCATTCTAAAATTTTGAACAAAAAAAAGCTGCTCCGCGGAAAAAACAAGACCTTGTCACAGAAGGGAAGTTTTGACTTCAGGGGATTTTTTTTTAAAGAAAGTTTGTAGAGAACTATTATACAATAAAGGGGGCCGTCCATAAAGTATGTCACGCTCCAGGTGGGAGGAGGGGGTGTAAGAAAGTGTGACAGTTTGTGACATGGGGGAGGGGATGGGTCAGGCCATGTGTGATGTCACACATTTATTTTAAAAACAATATTTCTTTAGTAGAATTTAAAAATAATTTTCAAAAAATTTGTGAAACATTTGATTTAGTTTTATGTCAAAATAAGATGAATTGCGTATCTCCTGAATGTGTTGTTCGAATTTGTAATAGGCACCTTCAAGGAAGAGTACTTGTAACATACCAATTGGGGAAAATTAGCCGAAAAACCATGAAATTGGGAACATTTGCGTCGTGAAATCTTCCAATTGGGAATTATGTTTTCTTCTAATTGCTATGTATCAATAGCACAAATCTAGTCGTAACAATGGATGAACACTTCACTTCACCATGGATGGATGATGTCCACAGTGAACATTTTTGAATTAAACATGTTATTCAATGGAAAACTGTGACAACTGTTGACAATTAACTATTCTTATATTAATGTCATTTTAATAATGTGAATGTTCTTTTAAGTGCAATTTTAATACCCTTTAATAGTGAGTTATGTTCTAGATAAAATTTGAAATAGGTATTAATTATTTAAAAAATATGTTCGAAAGTGTGAGTTTGTGACTTACTTTAGGGGGGGGGGGGGGTCCAAGATTTTGTGACAGTTTGTGACAGGGGGGGAGGGGGGGTGTCAAAAAAATGGTTAAAAAAAGCGTGACAGACTTTATAGACGGCCCAAAACATACCAAATATTAAAACTTTAGGCCTTATGGTTTTTAGTGATTTCCAAGCAACCAAGCAATATATATTTTTCCCTTATTTTTCTGCATAAGATTACATAAATAAATAGACTCCCTCTGTGTGGTGAGTAATGACCCAAGGGGAGGGCCAAATTATAATGCTATGTGTTACATACAAATTGCTACACAATGCTAAAAAGACAGACAAACAGAGAGACAGAAAGACTGAACTGGGCAAGGATAAAAACTAGATTCCCATACAGTTAAACCTGTAGGGTAATTACAATGAAATAAAGGTGTATTCTTGCTACTTCAGCAAAAGACCAATTCTTAAGAGCAATATAAAAAAACTAACAAAACAGAGATTTACAATAAAATTGTGGCTTTGCAGTATACTCAGTAACCCCGACAGCGCATGGACTTTTCAATATACAATGTAGCAAAAAGGTCCCATGCAAAAAGGGGGTTATGGTTCAACAAAAAAGGAAAACTCTTTTTTTCTTTGTATATCATGTGAATTATATGTAGTTTTTGAGTTTACACTGCTAGCCAGAATGTTGATATTGAAAGTTTCTTGGACTTTAATTTTAAGGTGGAAAAAAGCAATATGTATAATGATTAATTGCGCTCTTTTTCGATATTCATAAAAAACATGTTAATTTTTAATTTTTACTTGAAGAATAATAGTAAAGTAAAAAAGACAATAACAAGAAACCGTCTGAGACGGGTGATGCTCCCCAAAGTTTTTTTTTGTCACAATATTGCACTATATATCCAGATAAAAGGGAAACGTCTAGTAGTTGGGGGGCAAGAATTGCACTATATGTACAGTTAATGGAAAATTTCAAAGGGCCATAACTCTGTGAAAAATCATCCGACCAGAACCAGCTGATAATATGCCCATCTCCTCTTGGTAGTGAAGCTTCCCATAAAGTTTAATTGAATTCCGGTCATTAATTGCTGAGAAATAGCCCGGACAAAAATTGTGCACTGACGGACGGACACACACACGGACAGACGAAGCCGCGACTATATGCTCCCCCCCAAAAAAATTTGGGGGAGCATAAAAATTAAGTAGTATTAGTAATAGATAGATGTTGTACCTTGGATTAATATTTACCAATAATTGAAGCCTAGCTAATGATGTTCAAACAATGCTGCAACAGTGAATCTTCACTTATTTTATTGTTAAATACAAAGAAATATTGATCAACATATCCAGTCTTAGACATTCTGTGAATTCACAGAGCAAATTAGACAAATAAATATATAAATGTGAAACCACCTGTAAATCTGAAAAAATATCTAGACATTATTGATCACTATAACTGCCACTAACAGCCTGGAATCGCCCACATTGTAGAGTGCATAGCTATTATAGCTTCAAATCAAAGGGCAACAACACTATAATTATGGATGAACGAGTTAACAAGAGTGCTTTTTAAAAAGTCTGCATGTTTGAAGGTCAGATTACACTGATCAAGTTTGATTATCATAAGATAAAAACTATTTGAGATAGAAAGCAGACAAAATTAAGATTATTCAAAGGCCATATTAAGTCAGAAGTGCTTCAGGCAATCTAGTTGGTTATCAAACTCAGCAAAGAATTTTTAACTTACAAATATTTTGACCCAGTATGATGATAGTACGATTTAATCTAGTTGAGTAAAGGGGCAAACAAGGGCAATATTTGCCAATTGTTATCAATTCAATGACCATAATTCAGAAATGATTCATGCCATCTGGCTACATGTAGTTTTAAAACTTTGCCTTGATTATGTGCCTACAAACAGTTTCATGAAGATCTGATTAAAACTTTTTGATGAAGCCAGTGGAAGATATAAATTTTAACATTTTTTATATTTAGAAGCTCTCTGCGAAAAGGGGTTTAATGCATGTGCGTAAAGTGTTGTCACAAATTAAGCTTTGCATTCCACACAGGCTGATGACACTTCCAGCTAAACTGGATTTTTTGCCAAGAAGAAACCTTCTTCATATGGATAATGCCATAAAAGCCAAATGTGTCGTCCCGCTTAGCATGATTGTGTGGACTTCACAGGCTAATCTGGGATGACAATTTATGCACAGAGCTCCAGATAAGTGCCGAACAGCCGTAAATACGCCTTTTTCATGAAGGTTTACGCATTTAATTTTATAAACTGGACGTACAATTACGACTTTAATATCCATTTTACGCATTTTTACAAAAAACATCTGGGCGTACCAATACGTCAGCGCGGCGTGATTTGTTGGTCTCGACCCTAACAGCGCTTTTCGGTAATTTAAATTACCGAAAGTTGTATCACCCCGATATTAAACAATTTGATTGCATCGGTGGCTAAAAACGTTAGAAAACACGATGGGAAACGGATGAGACAGTGACATAAGTGTTCATTTACTTAGCTTACTAATTGGCTTGTGTTTTCTTGTCAAGATTTGAAAAATGAAGAAACAGGGTTAGTCATGAGTTTAAATGTGAAGTTGTATTTGCATCATAATTCAGAATGGAAAACCTAATCAAGTAAAAGTTTAAGAAGCTAAATATATTTATTATAATTGCTGCAAATGTTTCTGTTAAGTCAGTTATACACCCTTCAATATCCAAGAACACGGGTAGTACAGTACTACCTGTATTTTTGGATATGGTAGTACAGGTACTAATCGATTTTCAGCGTTACTCCTTTTCTTTCTGTCAGTGGCAGTACCATTACTAATTTCACAAATCCTTATCTGGAGCTCTGTATGCACATGCATTCACAGATTCTGCATAATGGAGAGATATTTCTTCCAACCTGATGTTGATTTGTTTGCATCAGCATTGAAAAAACAATAAGACCAGCTTGTTTCATAGTTTGAGGCATCATGTAATGATGCAATTAACAAATTTTTAATGAATTGGAGTACTTTAACCCCATATGCGTCTTGTTCTGAGAAAACTGGGCTTAATTCATGTGCGAAAAGTGTCAACACTTTCCGCTTTAATGGTATTTTTAGTTTCTAGGAAGTCCCTCCTTACCGAAAATCAAGTTTAGGTGGAAAGTGTCGTCCCTGATTAGCCTGTGTAGACTGCACAGGCTAATCTGGGACGACGCTTTACGCACATGCATTATGACCAGCTTTCACAGAACAAGACACATTTAATTTGGTGGGTAAGATTTTGAATAAAGAAAAGAAATATCAAGTTGATACATTTATGGTGGTTTGCATCACAATCTGAATTCGCCTAAGTATTTGGATGAGTTTTGCTCTTTTCCTGATAAGAGTGCCAAAGCACAGCGAGCTTTTACGGCTGGTACGCAATGGATGGATTATTCCCTTGGGAAAGTCATAACAAGTAATCAATGCAATGATATCTGGGAGGCACTGCAGGATAGAGTATTTCAGGAAGAAGGCGTTCCTCACCACGTCATGGTGCAGTGGTTCACATTACTAATATCGGAACGCTAAGAAAAATGACGTTTACTTTGGAAACATGGTTTATCATATTCAGTTAATAACACTCAAAATGTGATGGTACTTCAAACATTACCTTTTCTTAACTATAATGATTGGTGTTATAATTTAGTTTAAATAACTAGATTTATGAAAAGTATGGTTTTAATTATTCCCGCAAAGCCAAAGTTTTTTATTACTTGGTACGTTTCAATTGTGCTGAGGTTTCTGAGATGATTAATGACTCGTTCTAAGACTTTAAAAAATGCTGACTGTACAAACTGTAATATTGGTTAACTTAGCAACCGCTCTTAAGACATGAACCTTGGTTACTATGAACCTTTAGATCATGATTATGGAAAATCAATAATTGTGTTTTGTTTCAATGACACTTTGACTTTGACTCAAGAAAGACACTTCTTTTCATAGAAGATAGAACACTTTAAGGCTGAAAGTTAATGCGTTATGCATACTGTGTAGCATTATATTGCATAATCTCGGAGTGACAGGCTGTAAGACAATGTCTTAATATGATCCTTGCTCTGCAAAAAGGGGGTTTAATGCCTATGCATAAATTGTCATCCCAGATTAGCCTGTGCAGTCCACACAGGCTTATCAGGGACAACACTTTCCTCCACAACTGGATTTTTGCTGAGAAGATACTTTCTTTGAAAGAAAAATATAATAAAAGCGGAAAGTGTCTTTCCTTGATAAGCATGTGCTGACTGCACAGGCTAATCTGGGATGAGATGACACTTTATGCACATGCATAAGATCCCCTTTTCACAAAGCAAGGCTCATATAATTTGTAACTTTCAACATACTAGTTAGTTAAAGTAGAGTGGCTAGGTAGTAAACAGAGGTGTTGATGTTTTCTGCTATAGATGTTTGTAACTTTCAACATACTAGTTAGTTAAAGTAGAGTGGCTAGGTAGTAAACAGAAGTGTTGATGTTTTCTGCTATAGATGTCTCAGAAGTTGTCTCAGAACGGTCTTAACCCTTTCAGTGCTGGAACCAAATTTTAAAGGCGTTTGCAAACAGTTTGGATCCAGATGAGACGCCACAGAAAGTGGCGTCTCATCAGGATCCAAACTGTTTGCTATTCTGATAGTATTCTTAGAAAAAAATCGAAGAAAATGCTAATTTTAGAAATTCAGCAGACAACATTTTAGCAGACGACTAATTTCCCAGCATGCAAAGGGTTAAAGAATAGCCTCAATCTGAGCTGCTTTGAATTTATTATTTTATGGACTATGAGTGCGTTTCACTAAGCTGCGTACGCAAATAATTACCGTAATTATTTGTGTACGCAAATCTTGTTCTCAAAAACGCGTTTCACTAAACAGCGTAAATTAAAGCAGTGCGTAAATTATGTCGTAAATTTACGCCAGATATGTACTTCGCGTAAATCAGAAAAATTGGCGTAACCGCCCGTTGTAAAGAGGCTGAGTAACCTGCGTATTAGGAGAAAGCGTACCCTTCTGTCGTTTGAGCATTGTGTGTTGTTGATGTTGTACTGAGATTCTTAATTCTCATTTGAATTTATTTCAGCTAATATGTATATATCTGGTTTCGATTTTGTGAGGGCTATACTGTAGCCTGATGATAACAATGTGATATCGTAATTCTCACAAAAATCTATTCCAGATATTTGGTAGTGGTATTCAGTATATGAACCACACATTGCTATTCATCATGTTTAATTGTAAATTGAATCTACTCCAGCTTATATGTAGATGTCTGGTTTCAATTATGTGAGGGCTATACTGTAGCCTTTTGATCACAGAGTGATATCGTAATTCTCACAAATATCTATTCTAGACATTTGATAGTGTTGTTCTGGGCTTTAATGTGTGTGTTGTTCAGATTTTATTTACAGGTCCCACGCCCCTTCACGGAGTCATTTAGCTGGACCTTTTTGGGTTATAATTAGACAAGATACAGGTTATATTAGTCTTTGACTGTTTTGTCCCTAATTTCCTACATGTATATTTATCCTGATTACCTATTAACCGGGGTTGTAGTTAGTCGACATGTGTGTAGATAGTTTGAGTTTTATTTAGTACGTCATTGGAGAACAAGTGGCACGGGCACGCGGTTTAGTATCACGCTTTGCAAGGTACAGGTTTTGTCTATATATGTATTTTTGATATTCCGTTATGTTAAGGGAGGTAATTTATTCAAGTAAACGAGAGATTTTTTAGAATGCCTTTTTATATCGCTTATTTTATTGCTTAAATGTGGATATGCAGCTAGTTTTAAATTGAATTCCACCAGAAAAAAATATTCGGATAAATAAATATTGAGATCTTATTGTAGGAAAATATGTACGAAAAACATTCGTCAGAATCGGATCGGGGCGCTTATTTGTCTTTGCTGCATGTTATGAAATTCGTTTTCAATGTAATTTTTTTTTGCCTATTTTGTGTTATTGTAACATATTTTATCAATATATTACAATTTAACACATGTAAAATATCGTATAATCACGCTTTACAGTAGATACTGTTGCAGACGATTACTTTCTTACGCGTCCGCGCGCACATGACAGGCTAAACAACACTCACACACAGCATAAATTTTGCGCACATTTTAGTGAAACGGCGTACGCATTAATTTACGTTCTGCGTAAATTATGTGCGTAAACCTAAAGTTGCGTAAATATACGCTAAGTTAGTGAAATGCACCTTATATCATTAAAATCTAATAAAATGTCCGACAATTCAAGGATATATTATGTTTGTCAAAGTTCGTTGCCATTCTTGGATGTAGTGTTTCATAAACTTTAGTGACAGATGTCATTATTTGTAATAAAGCCTGCACATTGTTGTAAGTAAGTTATTGATACGAATAATAAATGTTTTTACATTTTGTTCTTTTTTCCCTACCCTTCTTTATGCATAGCAACAAAAACATTTCTGAAAATTATGCGGTTCTTTGAATGATATGCTCAGTGTGCATGAGCGTTTATGCTTCATCAAGATAGAGTCTCAAATATTGCCTCAATCACGGTTAACAAGCTTTTAGTAAGGTTGGACTTGGTTACCTATTTTTTTGACTAGCATGACCCAGATTTGACCTCTTTCTAGATATTGTAAAGATCAGCATTCAGGCCACGTTTCATCCAGATTGAGTCGTAAATGTGGCCTCTAAAGTGGTAACAAGAATTTTCTCAAATTTTTACCCGGCGACCTAAAAATTTTTTCACTTCACCCGGATTAAAATACAGCATAGATATTTAGAAGATAAACATTCTGACCAAGTTTTTTTCAAGATTGAATGGTAAATTTGGCCTCAACAGCGATAAGTTTGACCTGGTGACCTAGTTTTTGGATGCCCATTACCCAGATTAAATTCCGCCTATACACATAAAGATAAACTTTCCGTCAACATTTCATAAAGAGCGAGTCATAAATGTTTTTTTTCTAGAGTGCTGTGTCAAGATTTTGTAAGATTTGACAAGATTACCCAGTCTTTGATTGCATGTGACCCAGATTTCAACTTAGTTAGATATTGTGGCCTCCAGAGCGGGAACGAGGTTTTCAAAAATTGACCTGCTGACCTTGTTTTTGAAAGCATATGACCCAGGTTTTAACTTGACCTAGAAAAGTTCAAGATAAAAATTCTAACCAATATTCATCAAGATTGAATGTTAAATGTGGCCTCTAGTGCAGAGAAAAGCTTTTTCAAACATTTTACCATGTGGCTTAGTTTTTGGTTGCACATGATTCCGAAATGAATTTGGCCTGGATTGAGTAAAGATAAATATTCTAACCAAGTTTCATTAAGAATGAGTCATAAATGTGGCCTGGTAACCTAGTTTTTAGCCTCTATATCGTTTACATAAATATTTGGGCAATGCTTCATCAGGATTGAGTCATTAATGTGGTCTGTCGGATGGTACCTTAACAAGTTACAAGGTTGTCATGTTTTGAACATTTGCCCTGGTGACCTAGTTTTAGAACATACATGATCCAGATGTAAACTGGGCCTAGATATGATAATTGTCTTGATTAACATTGAGACCAATTTTCATCAAGATTGTATGAAAATGTGGCCTCTAGAGTGGTAACAAGCTAAACGTTAATGATGCACACCTAACACTGCACATTGCATGACGACAGGTGCAGGACATAGGGTTATCGGGTGTGACCCCTTATGTACCATTCTCTTTATGCACCAGTTCCTTTATGTACCACTTTGAGACTTTATGTACCACCTATATATTATGAAGGTGTTGTCCATTCAACATTTATACTTTTATACTTTTATTTATTTTTACATAACAATAACATAGTCCAGCACATTATCTCATAATACATTTTCTAAATCAAATCATAAATTTTTATTGTTATTCTGTTATATTGAAATTTTAATACATATATAAATACTTAAAACATAAAAGTAGCACATGAAAAGCCAAACGCATTTATCATTCCCAAAATTGATAATGGAATACTTTTATTTGATTATTGGCAAACAGTACAAATGAAAAAACATAAAAGTAGCACATGAAAAGCAAAGAGCATTTATCATTCAAATCATTAGTTTTTTTCATTTATTGGCAAACAGTACAAATACAAGAATACATCATAGTACAAAAAATAACAAATGAAAAGTTCATAAAAAAAGAAAGTTTTTTTTTGTTTTTGTTTAACAACAGTTCAAATACAAACATCCATCATAGCACATGGGAAGCAAAGAACATTTTATTTATTTAATCACGAACAGTACAAACACTCCAATATACATAGTACATGTCACACTTCTTTACTCTTCATCTTTACTCTTCATCCTCGCTGTGGTCTTCAATGTTGGCCGGAATAGGTCCTGTTCCAATCAGGTTGCTTGACTCGAGGTGGTGTACTCATCCTCATTCTCATATCTGTCCCAGATTTCGTAGAGCTTGTCATGGAGCTTCTTGTACTGCATTCGGTGGTTCCTCGTCAACATCTGCTCTGACACCAACCAAACTGTGAGGGTGACGTCGTTCGCCTCTGTACGCAACAGAGGCACCATCACGTAGAAGGGTAGCTTGCTCCCATTGGCTCGATTGTTAATTTAACTTAATTTACCAGTGCTGCATCTCCTGTGCTGCCATCTCTCACAAATATCACACGAAATAGCTTCATCATTGTCAATGACATTGGTACCACAATCAATACAAGAAAAAATAATGTCTGCCATGATGTTGGTATGGTTTTACATATTGAATATCACAAGCATATATACACACTTTAACAATTGAGCAACAACACTTACCTTAATCACTTGATATCCTGTGAAAACTTTCTCTTTATCCTCCCTTTGATTTTTTATTTGAAAATGAACGTGATAATTTTATAATTACATAGGTACCTAATAACTTTATTTATACCACAAATAGACATTTTTTTATGACACCACCAGTTAATTTTTTTGTAAACATGATTAAAGAAGGATTTTTTTTATTTTTCACAGTTTGAAAATTAAGGTCATTCTCTAAACATTATAAAAAAAGGAAATAATTTTATTTTTTACAGTTTGAAAATGAAGGTCATTCTCTCTTCTATTCAAAGTATCACATTTCAACTATACAATAGGAAATACAAACATTTTAGTTAGACTTAGTCAGGATAAGATCGTGACAAATGGATTTTTATAATATACTTTAATTTCAGGTAAGAATATGAATCATTTATTACTACTGGGGCTAATAAATTATACTAAGACAGTCACTGACACACAAGCTGGCATAAAATATAATCTATGGCAATATATTAGTTTAAATTCATAAATAATATGTCACAAAATACATTTCATTATTAACACACCTTCATATTAAACCATATATTATTTATCTCTATATATTATATATACCGTACATAAAGGATCAGAAAGTGGTACATTAAGGGGTGGTACATAAGGGGACTGGTACATAAAGGGTGACATCCGGGTTATCACCTGAGCTCATCCTGAGCACTTCATGCTAGGGTGAGCCAAAAAAATGCATCTGCATGCTATTTCTCTTAAACCTAATGCAAGCGAAATGTTTGACTTTTCTCCGCCTGTGTGTTTTATTTCTCATTACATTATCACACTTAAAACAACATAGTTTACATCAATAACAAAATAGAGATATTCAACTTTTCTAGTTCACATGCATTCAATGTTAAAAGAATGAGAAAATGAACATATAATTTCGTCTGTATTTCACAAGTAAATAGCTCATACAGTTGATCTCTGTTTACCTGAATCCAGGCTACTCAAGGTTGTCTTGCTGCTGAAGCTGACACCAATCACACCCAACCGGTTACATTACACCAATATTTATTGATTTTTTTAGTAGAAATAGAAGTTAACAAAACATCAATATAAGAATAGAAGTAATGCGTTATTAAAGATGTTTAATTATATTTAAAAAAATAACAACCCTAACAATAATGTATTGAAAGTTATGTTATTTTTGTAATTGAGCCAAAATGTGTGATCCGTAGCCTTTACTATGTGTTCCATAGTCTTTACTGTTCGGTGCAAATTATTAAACCAAAATGGCTGCGACCATGACTTCATGTGCAAAGTTAAATGTCAAGTCAGTTTATCAAATTCTAAAGCAGTGTCATAGAACAGCGTCGCATTCTCAAGTGCAGAAACATGCCTGTCAATTCGACTTAGTTCTCAATTCACATCATGTGTTAAGAAGTCCTCATTTTACCTACTGCAGACGATTTTACTGTCAAAAACAGAATGCTGAAACGGGTGACATTACAGCCTCCATACTTCAAAGTCGTATAGGAGCTGAACAAAATCGTCAAAACACAGATACCACATCTAAGGATCAAAAAAGCGAAGAGCAGCCCAAAAAGGAGAAGAAAGGGTTTACAATGTTTGGACGTTTTATTTCCTGGCAGAGTGCCGGAATGGGGTCTTTCTTCATCATGATGTCTGGAACACTGACACTCATGGTAGCATCATGGGGTAATTATGCTCTTGTTTGAAGAAAGAGAGACTTGTTTTCAATTGAAGATTTTAGTTCAGTCCTCACAAATTATAACCATCTATTCCTAGTGAAGCAAAATTTGTACTGAATCATTGGACTTGGAAATAAATGCATATACATTCAGTGAAAGATCAATGAATTATAACATGTGGTAGTATATAATTATAAGACATAATTAAATAAATGTATCTGTGATTATAGACATTGACTTTTCCATCTACATTTTCCAAAAGTTTTGATTATATCCTGATGCTGTGCCTTTATCATGCTATTATTCACAAAATCATATGTTTATTAACAGAGAATCACTTAACAAAACATTAACAACTTTTTTCTAATAACAAAATATCTAATTACAAATAAAATACATTTTCATTAATGAACATAAATAATTTTCAAAATGTTTAAATAGATTATTTTTTGTAGATAGTTATAACCATTCTATTGCATCATTTTCCATGTTGCATCATTCAGAACTGTTCATAATTATGTTGCACAGTTTTGTAATGCTAGGTTACATATTTTTGATCGTCATTTGAAACCCTTTAATTAATTTAATTTATTAACATATAGATGATGTGTCGAGTTTGACATTTACTGCTACTTAACCTCTATTGTTTCAATAGACTGATACAACAGAAAACTTTTACAGGACCTCCTGAGAGAGATGACACAGGAAAACCAGTTAGTATAATTTAAGTAATATATTAAGAAAAAGTGAGTCATGTTCTGAGAAAACTGGACTGAATGCATGTGCGTAAAGTGTCATCCCAGATTAGCCTGTGCAGTCCGCACAGGCTTAGCAGGGACGACTCTTAATGCCTTAAGTGGATTTTTGCTAAGAAGAGACTTCATGTGAACGAAAAATGTCGGACTGCACAGGCTAATCTGGGACGACACTTAACGCACATGTATTAAGCCCAGTTTTCTCAGAATGCGGCTCAAGTTAATTCTAATTGTACAGATTTTTAGGGTTGATTCGGTCTTAAATGTATACTTTTCCCAAATACTAACCTTAAAATTCCCCTCTTTATGTAAGCTATATTTACAAGAAAGAGATGACTTAAATTGGAAAAGTTTGAAGCATTTTCAGCAATAATCCAAAAGATTTTAATTAAAGTAAGTTTGATCATAGTATATAATAAAGCAATTGCAGTAAAACATTGTATAAATCAGTCATAACAAAGTAGTTTCTATCCCCACGAGAGGCGGAGGGATATAGAATTGGTGTTGTCTGTCCGTCATTCCAACTGCGGTAATTCTGTCTGTTCGTCATTCCGTCCATCTGTCATTCTCTTTGCCCGTCTATCTGTCACAAACTTTTCAGGGCTATATCTCAGAAACTATATAATATATCGACATGAAACTTCATGGGTGTATTAATATCAAGTAGGAGATGTTCTATGCATGAGAACCATAAATGTACATTTCTTAAATAAGCAGGGGTGGGATTTTTCTGCTGATATCTGCAGATCGTTGTCCGGGGGTCCTTTCCGTGATTCGCGTAAATTTGTTGAAAAAAAGGGGGGAGGGGGTATGACCAATTCCTCAGTCAACAGCTCACTGGCAGTCTGACTGGGGTTTGGTAGTCAACAGCTTATTGGCAGTCTGACTCTAGGGTTTGGAAGTCAACTGCTTATTGGCAGTCTGGCTCTAGGGTTTGGTACGGTAGTCAACAGCTTATTGGCAGTCTGACTCTAGGGTTTTGTAGTCAACAGCTTATTGGCAGTCTGACTCTAGGGTTTGGTAGTCAAGAGCTTATTGGCAGTCTGACTATAAGGTTTGGTAGCCAACAGCTTATTGGCAGTCTTACTCTAGGGTTTGGAAGTCAACTGCTTATTGGCAGTCTGACTCTAGGGTTTGGAAGTTAACTGCTTATTGGCAGTCTGGCTCTAGGGTTTGGTAAGGTACTCAACAGCTTATTGGCAGTCTGACTCTAGGGTTTGGTAGCCAACAGCTTATTGGCAGTCTGACTCTAGGGTTTGGAAGTCAACAGCTTATTGGCTGTCTGACTCTAGGATTTGGTAGTCAACAGCTTATTGGCAGTCTTACTCTAGGGTTTTTTAGTCAACTGCTTATTGGCAGTCTGGCTCTAGGGTTTGGTACAGTAGTCAACAGCTTATTGGCAGTCTGACTCTAGGGTTTGGTAGCCAACAGCTTATTGGCAGTCTTACTCTAAGGTTTGGAAGTCAACTGCTTATTGGCAGTCTTACTCTAGGGTTTGGTAGTCAACAGCTTATTGGCAGTCTTACTCTAGGGTTTGGTAGTCAACAGCTTATTGCAGTCAGTCTGACTCTAGGGTTTGGAAGTCAACTGCTTATTGGCAGTCTGACTCTAGGGTTTGGTAGTCAACAGCTTATTGGCAGTCTGACTCAAGGGTTTGGAAGTCAACTGCTTATTGGCAGTCTGACTCTAGGGTTTGGTAGCCAACAGCTTATTGGCAGTCTGACTCTAGGGTTTGGTAGTCAACAGCTTATTGGCAGTCTAACTCTAGGGTTTGGTAGTCAACTGCTTATTGGCAGTCTGACTCTAGGGTTTGGTAGCCAACAGCCTATTGGCAGTCTGATTCTAGGCATTGGTAGCCAACAGCTTATTGGCAGTCTTACTTTAGGGTTTGGTAGTCAACAGCTTATTGCCAGTCTGACTCTATGATTTGGTAGTCAACAGCTTATTGGCAGTTTGACTCTGAGGTTTGGTAGTCAACTGCTTATTGGCAGTCTGACACTAAAATAAATTGTCCTAGCAGTTTGCTTCGTTAATTATTTATGTCTTAAAATATCATCAGAGTGCTTTGTAATTCCAACTTAAATGTTTAAATAACTTGTCAACCTTTATAATTTTAACATTACAATCATACATGTACAAGAACAATATCTAATGTTGACTCCTAATTAAGCCTCATTTGTATATTTTACACACTCACAGGTACAGTTATATTTAAATGTTGTTTTTCCAGATAGAGGATGAATATTCAGATTGTGAGTATTTTTTATTTAATTAAATTAACTTATAAATTCTGCTTCTGACTGTGGGAGCACTTTGGGTTTTGTACTTATGTTCACTGCCAAGAAGATTGTAATTGTAAATTTTTAAATGAACATAGTACTTGCTTAAAGAATAATTTATTATTGTAGCCTCTTATATTCAATATTGGACAATCATGTCAATGATAGCTGTTTAAATCAATACCTTTCATGTAAATACGACATGGTTTTTCCATTTAAGATCCCTGGGTGATAGCATATGTTAAAAGGACATGGGGTGAAATATTCCATCAAGTAAAGGTAAGTAAAGTGTTGTCCTTCAATTTAAAACAATCACATGAATTTTATTGTTAAAGCAGCTCATACAAACTTGGTCACTCGAAAAGCTTGACCAAACACTAGTACTCAAGGCGAATAGATAAGTGAAAATAATACTGAACATGTGCTTGGCAAAGTCATTATTTCTAATGCAGGTGCATAATGTAAGTATATCATGTTAGAATCAAATTATATTTTGCTTTTTCATTTTAGATTTGCTTTAAAACAACTATATATCTCATAATTGTGTGCAGCTATAATTCATATGCATCAGAACTGTCAATAGTTGCATACAAATGTATTGAAAATACTACTGATCTTTTGCTTGGCAAAGTCAGTATTTCTAATGCAGGTGAAAAATGTAAGTATATCATGTAAGAATCAAATTATATTTTGCTTTTTTAATGTAGATTGGCCTTTTAACAGCTATATATCTCATAATTTTGTGCAGTTATAATTCATATGCATCAGAACTGCCAATCTTTGCATATTGAATGATTATTCGAATATCTCAAAATTAATTCTTCCATTCCAGTGCACTTCCAGATCTTGCTTGAAATGTACACTGCAGATCATGTGTTTATTCTCTGACATGTAGGTGATCATAGGAGCCTTTCTCTGAGAAAAGGGGCTTGAGTGCATAAAGTGTTGTCCCAAATTAGCCTGTGCAGTCTGTACAGGCTAATCAGGGACAATATTTTCTGCTTTTATTGTAATTTTTGGTTTGAAGGAATACTGTTCTTTTCGAAAATCCAGTTTAGGTGGAAAGTGTTTCTGAGATACGCCTGTGCAGACTGAACAGATGAGCCTTTACGACTCTCACATGATGAAACCCCTTTACGACTCTCACATGATGAAACCCCTTTACGACTCCCACATGATGAAACCCCTTTACGACTCTCACATGATGAAACCCCTTTACGACTCTCACATGATGAAACCCCTTTACGACTCTCACATGATGAAACCCCTTTACGACTCTCACATGATGAAACCCCTTTACGACCCCCACATGATGAAACCCCTTTACGACTCTCACATGATGAAACCCCTTTACGACTCCCACATGATGAAACCCCTTTACGACCCCCACATGATGAAACCCCTTTACGACTCTCACATGATGAAACCCCTTTACGACTCTCACATGATGAAACCCCCTTTACGACTCTCACATGATGAAACCCCTTTACGACTCTCACATGATGAAACCCCTTTACGACTCTCACATGATGAAACCCCTTTACGACTCTCACATGATGAAACCCCTTTACGACTCTCACATGATGAAACCCCTTTACGACCCCCACATGATGAAACCCCTTTACGACTCTCACATGATGAAACCCCCTTTAGGACTCTCACATGATGAAACCCCTTTACGACTCTCACATGATGAAACCCCTTTACGACTCTCACATGATGAAACCCCTTTAAGACCCCCACATGATGAAACCCCTTTACGACTCTCACATGATGAAACCCCTTTACGACTCTCACATGATGAAACTCCCTTTAGGACTCTCACATGATGAAACCCCCTTTACGACCCCCACATGATGAAACCCCTTTACGACTCTCACATGATGAAACCCCTTTACGACTCTCACATGATGAAACTCCCTTTAGGACTCTCACATGATGAAACCCCCTTTACGACTCTCACATGATGAAACCCCCTTTACGACTCAAACATGATGAAACCCCCTTTAGGACTCTCACATGGTGAAACCCCCTTTACGACTCTCACGTGATGAAACCCCCTTTACGACTCTCACATGATGAAACCCCCTTTACGATTCTCACATGATGAAACCCAGTTTTCACAGGGGAAGGCTCATGTACATGCAAATGTAAGACATTGTGTCTTGTTCTGTGAAAATTGGGCAAAATGCATGTGCGTAGAGTGTTGTCCAAGATTAGCCTGTGCAGTCTGCACAGTCTAATCAGGGACGAAACTTTCCACTTAAACTAGATTATTGGTAAAAAGGGACTTCCTTTAAACGAAAAATACCATTAAAGCGGAAAGTGTCGTCCCTGATTAGCCTGTGCGGACTGCACAGGCTACTCTGGGACAACACTTAACGCACATGCATTTTGCCAAATTTTCACATAAGACACCATTGCTCCTACGCCACAGGTGACCCAGGAGCCGTCCCGCCAGAAGCTGCTGCCTGACCCCCTGACCTACCCCTACATCCAGCCCCCCTACACCCTGGTGCTGGAGCTCATAGACGTCCTGGTCCATCCAGAGTGGAATGTGAGTCTTGCGTTCTGATTCACCTGGAAGGTTTATCTTGACAATATAACTTAATAAAAGAAGTAGTTAAAGTCTGGGTCGCCTTTTGATTCATCTGCAAGGTTTATCTTGACATTATAACATGATAAATAAAAGAATAAGTTCAAATCTGGGTCACAAAGTTGCTTTCTGGTCCACCTAGAGTGGAATGTAAGCACTGCTTTCTGGTCTGTCCTCAATTTATTTAAATCTTTACCACTAAGTTACAAATGTTCAAACATTTATAGTCCATTTGAAGGTTAAATTCAATTAAAGACCTTTCTTACTAAATTCAAGTTTAAAGGCTTAATTTCCAAACCTTAGATACTGATGAGCAGCAAGCAGTATTAAACCTTAACAGACTGTTGTTCGCTGCTCATCAGTAACTGTGGGTTGGAAATGAAGCCTTAAAGGGGCCTTTCCACGTTTGGGTAAATTGACAAATTTGAAAAAAGTTGTTTCAGATTTGCACATTTTCGTTTTAGTTATGATATTTGTGAGGAAACAGTAATACTGAACATTTACCATGCTCTAAAATAGCCATTATATGCATCATTTGACGATTTAAAAACCCGAAAATTATAAAGCGTTGCAACGCTAAACGAATTAATAATTTGAGAAGTTCTGTTGTTGTCCTTATATTTTGTGGAACTACGAGGAATTGTTATACAAAGTATAAAACACACTTGTCATGGTATGCGGAAGGATGGCCGAGTGGTCTAAATGGGAGACTTTTGACTTCAGGGCTCAAGGGGGCAGTGGTTTGAACCCTGCTGAAGGTTACTTTTTTTTCTTTTTTAGCTCACCTGAGCACAACATGCTCATGCTGAGCTATTGTGATCGCCTTTGTCCGTCGTCCGTCAGTCGTCAACATTTGCCTTGTGAACACTCTAGATACCACATTTATTGTCTGATCTTCATGAAACTTGGTGAGAACATTTGTCCCAATGATACCTCGACCGAGTTCGAAACTGGGTCATGCTGGGTCAAAAACTAGGTCACTAGGTCAAAAAAAAAGAAAAACCTTGTGAACACTGTAGAAGTCACATTTGATGCCCAATCTTCATGTTACTTTGTCAAAATGTTTGTCTTAATGATATGTTGGTTGAGTTCAAAAATGGTTCCGGTCCATTGAAAAACATGGCCGCCAGGGGGCGCGGCAGTATTCCTTATATGGCTATAGAGATACCTTGTGAACGCTCAAGAAGTCACAATTTTTGCCAAATCATCATGAAACTTGGTCAAAACATTGGTTTCATTGATATCTCGAACGGGTTCGAAAATGGTCCAGGTCGGTGAAAAAACATGGCCGCCAGGGGGCGGGGCAGTTTTCTCTATATGTATATAGTAAAAACATGTGAACGCTCTAGAAGCCACATTTTTGGTCCAATCTTCATGAAATTTGGTCAGAACACTTATTTCCTCGATACGACGGTTGAGTTTGAAAATGGTAAGAATCAGTAAAAAAACATGGCCCCCAGGGGGCAGGGCAGTTTTGCTTATGTGGCTATAGTTAAACCTTGTGAACACTCTAGGATTAACATTTATAGTCCAATCTTCATGAAACTTGGTCTGAACATTTGTTTTTATGATAGCTAGGCTGAGTTTGAAATTGGTCTCGGTCTGTTGAAAAATATGGCTGCCAGGGGGCAGGGCAGCTTTGCTTATATGGCTATAGTGAAACCTTGTTAACACTCTAGGAGCCCAATCTTCATGGAACTTGGTCCGAAAATTTGTTGTATTGATAGCTTGGCTGAGTTCGAAAATGGTTAAGGTTTGTTGAAAAACATGGCCACCAGGGTAGCGGCAGTTTTCATAATATGACTATATTAAAACCATGTTAACACTCTAGTTGTAATGCGGAATCTGATGTTGGTGCACAATGATGATGATGACGATGATGATGATGATGATGATGATGATGATGATGATGATTATTGCCAGGTGGTAATTGTGTTACACTCCTGGAAATTGACCCCCATTAACTGGTCACTTTCATCAAAGACCTTTGTGTTGATGTCAGATGGAAACCATTCATAAGATACATAAGACATTACAACTTGAAATGTTTTACCCCTACAATTTTCAGTAAGTCAGTAGTTTGTGTGCGATTATGAAAGATATGTGATTTTAGCAGGTTTTATTGTTGTTTCAATTGGAAATATCAATGCAAGGTGAGTCCTAAAATTGTTCCAGTTGTTTGAACACACTTTGTCAAAAATGTGAACAATTTGGTAGTAAAAAAACAGCAACTTATCCCATCTTTTAAGAAGCACAAACAACTGTTTGAAGAAAAGTTGATTTGCATTTGTTTTTGCAAAAATATTATATTTATGCTACAGATTATTTGTGCATTTAAATTACAAATAGTTTGATAGTTGTTTTGATATGATACGTTTTCAAATGTTTTGTGTGTGTTTACTTCTATATTTGCACACATTTATAACTATAAGAAAGATCAATCACAATCTCTTGAACAAATACGGTTGTTTTCAGTATCTAAAAGTGTTCTTTCTTAACAGATTGTTAACAGTCATCCCCTATAAAATTCTGAGATGCTTATCTCATGATCTCAAATTTGGACAACAATTTGTTGAAAAATTTACTTCCATTTTCTTTTGCTGATGCTCATTATTAAATTACTGTCCTCATATTACTTTTATCCAAAATAATTTAAGCTTTGTCGCAACGGGTAACAAATATCTCATAAAAAAATTTAAACACACACACACAAAACTACTGATAACGCATATGTGTATATATCTGCCGAAACAGCAAACCTCTTCTTTTCACAAAACAATGTTAACAACCCTTGTTTCCTAGATACCACGGTTGAGTTAAAAATGGTTTTGATCCATCTAGTAACATGACCGCCGGGGGGGGGGTCATTTTCCTTATATTTATATACTGAAAAAGCCTGTGTACAATCTAAAAGTCACATTTTTTGGCCAATCATCATGAAACTTGGTCAAAACATTGGTTTTATTGATATGTCGGATGAGTTTGGAAATGGTCGTGATCAGTGGAAAAACATTGCTGCCAGGGGATGGGGCAGTTTTCTCTATAATTATGTTTGTAAGAAGAATTTTCCTTATATATATATTTAACAAAAATCTGGGTATTAAAAACATGGCTGCCAGGGTGGGTGGGGTAATTTTCTATATAGGCCTATTGTGAATATTTTTGAACAGCTTATTATGCCCCCCTTCGAAGAAGAGGGGGTATATTGTTTTGCACATGTTGGTCCGTCCGTATGTCCGTCCACCAGATGGTTTCCGGATGATAACTCAAGAACGCTTAGGCCTAGGATCATGAAACTTCATAGGTACATGGATCATGACTCGCAGATGACTCCTATTGATTTTGAGGTCACTAGGTCAAAGGTCACGGTGACTGGAAATAGTAAAATGGTTTCCGGATGATAACTCAAGAATGCTTATGCCTAGGATCATGAAACTTCATAGGTACATTGATCATGACTCACAGATGACCTCTATTGATTTTCAGGTCACTAGGTCAAAGGTCAAGGTCACTGTGACCCTAAATAGTAAAATGGTTTCCGGATGATAACTCAAGAACGCTCATGCCTAGGATCATGAAACTTCATAGGTACATTGATCATGACTCGCAGATGACCCCTATTGATTTTCAAGTCACTAGGTCAAAGGTCAAGGTCATGGTGACCAGAAGTAGTAAAATGGTTTCCGGATGATAACTCAAGAATGCTTATGCCTAGGATCATGAAACTTAATAGGTACATTGATCATGACTTGCAGATAACCCCTATTGATTTTCAGGTCACTAGGTCAAAGGTCAAGGTCACGGTGACCCGAAATAGTAAAATGGTTTCTGGATGATAACTCAAGAACACTTATGCCTAGGATCATGAAACACAATAGGTACATTGGTAATGACTCGCAGATGACCCCTATTGATTTTCAGGTCACTAGGTCAAAGGTCAAGGTCACGGTGACTCAACTTAGAAAAATGGTTTCCAGATGATAACTCAAGAACGCTTACGCCTAGCATCATGAAACTTCATAGGTACATTGATCATGACTCGCAGATGACCCCTATCGACTTTCAGGTCACTAGGTCAAGGTCATGGTGACTTGACACAGTTAAATGGTTTCTGGATGATAACTCAAGAAAGCTTACGCCTAGGATCATGAAACTGCATAGGTACATTGATCATGACTCGCAGATGACCCCTATTGATTTTCAGGTCACTAGGTCAAAGGTCAAGGTCACAGTGCCAAAAAACGTATTCACACAATACCTGCCACTGCAACTGACAGCCCATATGGGCATGCATGTTTTATAAACAGCACTTGTTTTTAAAGTCAGTCTTGTCATACTTATAATTTGAAATATTTGCTACAAAGTTTTAATCTTTGTTTCTTTCCATCTTAGTCTCTCAGGTGAGCGACCCAGGCCCCTTTGGGGCCTCTTGTTTAATGTTATTCTTGATTTTTTACTGGAGCTTATTATATATTTAATTTTAACATTTATCAATATAAAGCATTTAATGACAAACTTC
Organism: Dreissena polymorpha; assembly: GCF_020536995.1. Taxonomy (NCBI): domain Eukaryota; kingdom Metazoa; phylum Mollusca; class Bivalvia; order Myida; family Dreissenidae; genus Dreissena; species Dreissena polymorpha. The sequence continues at coordinate 77,849,881 of NC_068357.1, read as the reverse complement.
AAAGCATGCCAAAATCTGTGAAAAGGCCCCTTTAAAAACTTGGATCTTATAAGAAATGTCTTAAATTAAATTTAACTATCATAGGGACTACAAATGCCTTAAAATACGTGGTAAAGGGTTAACCTGTGAGCCCTTGAGTTTCAAGGAAGATCATTTGAGCCTCTTTTTGTGAAACATTGGCTTTTTACATGTGTGAAAAATGTCATCCCACAGGGCTCAACATTAACCTAAAAACCAACTTGCCCTGCCGGGCAAATACTTAGTAAATCAACTTGCCCTGAACGTAAAGCCACTTGCCCAAACATGAAATATCACATTAACTGTAAACCTCATATTTTTTAATAAAGATCAAAATGATGCACCACAAAACCTTTTTTATTTTTGCACATATAACAAAATGATGACAGCAATTAAAGTCTAATTAAAGTCTAAATTTAATGCTTTTTGTTCTTTTTTGCACTTGCCTGGGCGGACAACTAGATTATAAAGTAACATGCCTGGACCCAACTTTTGCTTGCCAGGGGCAATAGGACAACTGTTAATGTTGAGCCCTGTCCCAGATTAGCCTGTGCAATCCGCATAAGCTAATCAGAGACGACACTGAATGCCTAGACTGGATTTTGCTTGAAAAGTCTTCAAGTATACAAAATGCTTCCCCTGTTTTCAGATGGCCACTGGGTGGAGATTCAAGAAGCGGCCGGGCATTGACCACTTCCTGCGAGCCATCGGACCGCCCATGTTTGAGGTGGTCATCTACACAAAGGAGTCTGGCATGGTGGGAACATGTGTTGGAGCCTTGTTCTTGGTGGAAAACTGGGCTTAATGCATGTGTGTGAAGTGTTGTCCCAGATTAGCCTGTGCAGGCTGCTCAGGCTTATCAGGGATGACACTTTTAGCCTGAAATGAATTTTTGTTTAGAAGAGATTTTCTTAAACAGAAAAATTCCATAAAGCAGAAAGTGTTGTTCTTGAGTGGCCTAGCCTGACATATCTGGGATGGCACATTATCCTCTATTCCTATAACTTCGTGCAGCCCTATAAGATCGTGTACTTTTTTATGACGTAAACTTCTAAGCAACATTCGAACGCACGTGCCCGAAAACTGTTCACTTTTGCACCGCGAGAATTTCCACAGCCGATAAGACAACAATCATGAGGAAAAACCTTAAATATGATATAATTTGTCTATTTGTCTGGCCCCATTACAAAAAAATAGCCTAAACAATGTTTAAAATCTGCACATTTCCATCACCAGACAGCTATGTTTGTCAATGTTTTGATCGTAAAATGTTGTTAGAGTAGTTTCCCTTGGAGGCCCGTCTCCAATTTGTATTGTGCTTTCTGTACTTTGCATTACAATAGGATAAAAGTATGATGTGTATGCGGAAAATTTTACCCCCAAATGATGACACGAGGCCATACATTAAGATTGTGACCGGCCTATTGCGATATAGGTTCTCACTGCATCAATTTGAGATTTTGTCACAAAACAACTGTCATTAGAAGGGGTGACTGCCTTTCATGCCCCCATTGTGAATAGAATTTTAGTTAGCTATTTTCCGTTAGTAAATACACTTTATCTAGACCTCTGAAAACAGTTATCACAGTTCATATTTCATTTTTATGAAGACCAGTTTTAATTAAACCATTCTTTTTAATACAGTTTATTCACGAAATTCATCTAAAACAACACATTTTTAATACAGATAAACACATATTCACTAAAACATATATCGGTTATTATAGACACATCCCAGGGCCTCGCTATGACGTCATCAAAATCGGTGCACAATCTTATAGGGTAATTCTGTGTGACGCAGACTACGATGTACATGAATGTTTAAATGTATGTAACTCAATTATTATTATCTGTCAACCAACTTATTTCACTCGTTATTTATAAAACAAAAGATAAATCATAAAGTATATATCAAGTTTAATTATTGTCTAATGATTTTTCATGAAAGATATGCCTTTGAAATTTAAGGTGCACAAACTTATAGGTTTAGAGGCTAAGCGTATAAATTAAGCCCAATTTTCATAAACTCAACTCATATGATATTGTTAAGATATTCAATGGTATAATGGAATAGCCAGCAGATATTTATTATGTTAGAAAGCACGGTTGGTAGATTTTCTAGTAAAATTGTGTGCTTTGGTAGCCTACATGCAGAGCTCTCTTGGGATTGCATTTGAGGCAAGTTGGGTCAAGGTAACTGTTATCAAAACATAGAACGACTGTTTCGACTGGAAAATGTAAATTTACATGGCTGTATTGCACTGAAATGGTGCGTGTAGGTAACTTATAGACAGAAATTTAGATGACCGTATTGCACTGAAATGGTGCGTGTAGGTAACTTATAGACAGACATAGCTAATGATTCCACCTATTGAAATTAAATTAATAAGTGAAGTATTGAAAACATGGTCTAGTGTGGTTGCTTTGTTTTTGTTGAAATTTTAAATACAGGTTTAAAGACTATGCAATAAAAGGATTTGTTTCCTGATTATTTGTGTCCATTTTATGATAAAACCTTGCAGACTGCTGATCCAATAATAACGAAGATTGACCCAGAAAACTACGTAATGTACAGGCTGTACAAGGATGCAACACGCTATGAAAACGGCACACATATCAAAGTAAGTATTAAATCAGAGCAAAAAATTGTATAATTATAATCCTGCCTCCCCCCCCCCCTAAGAAAGGGAAAGATTTAAAAAGTATCAGCTATTGTGTGTGTCATTGTTGTACACACATTTAATTTCTTTTATTGTGTTTTGATCCTCTTCCATAATCATTATGCTATAATCATAAAGCTTTGAAATTTTCATTAGTGGGAATAAATAAATTACTGAATTAAGCTATCCCTGGCATTAATAAGTGTATAAATGAATAAATTTCTTACTGACGCAGTGAAGTTACATACAGATAATTTTGTATTAGTAGAATAATGAATGAAGTTTGTTGATACAAAAGTATGAAGCTTTTACAGGACAACATTAATAACTTGTTTGCAGGACCTGAACTACTTGAACCGTGACCTTTCCAAGGTCATCTTCATTGACTGGGACGAGAAAGCGTTTCATTCCAACCCAGAGAATGCGTTCAAGGTCAAGCAATGGAAAGGGGAAAATGAGGATGTTTTACTTGGAGAGCTTGCTGATTTCCTGAGAGGTACTGTGAACTGTTGCTGTAAAGTGTTTGTTAATCCTCAGCCTCCAAGCGTTAATGGGGAATGTAGGAATGCCCTTCGCAAGTCTGCCTGTCTGTAACAGTCTTGTGTCCACTTAATATCTCTTATATCCTTTGATGAGTACCGGTATCATGGGACTCGCTTAAATTGTTGAATAAATTCAGACAATGTGCATAAGGCATGAATCACACATATTGGCTCAAGGTCAAGATTGTATTTTAAGGTCAAAACTTTGAGACTCCAGCTTTGTGTCCTCTCCATATTTCCTTAATCTTCTGAAGAATTTATGTCATAGAGACAATGTGAGACAAGGTCAAGGTCATATTTCAAGGTCAAATTTTCGCCTTCGTGTTTTTGTCCTGTCCATGTCTCATAACAGTGCTTAAGCTATGTTTTGTAAAGGACTGGTTGAACATTCCTTAAAAAGGCACAAGGATTGCTGTGACAACTATTTGGAAATTAAGTCACAACAAAACTTGTAGACCTTAAATATTACATTTTAACAGGTATCTTTGATAAGAATGAAAGCAGGACAGTATAAAAGGCAACAGGGTTCATTCAAATTCTGAATGGAAATGTGAAACATGAGCTCAATGTTAAGGGCATTCAGACAATGTGCTGACCCAAGGTCATTCTTCAAGGTCAAAAGTCTGGTCCATCTCTCCTGTGCACATTGAAGGATCTTCATCAAGCTTGGCCACGATGTTTAAGGGGCACGAATCAGACTGAAATTCAAGGCCACCACTTTGAATTAAAAAATCTTTGCAGGGGATATAACTGTCTTAATGAACTGCCTTGTTTATTATAATGTCACGCACTTGACTTACTGCCAGCCATAATGGACTTGTGAGACACCTTTTCTGATGAACATTTGCTAACCATATTTGTGTATTGTTTAATATCTTATGGTTCTTATCATTCATAAAATAAAAACGTAATAAATTGTAAACTACCTATTCACTGAAATCAAAGGTTTGTGATTGTGCAAAAAGTCCTTGCACATGAAATATTTTCTGGATCATAACATTGTCCAGCATGGATGGATCTTCAAATTACTCGCCATAACTTATCAGCACAAGATTTGTGCTTTACAAAGTCCGTGCAGTATGGGAGGATTTTCAATTGAGATTTTGTCTTATATTAACCTTTAACTTTTTTTGACTGACATGCCAGTCTTTGCAGCAATGGAACTCTTGTTCTCAAAGTGTTGTCGTGTGAGACTCTGTAAGTTGAATGATAACCAAATTTTTTTAACTGGAGAAAATACATTTGTTGCACTAGAACTTTTAAAAATTCTTTTTCAGCTTGCATTTTTTGTCAAATAACAACAGCTGTTTCATTAAAAAAAAAATCAACATGTGTAAAATATTAAGCTTAAGTGTTTTTAAGATGCTGACTCGTTGTCTTGTAGCCATGGCAGCCAGTAAGGTGGACGATGTGAGGCCTGTTCTGCAGTACTACAACCAGTTTGAGGACCCCATTGATCAGTTCCACAAAAATCAGGCCAAACTAAGGGTATGCTATGTTTTAGAGGTATTTTTATGCCCCCGGATCAAAGATCGGGGGTATATTGTTCTTGGCCTGTCTGTCATTGTATGTGTGTGTGTGTCCCAAAACTTTAACCAAAACTTTTAACCTTCTTCATAACTTTTGCAATATTGAACATAGCAACTTGAAATTTAGCATGCATGTGTATCTCATAGAGCTGCACATTTTGAGTGGTGAAAGGTCAAGGTCATCCTTCAAGGTCAAAGGTCAAAAAAAGATAATTTTAAAACTTTAACCAAAACTTTAACCTTCTTCATAACTTTTGCAATATTGAACGTAGCAACTTGAAATTTGAAATATAAAAAAGAAATGAAATTTCATTGGACATCCGATGAAGCCACAACGTTAGGAATTACTTTCACAAATAATGAAAAGGATACAGTTCTTAAAAACATACTACCTAAATTACAGAATTTTAAAAACTGCTTAAAATCATGGCATCACCGTAAACTTACACTAATCGGAAAAAACACAGTATTGAAAACGTTTGCACTTCCTAAACTAATTTATGTATTAACAGTCCTCCCAAATCCACCAAATGATGTTATTAACGATATAAAATCAGCAATATTTAATTTCATATGGGACGGTAAGCCTGACAAAATAAAACGAACTCAGTTAATTCAATCTGTAGAAAATGGAGGTATCAAATTAACGAACATTGACTCATTCTTGAATGCAATCAAATGCAGCTGGGTAAAAAGATACCTAGATAATACCAATACGAGTACATGGAAACTATTCTACCAGAAAATCCTAAAAAAATATGGTGACTCTTTACTCTTTGAATGTAACATCAACAATACTATCCTACATGAAATTGCAAACGAAAACATATTTCTGTCTGATGTTCTATCAGCATGGAGTGATGTCACTCATAATCTAGAAACCCAAAACAGCAGTAAAACTATTTTATGGAACAATAAAGACATAACTTCAAACAATAAGACGTTTTTCTATAAAGATTGGTTTGAACGAAGCATAAAATATGTCGACCAATTATATGACTACAGAATTAAGGATTTCTACTCTTTTGATAATATATGCTACATATACGGAATACCTTCAAATAATTTTCTGAAATACTACACACTAATCAAAAGCATACCCATACATATTAAATCTGAAATCAATACAAATAATACACCATGTACTCAAACAACATTTGTAGAAAACATACTTGGAAGAAAAAACAAAACAAATAAAATATTTTACACACTACAAATTAAAAACCCTACAGAAAACTCCAAAATCCAAAATAAATGGCAAGTCCTTTTTGGAGAAAATGAACTTAATTGGAAACACATATTTACCATGCCATATAAAGCAACTATTGAAAGCACACTGAGAAATTTTCAATATAAATACATCCATAGAATTATAGCTACAAATAAATATCTCTTTAAATGCAAATTATCTAACTCAAATCTGTGTGACTTCTGCAGTGAAAACATTGAAACTATAGAACATCTTTTCTGGGAGTGAAAACACATCCAGCCTATTTGGAATCAATTAATATCTTTTCTTGAACAACATCAACTAAACGTTAAACTATCTTTCTTAAATGTAAGTTTCGGAATTAACTCATTGAAATCAATAGACTGTAATAATATTGTGAATTTTATGGTTATATTGATGAAATATTTTATCTTAAACATGAAGTACAAAAAACAAGTACCAAATTTTAATTGTTTTGTCCATAGTCTTAAACTAAAAATCCAGATTGAGAAAGAAATAGCCCTCATAAATGACACATTACAAATCTTTGAACAAAAATGGAATCGGATTAAATTCTCATAATGTTTTGTCCACTTATATACATTTCACTCTAATGCTAGTTTATCTCTCTAAAATAGTTTTGTTTATTTTTTTTATTATTATTATTTTTTTTTTTTTTTCAATCTGACAAGACCATTGTAAATATACAACAAAACACACAAGCCCAGTATGCTTTCTTCCGCCTTTACACAACTTATCATTTTTCATAACTATTCCTCTGTTGTTCTTTTCTTTTCTCTCTAAAAAAATATATATTATATTAGCATATCTTGTATAACATGTCTGAACTTTATTGCTTTGTACAATCACTATGTTGTATGATCATATACATGTTTACATTGTATGTATGATATTGAATATAAAAAAAAAAGAAAAAAAAAAAAAAAAAAAAAAAAATTGAAATTTGGCATGCATGTGAATCTCATGGAGCTGCACATTTTGAGGGTTGAAAGGTCAAGGTCATCCTTCAAGGTCAAAGGTAAAAAAAAATCGAAGCGGCGCATTAGGGGGCATTGTGTTTCTGACAAACACATCTCTTGTTTGCATCTTCTTTGGTCTGTTAACAACTTTTTCGGCCAATAAACATTTCTTTATGACCAATAAACAACTTTTTTGGCAAATACACATCATTTTTGGGTCAATACACAACTCTTTTGACAAATAAACAACTCTCTTGACCAATACTGACCTCTTTTTGCCACTTAATTAAACTTTTGCCACTTGGCTACTAAACATCAGTTTAGGTCAATACACAACTCTTTTGGTCAATAAAAATTTCTTGTGGCCACAACACAACTCTTTTGGCTAAAACAAAACTTTTTGTAGTTCTGATGAGTAAGAATTCAACTGTTTGGATGTTTAATTGTGGGACAGTTCAATAGCCACACATCAGTAATTAGTATGAAGAAGAGATTTTATGAACCAATAAGCAACACTTATGCAAATTTAGTTAGATTCTTATAGCACTTGAATTTGAATGACATTTTACCATATTCCAATGCCAAGTTTAACTGCTTTTTGAGGTGTTTATTTTGTTGTCACCAACGATAATCGTATTCTTAGTGTTGAGAACAATCAATTAGTATTATATTAGACTAATATCACCTATAAATAGGCCTCGCTATTTATTCACTTTAAGGAGAATATTCTTGATGTGTTTTTAATGCCCCTGAAGGTGGGCATATAGTGATCGCATTGTTCGTCTGTCTGTCCGTCACACTTTTTTTAAAAATGCTCATAACTTCTATGTAGCTTCAGATGTAACCTTCATATTTGGTATGCATGTGTATATGGACAAGGCCTTTCCATATGCACACAAATTTTTACCCCTTTCAGCATGACCTTGAACTTAGGGTCAGCGTTTAAGTTTTGAAATCTGCGTTTAGGTTTCGATAAATGCTCATTACTTCTTTGTCGCTTCAGATGTAATCTTCATATTTGGTATTCATGTGTATATGGACAAGGCCTTTCCATACGCACACAAATTTTTACCCCTTTCACCTTGAACTTAGGGTCTGCTTTTAGGTTTCAAAATCTGCGTTAAGGTTTCGAAAAATTCTCATAACTTTTATGTCCATCTGTCCGTTTGTCACACTTTTTTTTAAAATGCTCATAACTTCTATGTTGTTTCAGATGTAACCTTCATATTTGGTATGCATGTGTATATGGACAAAGCCTTTCCATACGCACACATATTTATACCCCTTTCACCTTCACCTTGAATTTAGGGTCCGCGTTTAGGTTTCAAAATCTGCGTTTAGCTTTCGAAAAATGCTCATAACTTGTAAAATGTAAAATGTCATCCTATGGAGACAGCTCTTGTTTAATCCTTTTTTAATATTTGATTCTTACATACATTTTGTAGGATAACAATATATTGGTGATTATAGGACCTACTGAATGTGGTTAAACGTGCATTTGTTATTGCTTGCTAGTATTTTTTTGTAAAATCCTTTATTGAAGGGATAAATCTGTTGTATTCTAATCAAATGAAGACCTTTTTTTGAAAAAAATATAATTTTAGAGCAATAGCAATAACTTTATGAAACTGATGCAGAATCATACAGCATATTAAAGCAGACACATTACAACATTCCCATTATATGTGTCCTCCTAATATGACATTGGTCCTCATGGCAGACTGGCATTTGGAATACCTTGTCATTGTAGCATGGTACAGCAAATGTATCTGCTGTTATGCAGATGTCCTTAATATGACATATGTCTATATCTCACCTCCTACACAAATTACCTAATCTGATAGGCTTAGAGTGGTATTTTCCATACACCCGAGTAATTTCCGTACACCGTGCGTAATTGAGTAGTTGGTTGAGATATAATCGTTACACAGTTAGTAACAGGTGTATGGGATATACACCCTCAGTGCTTTCATACCATACTCGAGCTTCGCTCTCGTATGGTATGAAAATACTGAGATGGTATATCCTATACACCATCAGTTACTTGTGTCCATGTATGATGTATTCCAAATGTCCCATATTTCATTTGTTCCGTTTCCATGTCTGTCTTCTGCTTGCAGGAAGAGCAGGAGAAGATGAAGATGGCAGTCGTCCAGCGGGAAAAGAAGAATCTCACTGGCTCCATTGTATCCAAGTACTTGAAGTAACCAAGCAGAAAAGGTCTTTGAAAGGGAAATAAATCATGAATTTTGTGTTGAAAAAACTGAATTGACTTGAGAAATGGCTCAATAATTGCTAAAGAAATAATTTTAGTTTTAATTGCTTGGCAGTGTTAATACATTAAGACTCAATAAATTGGGGTGAAGTGGAGTGAAATAACCGCACCCCAAATTACCCTATTGTTCAGCCAGAAAAATAGTCCTATATGTTCACCAGATGTGTGCGCTGGTTGTCTGTGTGTATCCAGAGGATGCAATACAATAGGAAACTTATTTATATGAATCGCGTTCGGAGAAAACTGTGCGTAAAGTGTCATCCCAGCAGATTAGCCTGTGCGGACGGAGGGACGACACTTTCCGCTTTTATGGTATTTTTTTCGTTTAAATAAAGTCTCTTCTACACGAAAATCCAGTTAAGGTGGAAAGTGTCGTCCCTGATAAGCCTGTGCGGACAGGCTAATCTGGGATAGCACTTAACGCACAAGCATTATGCCCAGTTTTCTCAGAAGGGGACACATATAATACAATGTGAAACTTTCATTTAGTGTAAAAAAAAAGGAAGTCTATAAACCATACCATGTGCATTTTTTTACGAGAGTTTTAATTTTGTTATTTACTATTTTGTAGTATTTTATTAGCCTTAAAAACTACCCTATTTTGTTCACATGTGATCAGCAATAAATTATGTATTTTAACACAATGTTGAACAGAGTTTCGATAATAAAAGCATGTTACTAAATGGAAATCAATCAAAGGTCAACATGTTTTGTAAACTTAAATATGAGAATTACACAACTTATGGGGCTTTACTGTGCTGCATAATGCTGAAATTCATTGTTTGTCATAAGTTTGTGAGATTGCTCATTTAAGTTTGGGCATTTTACTTGAGAATTTCCAGAACTAGTTTCACAACATTAGGCTCTGGCCATGGATTGTGGAATTATAACTCATACTTGTTTTCCCTCTCTGTGTACAAAACAATTTGCTGGTCTTTGAAGAAAGAATGATCCCTTTCCCCCATAAGAAGCAAAGTGAAAATGGCTATGTGCAGGTTCAGGTTTTATGCTGTTTGCTTCTCATCAGTATTAAAGGGTTGGAAATGAAACCTTTAAAACTTGAATTTAGTAAGAAAGGTCTTGAATTAAATGTAACTTTCTTAGGGACTACACATGGGTAAAAATACGTATTTATGTGTTGAAGGGTTAAAAGTTATGAATCCTGAATCCATCTCCTGATTATATTCTTGACTGCTATTGATTTTTGGTTTGAAATGAAATGCCTGTAATGAACTGTATGTAATAAAATATAGAAAATTAAATGAGTTGAATTATAATGATTTATCTCTTTCAGTGCTGGAATCGAATTTTGAAGGCCTTTGCAAACAGTTTGGATCCAGATGAGACACATCAGGAACCAAGCTGTTTGCTATTCTGAAAAAATTCGAAGAAAATGCTAATTTAAGAAATTCAGCAGACGACATTTTAGCAGACGACAAATTTTCCAGCATGCAAAAGGTTAACATTATTCTTCTCTACTCCCTGTGAGAGATAGGGCAGTGTGTTCAAATCTGGTTTGCACATTGTAAGCTCACCTGATTGCCCAGGTGAGCTTTTGTGACCAGTCTTTGTCTGTCGTCCGTCCGTCAACATTTGTTCATAAACACTCTAGAGGCCACATTGATTGTCCGATCATCATGAAACTTGGTCAGAAGATTTGTCCCAATGATATCTCGATTGAGTTCGAAACTGGGTCATGCTGGGTCAAAAACTAGGTCACTAGGTCAAAAAAAAGAAAAACCTTGTAAACACTGTAGAAATCACATTTCATGCCCAATCTTTATGTAACTTTGTCAAAATGTTTGCCTTAATGATATGTTGGTTGAGTTCAAAAGTGGTTCCGGTCCGTTGAAAAACATGGCCGCCAGTGGGCGGGGCAGTTTTCCTTATTTGGCTATAGATAAACCTTGTAAACACTCTAGAAGTTACAATTTTTGCCCAATCATCATGAAAAGTGGTCAAAACATTGGTTTTATTAATATCTCGGACGAGATTGAAAATGGTCCAGATCGGTGAAAAAACATGGAAGCCAGTGGGCGGGGCATTTTTCTCTATATGTATATAGTGAAAACATGTGAACACTCGAGAAGTCACATTTTTGGCCCAATTTTCATGAAATTTGGTCAGAACACTTGTTTCCTTGATACAAGAGCTGAGTTCGAAAATGGTTCCGGTCAGTTGAATAACATGGCTGCCGGGGGGGGGGGCAGTTTTCTTATATTTTTATAGTAAAAAAAGCTTGTGAACACTCTAGAAGTCACATTATTTGCCCAATCATCATGAAAATTAGTGAAAAGATTGGTTTTATATATATCTCAGATAAGTTCGCAAATGGTCCCGATCGGTCAAAAAACATGGCAGCCAGGGGGTGGGGCAGTTTTCCTTGTGTGACGAGAGAGAAACCTTGTGATCGAACACTATAGAAGTCACATTTTTTGCCTAATCATCGTGAAACTTAGTCAAAACATTGGTTTATTGATTTCTCGGACAATTTGAAAAATGGCTCAGATCGGTGAAACACACTTTTTAGGTTTTAGGATTGGTCTTTGTCCGTTGTCCGTCCACATTTGGTTTGTAAACACTCTAGCATTCACATTTCTCAAGCATTCTTTATCAAAGTTGCTGAAAGATCTCGGTCAAGTTTGATAATGAGCAAAATCACATAATAAATGCCATAATTATTGCCCTTAGATTGTCCAAATTTTCATTATATTATACAAAATCCTTGTAAACACTCTAGAGGTCACAATTTTGTTTCAGATTTTATGAATCTTGGTCATATTTATTTTTGTAAGCAAAGTTTGATGTTTGGTAAGGGGGGATCAACTCAAAATATAGGTAACCAGGTCAAAAATTACAAAAATAAAAACACTCCATGCGCCAGAGTTTTGGTTCAATAATGATGAAACTTGACCAGGATGTTTGTCAGGACAATATCTAGGTAAAGTTTGACATTTGGTAAAGATTGAATGAACAGACTCCTCTCAGGTGAGCGAACTTGGGCCATCTTGGCCCTCTTGTTTAATATTTGCGAACAATACAAAGATTATTTTAGACGTCGCTGTTGTGTAGTGGTCAAAAGGTCAAGGGTTTGAACCCCACTGCGAGCCTTTCTTCAAACTCCCCCAAAGACACCAAGTACTGGATATAGTCTCGGGAAACAGACCCAAGAGTGTTTCAATAAGCTGAAGGCTTTCTATGCAATCAAGCTTAAATTTAAAGTTTAAAAATGATAAGTTGACAATTAAAAAAACACATTTATAATGCTGCTTCTCACTCAATAATAATATACATTTTCTTTCAATACAAATATTGATCATATGTTTATTTTTGTAAGCAATTTCATGAACGGTACACACAGTTGAATAAGGCTACTGACCAGAATAAGCGATGACACATAACAGTCTGTAGCCTACCGAGCATTTATGATTTGTTGTAGACTATAAGTGTTTTTTTACTGCATGGGATTATAGCACTCTGGATCAGCAGACAAATTATACAATTATGCATAAATCAGTATGTATTATTATTGAGTATTCCATAGATCATCGATAAATCAATGCTGACCTTCATATTAAGCTCTGCATCAAGGTGCACTTTTGTCATTACTATATGTACGGGATACATAGTCATGAGCAGTTATTTGTCAACTTTTAGCTGTTTATGCCTCCTTTCGAAGAAAAGGGGGTATATTGTTTTCGCACTGTCCGTCTGTCACATTTTTCGTGTCTGCTCTCTTATTCAAATAGTTTTCATCCGATCTTTACCAAACTTAGTAAGAAGTTGTATCTATACACTATCTAGGTCAAGTACGAATATGGGTCATGCCGGGTCAACAACTAGGTCACGGGGTCAAAAAAACAAATACAAGGGAAGTAATAAGCTTTAATTGGACATAATTATCTGACCTGCCAAGTTATATATTTTTGTTAAATAAATCAGAGCAGCGCAGTAGGCGGCATTGTGTTTCTGACAAACACATCGTGGTAAAAGGTCAAGGTCATCCTTCAAAGTCTAAGGTAAAAAATACAAATCCAAGGGAAATAATAAGCTTTAAAGGGAGATAATTATATAATATTGAACATAACAACTTGATATTTGGCATGCATGTGTACCTCATGGAGCTGCACATTTTGAGTGGTGAATCTACAGTCACGGTAGTGGCTTTTAATTATTTGCTACTAAAAATAGAGATTTGTTAGAGACAATTATTTTCTAGGGTAGTAATTTATATAATTATAAATCTTAGATTATATATTTCCTTACCAAGAATTTAAGTTCTTTTCACAGTTACTGTACAGATTTTTTATTTTGATTATTTATAACTAATTTATAAATGATTGATTTGTCAAAGGTTTTTTTTAAAGATATAATTATCATTTCTTTCCTGTACTAATTTGTGAATGGTAGGGTTCATTACATACCTGTGGACTTATGTCCATAGATACATGATGAACTTTGGCTATGATCTCTTTGATAAACCACAGGCCTTGGTTGTCAGTGTCATTTTTTACTGTCTACAGACCCCCCCCCCCCCCCCCCCCCCCCCCTTGGTTGGACAAAATCCAAGGGAAGTAACAAGCTTTAAAGGGATATGATTTCTATACCTGCCAAATGATAAATATACATTTTATTTCAAAGCGGCGCAGTAGGGGGCATTGTGTTTCTGACGAACACATCTCTTATTTTTTTGTTTTTTACTCAGTGGCCACAGTTTTCTACCAATCTTGATGAAACTAGGTCAAACCGGTAATATTGACAAAATCTAGGCCAAATTATAATCTTATGTTATGTTTGCCCAGAAACTAAGACACCAATTCAAATCTTAGAATAACATTATAACCACTCAAGCAGCCACATGTAGGACCCAATCCTGAAGGAACTTAGTCCTAATGTTAACTTGACAATATCTAGGCCAAGTTTGAATTTAGGTCATGTGCAATTAAAAAACTATCACCCGGTCAAATGGTAGAAAAACCATGTAACTGCTCTGGAGGCCACATTTATGACACAATTTGATGGAACTTGGTTAGCATGTTTATCTTGACAATATCTAGGCCAAGTTCCAGTCTGGTTCATGCCCACCCAAAAACACAGTCATCATGTCAAGTCTTAAAAAATTATTGTGGCCATTTTAGAGGCCACATTTATGACCCACTTGATTAAACTTGGTCATAATTTTTTCTTTGACAACATCTAGGCAAATTTAGACTCTTTTTCATGTGTGTTCTAAAACCAGGTCACCAAGTCAAATATTAGAAAACCTTGTTACCATTCTAAAAGTCACATTTATAATGTTATCTATATGAAACTTGGTTGGTCACAAAGTTATCTTGGCAATATCTTAGCCCTGATTAATATTGAAATTATTTAACAAATTTAAATAAAGACACATTTTGGCAGTGTTTTATATGTGCTTTACTGCAATGCTTTTCTTCAGTCCAGTAATGAAATTGTGAAGTTATTATGTATACAAAAATAGAAAGCAGTTGTTTTTGTAACTAAGTAAAGCTGGATTGGTCATTGTCGGCTCGGGTACTACTTAAATGTACCCCGGGTACACTTAAGTATACTTAAATGTAACCCGGGTATGGAAAATATACTAACACGTACCGGCAAATTTAGACTGTACCAGAGTTTAATTCTTGCTAAAAATCCAATGTCATAAAACGCGCAACGAAATACGAAACCATATTATTCTCTTTATACAATGCCTGCATCAATATGCTTTTTTGAGTAGGAGTTTCAATAATATAGAGGAATTTTTACAGAATATTTACATAAATATATATGTAATTAATCAATAAAAATTGCAGACAATGACACATTTAGCGTTATAATTCACAGGTACGTTTTAGTATATTTTCCGTACCCGGGGTACATTGAAGTTTACAAAAGAGTATCTAGGGTACATTTTAATAGTACCTGAGCCAACAATGACCAATCAAGCTTTTCTTAGTTTAAAAAAAAACTGCTTCCTATTTTTTATCGTTGCAAGTCATCTTCTGTAATGTCATCTCCTAAAAGAAGACAGATTCCTTCTAATAAAAAGCCAAGTTTGCCCAGGTATTCAGAAGCTCCTGAACACAGGGAACACAGTATTATATAAGGCAGTGTTGTATGATAAATCCAACAAAAACACATATTTTTCTTTCCTTTTTTATCAACGTTTCGGCTTACGCCTTCATCAGGATAATACAAATAATAACAGAAAGCGGATGTTACGTCATTGACTTAACGTAGATTAAAATGCGGGAAAATGTACGTCAATAAAATGAACGTTAATTAAATTAAGCTTAACTTTCGGATTCAAGAATACACAATTAAAATATTTTTTTTTTTTTAAGGCAGTGTTGAAATTAGGAGGCTTTTCAGTGGGATATATTCCCTTCCAATATTCTTGGCAGGAGAGTGACAGAATCCACTTGCGTTATCTGTACAAGTCCCCTATCTATTTCCTTTACATTATTGCCCATGTAATAGGCTTCCTTTGCACTTGCTTTACCAAAGAGCACTGACACACTATTTATTCCTTTGATGCTTGGTATTCATAGTGTCCTCAGCATTACAGCCAACAGTGAAGACCTGAGAGCTGGATGACAATCATATAACCTAAAGCATCAGCCCCTGCTTGAACACTTGTCCCGGGTCTTCTTTGCTGACGCATCCATATTGGCTGTTATGCTGCACTATCTCCGTAACTTGCCCTTAAGCCTGCGGATCCATGGTACAGCATGTCAGGGTGACAATGGACCAATCATTTACTTGAAGTCTGTACTGTTTCATCTAACTTGTACATCTTTTATAGGCCCCAAACTTGTCCATTGCATTCTGAAAGCAAACAAAAGAAATTACTCAAAAATGTTGATGTCTTATTTAATTTTGTTATTTTTTTACAGTTTTCAACTTAATTGGGACTTATCTTGAACCACATGATCCAGAACGTGTTATTTATTTTGTGAAAAAAAATCTGTTCATGGTTATTACTGCCCATAAGGGTTGTAGATCATATCAACATGGATAGGAGCACTACAAAACTTGAGCAGCTTTCTTTGCTTGTAAACTCGCTATCAATGTTGAGGATCTTGCCATAAACTTTCATTATTAGCATGGAATAACTTCCTAATTGCTTTCTAGCTATGCATGTGATGCTTATCTATGAATGTGCTTTCCATGATTTTTATTTAACCTAGAAATATCAACATAATTGTACATAAATAAATGGTTAAGCAATCTAGTCTAATTCATTTGATGTTTGAAAGGAAAGAATTGAAGGACATATTAATACTTTGGTAAGAATATTAACTTGTGTACTTTGTCTGCTACTTATCAGGAATGATTATGTACAAGTTAACGCATATCGTTTGTGTTTGAAAATGTAGAAACTTTTTTGTTGCCAATAAATTATAAACTTTTTTTCCGTATAAAATCAATTATTTCTCTACTACTTCCAAGTTCCACAATGAATCAGTTCATGAAAATATGTGTTCATCATTAATGTAATATTTAAAGGGGCACATCAACAGCTAATACTGAATTATATTTCACAAAATAAGATTATCTTTCGATTAGTAGTGTTTAAATGTTGCTCAACATACTGGATTAGGGTTTTTTTCCAGTAAAATATAGGTTTTTACTAATTATTTCAAGTTTTGCCAGGGACATTTTTTGGTGGATGTTGTAGTTAAACCAAAACACCGCTATATGGAGATGCACTCTCTTATGGTAAAGGTACTAAAGTGATTTTATATTCATAATTTTTTAAGTTTGCAATTTTTGTAGAATTACCAGTACATGTAGTTCCCTTTATTCTGGAGGCATACCATAGCAGATATATGGGAAAACATTGTTTGAAAGAGTATCTAGAGGATATTTGTTTGATTCGGTGGAATATCAATTTTAATGCATGAGTGATCATAGAATAATTTTTTTCCATCATAAAGAGATCCAACAATTTCTTTCTTTATTTTATTATTACAAATGATTATTTGTGTATTTTTGTTGGAATAATGACTTCATAACGTCATGAAAACAAGCACAGTATAGAAGTGAAAATTATTATTAGTTTCCATTGTAAATTTTTCACTGTTTGAAACAGTGAATTATCAGTTTTAATTCACTGATATTTCTATAAGAAATTGTAAAATTGTAAAGCAGAATTTTTTTTATTAAACAATTTTATCAATTTAACATAATTAAATGTATTTATTTGAACAATGTCCGATTTATTATAACATCTCCACAAATTAAATGCTTTGAACATTTCTCCTTCTTTTATTTTTTCCCCCCATAAAACAACAATTAATGCATTTTTGAGCAATTTATCTCTATTGTACCAAAATTGCCTCACTTAAAAAACGCTGGTACACCATTAATATTAACAGAAATTCAAATTTGGTGGAACAGCATTGCAAAACTGAAAACTTGGGCAAAAAAGTGCTGATAAATTATGATTACACCTGTTAAATCAAAATCTTGAGCAGAGATTACTCAATTTGTATTTGGTTATTTAGTCCAGTTTCAAGTGACAGTGAACGACAGAATAATGCCCCCTGTAATGGAAAAAGAATTCCATGGATTCATCACAGGTAATCAGCAATGGTCCCATAGAATTAAAGTTCTGACAGTTTCATTCAATATATTCCTCAAAGCTGACAGATTGAAGCTTTTTATCTTGATTAAATATCAAATGCTTGCATGCAGTTACATTTTTTCCTTATTGAGACAATTCAAAGAGATTTTCTTGTACACTGTATTGGAGTTGTCTCCCTTATCTGTTAATTGTCAGGAATTAAAATGTGTGGCAACATTTAAAATTTAATGGGAAGGAATTGAAAAAACACCACAAAGACTGTACTATACTATTATAAAATGACAACTAGAATAATATCAACTAATTTGTCGATGCTTGCAATAATTGCAGTTGGTATGAATACAGAGAAATAAATGGAAAGTTTTAAGAGTAAATGAATAGTTCAAACTAATGTTGAGATTGTTAGAGATGTATTGTACATCTTCTGGGTGATCATGTTAAAGGTTGTTCATAATCTAATTGACCCATTTATGCCTAGTGGACTCTCACATCCTTCTAAATTGGATCAATTTATTTCCAAAATTAGGGATGTGTAGTATATTTATTTCTATATTTAGAATATTTCTTACAGAAATTCCTTTAAGCAAACAGCGGAGACCCTGCTGAGACGCCGCATTATGCGGCGTCTCATCTGGGTCTACACTGTTTGCCAAGGCCTTTTTTCTAGACGCTAGGCATAAATGGGTTAAGTAAAACTTGTTCATGTTGTTTTCAATATAAAACTGATTCTTGTTCATGTTGTTTCCAATACAAAACTGATTCTTGTTCATGTTGTTTTCAACATAAAACTGATTCTTGTTCATGTTGTTTTCATTATAAAACTGATTTGAGGGGATATATTTTTACATGTTCAAGGGTAACAGAAGTTGGTATATTTGATCAGTTCTGATTGAAAAACTGAATTGAAAACTCGCACATTTATTTGAGCAACTAAGAGCTATGAATGTAAGTAAACTGATAATAATAATTTAAAAAAATAAATGCAAAGTTTCTGTTTTTACTTGTAACACAATTAACTAGTGCCTTGCTATAAGCTGATATGACTACGCTGGACGTTTTTGACATAAGACCCATTTTGCATGGTGCAACTCCTTTGGTTGAAATGCTCGAAAATAAAGTTATTTAAGGATGGAATACAATATGTTAAGATACATTATAGAAACAGAACATCAAAAACTAAACTGCTAAGCATATGTTCATATCGTGTAAGATTTCAATAAAAGACGCCTTTGCTCGATCAATCTTAAGAGACTTCTTGATGTCATCTTGTCATTAAATTGATGCTAGAAATTGTATTACCATCCCCTTTACTAGCAAAGGCAAATCAAAGGATTATCAAAGGAATGACAGCCAATCTGGCCAATCTAATGGAGATATAATTGGTATATTTTGACCATACAGCTATTTATACCTCTAAGTTAAGCTCTATGTTTGGTGGCGCTAGTAGAAAATTGTTAGCAAGATAACTCACCTACAAAATGTTCACGAAATGTCTCCAGTGGTACAAACATTGCCCGCAGATCAAAAACTTGAGTCTTAAAAATTTTAAAACTGAACAAAGTTAGCATAAATTTTCTGATTCCTCTTCATGTTAGGCACTTAACTATTTAAATGTTTAGTGAATGAAATGCAGGTTAAAAAGGCCATGAAGATGATAAACAAATGACCTGTGTTTTGTTGAAAAAGGTCATAAAATTGTTTTGTTTGTCCAACAAGTCAAACAACTGCATTTTGTTTAGTTCATTTAAATTCTGCTTCAACATTATTTATTAATTCACAAGAGTACCTCATAGTTCTAAAACATTTAAGGTTTTGAAAACAACATACATTTCCTAGTATAAATTGTAATTACATTGTAGAATGGGAAAAATATAATTGTATAAGGTAAAGCTGTGCCCTTCTCAAGTCCCTTTTGGCTGGTCAACTAGTCCACACAAAATTATGTGAGGATCTGTGAAATTTCAAATATATTGACCATTATTCAGCAATAAATTATAATATAAAACCTTATTGACAAGTGATGAACTAAGAATTTTCCTAGACTTATAAAATAATTACAATAATGTGACTATTTAAAAAAAATACTCTAAATTCCCCCAAAATACCCAAGCTACAAACACATAGGTTTGTGCGATTCCCCCCCCCCCCCCCCCAGCTACAAACACATAGGTTTGTGCGATTCCCCCCCCCCCCCCCCCCCCCCCAACCCACACCCCCACCCTCTCACACATACATTGGTGCCATCTCTCCCCAAGTAACTCAAGAGTCATGTAATTTTATGGTTCATTAAAAGCTCATTAATATCTCAAAGCCATTTGTAAAACATGTTCCAAAGCACAATTCTCCATCATAATTGCTTTCCAGACCTGCCAAAAAATTTGTAAAGTTTGAAGTGTGCCCGTAATTATCCTTAATATTTATGAGTTTTCAAGGCTTACATTTAATTCAGAACTCAAGACGCGCATAACTTCTTCTAGTATTTTACAGTATGGAAATATCATTCAGTACTGTTATGTTTTTGTGTCTTTGAGGAATTAAATAAGAAACACATTGGTTTGCAATTTTCTCAACATGCAACATGCAGTTATAGATTACTTGCAATGCAACTGAATTCCCCAAATACCATTGGTTGTTAAATTATCAAATAACTAACAATTCATCTAGATATCTCATCTTAGGATATTTTATCTTACATCAGTGTTAAAACTGCTGTTTAAATTTGTTGTCGATCTCTGCAGGAATAATTTATTTGAAAGAAAACAGGCAAGGATTCGGCAACAATCCTTCCTAATTAACGCACAAACATGTAAAGTAAGCAGAAGACAAGGAGTGAAAATACGCATGATAATTACAAAACATGCTTCGTATGCTTAACGGAGAAGTTTTCCCACGGTTGTTACAAGATGATCAGCAGATACAATATATAATGATGCGCATAAACAATGACAGTATGTTTTAAACACTTAACCGCATACAGCTGGGCTGTAAACCTTGGTTTCTATGGCAACTCCAGCTCCATGTTTTGCTTTTTGATCATCAGTTTACTAAGCTCCGCCCAGTTTACATTAACCAGATTTCGCATGTTATTGCTTTATGATGCAACGCATCAATTTTCATTATAATTTGCGTAAGTCTGGATTTGCTTAAAAAATATATATGAATGTTAAAACCAGCAAAGCACAAACTATAAATAGATCTTAAAATGTTAAACCGCTAAACCAGCATGTTTGTTTCACATGTTCTTGTCAACAACGGTTCAAAATTGCATTGCTGTAACAATGGAAAAAACTTTATGATGCAACACATCAATTTTCATTATAATTTGTGTAAGTCTGGATTTGCGTAAAATACATATAAGAATGTTAAAACCAGCAAAGCACAAACTATAAATAGATCTCAAATATAAAACCGCTAAACCAGCATGTCTGTTTCTCATGTTCTTTCGCAACAACAGTTCAAAATTGCATTGCTGTAACTCTTGAAAAAAATTATAACAACACAATTATGAAGTATCTCGCATCAATTCAAACATGCTAACCATTTGCCATATTTAATTGCTATTACCATAGTTGAAATGGAACACGAGGCATTTCAGAGTCGTAGCAGACCTTCTCGACTTCAAATATGTTTTCAATTTGAGCTTCCGAAAACATTTGTTTCGGAAATATGCATTAGTGAAAATGCTCCTTGCGCGTTAAACAGTAATGGTAAATAGTTGGGATGCTGTAACTTTAAGTGTTAATTATTTCCACACATTTTCAATCCAGAACTAATTTTACATGCCTTTCTATTGTTACATATCTTGTTGCAAGACATGTGCCATCACTTAACTAATTAAAAATTACATGCCATTTGGAAATTTGATGAATCAGTATTTTTTAACCAGATTCGATTTTTCGTGAATTAAAAGGAGAAACAGAAATTCAGTCATTAGGACAAAAAAGATTAACCCATTTATGCCTAGCGTCTAGAAAAAAGGCCTTGGCAAACAGCGTAGACCCAGATGAGACGCCGCATGATGTGGCGTCTAATCTGAGTCTACGCTGTTTGCTTTAAGGAACTTCTGTAAATATTCTAAATATAGAAATAAATATACTAGAAATCCCTAATTTTGGAAATAAATTGATCCAATTAAGAAGGATGGGAGCGTCCACTAGGCATAAATGGGTTAATGGTTTATTTTATTATATAGCTTTCAATGAATCACTAGTGTATTTTTGGTATAAATATAGATCACCCGATCAGAATTCTGTATCTCACAGTGTGAAGTCCATCTCTGTAGTAAACAGCTGAAATAACCAGACGTTTGAATGATGTCATTAATATTCACATAATGATGTCATGATAGCATGATAAATATTAGAGTCCTGAATATTAGAAACCTTCAATATTATGTTATGTTTATGTCTAGAACTTTCACTTTTTGAGCTCTTTTGAGCAAGTGCTTAAGGTGAGCTATTGTACAGGCTCACATTTAAGGATCACTTTTAAGGCATGGAGCGTCATGCCGTGTGCTTCATCAACTTTAAGCTTGAGACCAAGAACTCTAGAAGCAGCATTTTCCATGCTATTTTGATGAAACTTGGTCAGAATGTCTCCACATTATCTAGGCCAAGTTTCTCTATGAGTCAAATGCCTTAACAACTCGGTCACCCGATCAAGTCTTATAAAAACCTTTTTATCAATAAAGAGGCCAAATTTATGACTCGATCTTGATCAAAATTTGTCAGAATGTTTATCTTTACAATACTTTGTCTAAGTTTGAATCTAGACCACAAGGGGTCAACAACAAGGTCGCAAAGTCTTCAACACTTGGTGTAACTCAGGTGAGCCTGCCAGGGCCATCTTGGACCTCTTGTTTATCTTGTTCACATAATAATGAGTAGCATAAAATCAATATTTCATGGTTATGGTGTTCAAATTGTTTGAAGCATTCTCGTTTGTTGTGTGAATTGCATTTCACTCCCCATGTGGATTTGTGAAATTCAATGTCACATGCAATCTACTCCAACGATACAAACCATCGGAAACTAATAATCATGTTATATTCCTAATATATTTCATTGCAAGTGAAACAGTAATGTCCGATTTTAAATGTGTACATCGGATACATCAGTGAAACACATTTAATATCTGGCAACTTATAAGAATAGTCTTTGATGTGTATAATGATTGACCAATAAATTTCAGGGAATGATCTGTTACATACTATCTCAATGACCACTACATTTACCGTTACAGCGATTGTTTTCCTTCTTTATAAAGCACCTGTAAAAGTGAAAACTGCAAAATTTCAAATAGCTGTCTGAACAATTTCCAAAAGAAAGGAAAATGTTGTCAATTCCTTCCAAAAGTGCATTATATGCAAGTGAACAAATAAATTGAGCACTGAAACTGAACATTGCAAGCCAAAATGCATGCAAATGAATATTTGAATTGGTTTGTGCAATTAATGCCAAGCAAACTTTAAAAGACCAATAATTCCTAATCTGATGATTTTATGACCGACTATAGACTATAGTACTATAGATCATTTGATATGCGTAAATTAATTAAATGAATTATTGCAGTTTGTAAAGTGCAAGTAGCCAATTAATGTAAAATATTTTATGCAGACATATAAGTAATAATTGATACAGCAAGCTGCTTAAGTCCAAATTTAAGAAACTTTTCATCAGACTATAAAAACAAATATTATTGATGAAATCAACTCATCATGGTAAGAGCAAGGCATTTGTTTATTTATTTGTGTTCCCCCATGAAAATTACCACTTATAAACAACAATAAACAAACAGACCAAGGGTTGCGTTGACATCACAAACAACAACAAGAGAGGTCAGGTGTTCCCAGGGCTAGTTTCCACATTCCAAAATCAGGGTCACCTCACAAAGAACAGACTAAACAGATTTGCTGATTACATTCAAAACCAAATAATAAGAATTTCGTCACAGCTAGAAATAGGCAGGAGAGTTTGACACATGCTTTCCATTATACGGCTGGAAACTTTGCATGGCACTCAAACAATTTGGATCAAGTTTCAACACTTCCAAATTCCTTCATCCTGAGAATGATATACAACAAGACTTCCCCCAAAGTGCTTTTAACACAACTGCCTTGACATTTATTATACATATATTGTAACAATTAAGAACTTCATTAAAGCTTAATTTGATGCTCGAGAACAAAATGTTTAAATCTTAATGTACCAAGAAACACTGCCGATTAAATGACCTTCTTTATAAGGCTGATACAGCATTGTGTAACAAAATGAAATCTAAAACAAGCAAGTCCAACCCAGCCATAATGTTTAAACAAATAAAACTGATACATTTGCAGGTAATGGCAGGATTCATGGGGTGATATGGAAGTGCTCTTAACTTGGCCAAGGTGTAAAATTGAACATTGAAAATTGGCAATTAGCTTCCTTAAGTGACTGTAATTCAGCAATTCAAAATGAAGTAAAATTGTGTATTCTATTCCTAGAAAATCAAGAGAAATGTATTAAATATGGATCAGCCAGATGTTATATATCAAAAGAAATATAAACTCAGAATTGGCATTACTTGCATTCCTCCATGTTTTGTGTATTTAAAAAAATCAACAAAATATCTAACCCATCAAAATGTAATGTCTTGATAGTAATAAACAATGAGTGTGCAATATCTAGTAATAAATGATGATTGTGCACTGTGCAATGTATTGCTAGTAATTTATCATGATAGTGTCAAATGTATTGCTAGTAATAATAATCATAATATCAAATGTATTAACCATGAGTGTGCAATGTAATGCTAGTAATTAACATAGAATGTGTAATGTGATGCTAGTAATTTACCATGAGTGTGTAATTAACTTTTTCATTGTATTGCTAGAAATTGACCATGAGTGTGCAATGTATTTACAGTAACTAACCACAAGTGTGCAATGTATTGTTATTAATATATAACCATGAGTGTGAAATATATTGATATAAATAACCATGAGAGTAACATGTACGTATTGCTAGAAATTAACCATGAGTGGGGAATGTATTGCTAGAAATTAACCATAAATGTGCAAAATAGTTATAGTAACGGACAATAAGTGTGTAATTTAATGATAGCAAAAGCCTAGGCTTGTGCAATATTGTGATAATAATTTCTCTGATTAACCTCCAATGTGTTAAGGTATTATTTTCATCACCACAAAATTGCAATATCTTTCAATGGAAATAACATTAAATGCTAGGTCCTTTGTAGAATATTTTCAAATTATTTTAGACAGTTTATGACAAAAGGGGATGATAATTATATATTGTACTTTATGATAATTGAATTCAAAACAACACGACTTCAATTGTCCTCATTCCAAGCCTAAGCATTGGACATATAATCCATGCACACCTATCTAGCAACTTCATATTCAGCTTCTTTCTGCAACGGTTGTGTTGGTTCTCCTCCTGACCAGATTACAATAATAATCCGATATACCTCCCCTTTGGAGGTGTTTATTTAATTGTGATCCAAACTTCTGATAATGCTATAAACATCCCGTCAAATGCTCTACAGAATTGTCTGGCAAAGATGAACCTGGCTTCTTTTTTTAGACACACCTTTCAGCTTCTAACCTAACCCTTGTAATAACCAAAATCTGATGATTTGTGAAACTGTTCCGAGGATTTACATCAATATCTTAAATGAGGCCAAACGTCCCATAAACATAGATTAACAGAGAATGTACTTTAACTGGCTACTTAAAACAATAAGTGTTCAGTAAAGAAAACAGCTATTATTTGTAAAGACTATCAGGTATATTTAATGCATTATTTACAAGAAAATAACCCCTAATGAACATATTATTTGCCAATACACCATGGTTTGGTAATTTAAAGCAAGTGTGAAGAAAAGGTTTTGGGTTCAAATTAGATGATTCACGTTTCTTCACAGTTACATTATTATTACCACCCTAAGTTTTACATTTGCCAAGCAAAACAATATGGAGATGTTTATTTAAATAACTCAGTAAGTTCTGTTTTCGTATTGGAAATGATTTATTAAGAATGTCTAGATCATTTAATATTTTAGTAATGTGTGTTAATAAAATCCTGCATATATATTCAGCTTGTTTCTGAGGCAGTGGATGACAAATTGATATTATACAATCTACTTTGAGTTCAGAGAGCAATCGTTGAGCTTTGTCAAAAGCGAAGGAAGTTCGGTAATGACGGTGGTTTCCAGATCGTGTCTTTCCGTCAGCTCGGTGGTGCTCGGTTCGCCAGTATATAAATGCTTGCAAATAGGCACGTTGGTCACTTCCTCTGCGGATGCCAGCAGGACAACATCTGAAGAAATGGTGCGGTACTCTAAAGAACATTTCTCTGGAGCATTTGGTTAATTAAGTTGACTTCAAACAGTGCTGCCCGGACTGCAGAGTTCCTGTTGCAAATTAAGAGGGTCTTCAGAGGGTTGGCGTCTACAGAAGTCATACTAGGTGATGGATGTTTCACCTAGGACCTTGGGGTGACGATATATATAGCTAAAGCTTCATTGAAGGGAACGGTCCCCTGTTTGTCGCACTGTAAATATTTGTGGCGACTTTTTACTTTTCTAATCAAAAGGCATTGTGAGGCTGCGCACATAGCGCTCGGTGGCGGCTTAAGGAAGTCGGCCGGCTCGTGCTACACAAGCAAAGGTTCAGTAACAACCAAACCCTAATGGTTTCTTAGAATCAAAAACTCTGCAATCTAAAGTTTAGTTAACTGGGGAGTAATTCAAGTGCAGTAAAAACAATGTAAGTCAAAAGATCAATTTAAAGTTAAAGTTAAATGATTGCACATATTATAAACTTATCAAGTTTGTGTATTCATAAACTTAATGAGACCAAATGATCTCGCAAAACTAACTGGAACGCCACCAATGCAGCCACAGGTATTCCTATGTTGCCTTAACAGGCGAAGCAAAAAAACTTAGTCAACAATAGTTGTTCAAAGTTTGCAGTTCATTTCATTCACTCACATACCAAACTGTACATGTTTAAAGATCATTTATGATGAACATGAACCATAATAAAAAAGTATTGAGCCTAGCTATGGAAAAACGGGACTTCATGCATTTGCAGAAAGTGTTGTTGCAGACTAGCCTACGCAGTCTACGCAGGCTAATCAGGGACAACATTTTCTGCCCTAAACTTGACATCACTTAGAAAACACTTTGTGTAAATGAATTTAAATTACCTTCCCTTCAAAACTGTCAGTCTAGTCCCTGATTAGCCTGTGCAGACTACACAGGCTAAGCTAGGACAATTGACGCACATGCAATAAGCCCCCTTTTCCCCGAGCATAGATCAAGTGAAAACGTACCTTGTGTTTATAACACATTACAAAGTGACCCAGAGCGTAGATCAAGTGAAAACGTACCTTGTGTTTATAACACATTACAAAGTGAACAATAATTTTTGATCGCTTAATATCTCGTTTGCCATCTCTTCTCATTGAAACTGCATGACACTTCATAAACACACAAAATATCTAATGGAAATCATACACTATCATACCATCAGTTTTCAGAGGCCAATGAAACATAAAAGCAAATTATAATATTCTCAAACATTGCAATAAAGTCAGTCATCCATTAAATGAGCATCTTTATTGTATACTATTACAAGATTTGTGATTAGTGCAATAAATGACATGAACTAATTATCTAAATCCTTTTACATTTATTTGTTGTTCATTTACTTCTACATTTACCTACCACAGGGTATTATCTCCTCCATCTGACCAGGTTGAGCTACAAAATAGTGTTAAGCCTTTACCACTTAGATACGTATTTTGATACATTTGTAGTTATTCATTATATTATTCACTTCATTTCCTATCCATAGATATTGATGAGCAGCAAACAGCATAAAACCTGAGCAGACTGCGAGTTACTCGCAGGCTGTTCTGGTTTTATGTTGTTTGCACATGGCCATTTTCACTTTGATTCTGTGTGGGAAAGGGTTAAGTCCTACATTTCAGAACCCCAAAAGTTACCTAATGATATGACATAAGGTTATGTTCTCCCTTTAAAATGAGTGTATTGTACTTTTTTAAACAATAACAATGTTTTTATTTTTTTTAAACATCAATTTTTCCTGTGACCTTTACTCTTGATGTATTGATTTGTAAATGGATCTGGATCTTCCTTCCCTCAAGACAAGCAAGCCCCTGCCACCTTGACCTCTTCGCTGATGAACTGTAATCTGAAGGTGCCTTTCTGCCCTCCCAGACACTGAGTATTTGGGCATCCCCATCTGGGCCCGTATTCACCAACCGATTCTTAGACTTAAGAATAAAGAATAGACTTAAAACCAAGAAAATGTGGTCAGTGTTTGAATATATACAGGCCGCCACTGGTGATTATGTCATGTACAAAATGTTCTATATGAAGAATAATATAGATAGAGATGTTTACTGCAGATCATGTACAAAATGTTCTATATGAAGAATAATATAGATAGAGATGTTTACTGCAGAGTTTGACTCAAAATTAAAGAAATTTTTGAATATTCTAATTTAAAGAATTTTCTTTATTCTTAGACTTAAGTCAAAGAATTGTTTGGTGAATACGGACCCTAGTCTACGGTAATTGAAACTATCCAGAAAATAATGGAAATACTCTTGCTAAAATAAAATGAAATTATCATGATGTAAAATGATAACAATCCAATTAATTTTGAATTCTCATGTTATTTGACTTTTTAGGCTATTGACATAAGACGTTACACCAACTGTTAGAATTTATACACTATTAATAGCGTGTAAATATGAAGTCTTGCAAAGTTTATTTAAATCCTTTGACCATTTTTCATAATTATGTTAAATATATTTAAAGAACATTTTTCATGTGGAGATTTTTATTGATCCTGCATTGAAATAATCACAAAGTTAGTTATAGCGTTATTTGAGAAGATAAATTACCAAAAATGTTGTCAACACCCATTTTACATTGTGATACAGAATTTATTTATTAAACAAACACATCTTATCATACAATAGGTGCTTCTGAGTTAAAGGGACGATCACGTTTTGGTGAATTGCATGACAAACAATGAGAAAAAAATGTTTCAGATTTGCAAATTTTGGTTGAAGCAATCATATTTGTAAGGACACAGTTATACTGAGCAATTTCCATGCTATAAAATGTCCATTATATGCATTTTTTTATTAAAAAACTCGAAAAATGGGAGCATTACAAATTCGAAACGATTGAATAATTTGGAAAGTTCTGATGTTATTGTTATGTACAACAATCCACTCTATGTACAACAATCCACTCTATGTACAACAATCCACTCTATGTACAACAATCCACTCTATGTACAACAATCCACTCTATGTACAACAATCCCCTCTATGTACAACAATCCACTCTATGTACAACAATCCACTCTATGTACAACAATCCCCTCTATGTACAACAATCCACTCTATGTACAACAATCCACTCTATGTACAACAATCCACTCTATGTACAATCCACTCTATGTACAGCAATCCCCTCTATGTACAACAATCCACTCTATGTACAACAATCCCCTCTATGTACAACAATCCACTCTATGTACAACAATCCACTCTATGTACAACAATACCCTCTATGTACAACAATCCACTCTATGTACAGCAATCCACTCTATGTACAATCCACTCTATGTACAACAATCCCCTCTATGTACAATCCACTCTATGTACAACAATCCACTCTATGTACAACAATCCACTCTATGTACAACAATCCACTCTATGTACAACAATCCCCTCTATGTACAACAATCCATTCTATGTTCAACAATCCACTCTATGTACAATCCCCTCTATGTACAACAATCCACTCTATGTACAACAATCCCCACTATGTACAACAATCCACTCTATGTACAACAATCCACTCTATGTTCAACAATCCCCTCTATGTACAACAATCCACTCTATGTACAACAATCCCCTCTATGTACAACAATCCACTCTATGTACAACAATCCCCTCTATGTACAACAATCCACTCTATGTACAACAATCCACTCTATGTACAACAATCCACTCTATGTACAACAATCCACTCTATGTACAACAATCCCCTCTATGTACAACAATCCACTCTATGTACAACAATCCACTCTATGTACAACAATCCACTCTATGTTCAACAATCCACTCTATGTTCAACAATCCCCTCTATGTACAGCAATCCACTCTATGTACAACAATCCACTCTATGTACAACAATCCACTCTATGTACAACAATCCACTCTATGTTCAACAATCCACTCTATGTACAACAATCCCCTCTATGTACAACAATCCACTCTATGTACAACAATCCACTCTTTGTACAACAATCCACTCTATGTACAACAATCCACTCTATGTACAATCCCCTCTATGTACAACAATCCACTCTATGTACAACAATCCACTCTATGTACAACAATCCCCTCTATGTACAACAATCCCCTCTATGTACAACAATCCACTCTATGTACAACAATCCACTCTATGTACAACAATCCACTCTATGTACAACAATCCCCTCTATGTACAACAATCCACTCTTTGTACAACAATCCACTCTATGTACAACAATCCCCTCTATGTACAACAATCCACTCTTTGTACAACAATCCACTCTATGTACAACAATCCACTCTATGTACAACAATCCACTCTATGTACAACAATCCACTCTATGTACAACAATCCCCTCTATGTACAACAATCCCCTCTATGTACAACAATCCACTCTATGTACAACAATCCACTCTATGTACAACAATCCACTCTATGTACAATCCACTCTATGTACAGCAATCCCCTCTATGTACAACAATCCACTCTATGTACAACAATCCCCTCTATGTACAACAATCCACTCTATGTACAACAATCCCCTCTATGTACAACAATACCCTCTATGTACAACAATCCACTCTATGTACAGCAATCCACTCTATGTACAATCCACTCTATGTACAACAATCCCCTCTATGTACAATCCACTCTATGTACAACAATCCACTCTATGTACAACAATCCACTCTATGTACAACAATCCACTCTATGTACAACAATCCACTCTATGTACAACAATCCCCTCTATGTACAATCACTCTATGTACAGCAATCCCCTCTATGTACAATCACTCTATGTACAATCCCCTCTATGTACAACAATCCACTCTATGTACAACAATCCCCACTATGTACAACAATCCACTCTATGTACAACAATCCACTCTATGTTCAACAATCCCCTCTATGTACAACAATCCACTCTATGTACAACAATCCCCTCTATGTACAACAATCCCCTCTATGTACAACAATCCCCTCTATGTACAACAATCCACTCTATGTACAACAATCCACTCTATGTACAACAATCCACTCTATGTACAACAATCCACTCTATGTTCAACAATCCACTCTATGTTCAACAATCCCCTCTATGTACAACAATCCACTCTATGTACAACAATCCACTCTATGTACAACAATCCACTCTATGTACAACAATCCACTCTATGTACAACAATCCACTCTATGTACAATCCCCTCTATGTACAACAATCCACTCTATGTACAACAATCCACTCTATGTACAACAATCCCCTCTATGTACAACAATCCCCTCTATGTACAATCCCCTCTATGTACAACAATCCCCTCTATGTACAACAATCCACTCTATGTACAACAATCCACTCTATGTACAACAATCCACTCTATGTACAACAATCCACTCTATGTACAATCCCCTCTATGTACAACAATCCCCTCTATGTACAACAATCCACTCTATGTACAACAATCCACTCTATGTACAACAATCCTCTCTATGTACAACAATCCCCTCTATGTACAACAATCCACTCTATGTACAATAATCTCCTCTATGTACAACAATCCCCTCTATGTACAACAATCCACTCTATGTACAACAATCCACTCTATGTACAACAATCCTCTCTATGTACAATCCACTCTATGTACAACAATCCACTCTATGTACAACAATCCCCTCTATGTACAACAATCCTCTCTATGTACAATCCACTCTATGTACAACAATCCACTCTATGTACAACAATCCACTCTATGTACAACAATCCACTCTATGTACAACAATCCCCTCTATGTACAACAATCCTCTCTATGTACAATCCACTCTTTGTACAACAATCCACTCTATGTACAACAATCCACTCTATGTACAACAATCCACTCTATGTACAACAATCCCCTCTATGTACAACAATCCACTCTATGTACAACAATCCACTCTATGTACAACAATCCTCTCTATGTACAATCCACTCTATGTACAACAATCCACTCTATGTACAACAATCCACTCTATGTACAACAATCCACTCTATGTACAACAATCCCCTCTATGTACAACAATCCACTCTATGTACAACAATCCACTCTATGTTAACAATCCACTCTATGTACAACAATCCACTCTATGTACAATAATCCACTCTATGTACAACAATCCACTCTTTGTACAACAATCCACTCTATGTACAACAATCCACTCTATGTACAACAATCCACTCTATGTACAACAATCCACTCTATGTTCAACAATCCACTCTATGTACAATCCCCTCTATGTACAACAATCCCCTCTATGTACAGCAATCCCCACTATGTACAACAATCCACTCTATGTACAACAATCCACTCTATGTACAACAATCCACTCTATGTACAACAATCCACTCTATGTACAACAATCCACTCTTTGTACAACAATCCACTCTATGTACAACAATCCACTCTATGTACAATCCACTCTATGTACAATCCACTCTATGTACAACAATCCCCTTTATGTACAACAATCCACTCTATGTACAACAATCCACTCTATGTACAACAATCCCCTCTATGTACAACAATCCACTCTATGTACAATCCCCTCTATGTACAACAATCCACTCTATGTACAACAATCCACTCTATGTACAATCCACTCTATGTACAACAATCCACTCTATGTACAATCCACTCAATGTACAATCCACTCTATGTACAACAATCCACTCTATGTACAATCCACTCTATGTACAATCCACTCTATGTACAACAATCCACTCTATGTACAACAATCCACTCTTTGTACAACAATCCACTCTATGTACAACAATCCACTCAATGTACAACAATCCACTCTATGTACAACAATCCACTCTATGTACAATCCACTCTATGTACAGGAAACCCCCTCTATGTACAACAATCCCCTTTATGTACAACAATCCACTCTATGTACAACAATCCACTCTATGTACAACAATCCACTCTATGTACAACAATCCACTCTATGTACAACAATCCACTCTATGTACAACAATCCACTCTATGTACAATCCCCTCTATGTACAACAATCCCCTCTATGTACAATCCCCTCTATGTACAACAATCCACTCTATGTACAACAATCCACTCTATGTACAACAATCCACTCTATGTACAATCCACTCTATGTACAGGAAACCCCCTCTATGTACAACAATCCCCTTTATGTACAACAATCCACTCTATGTACAACAATCCACTCTATGTACAACAATCCACTCTATGTACAACAATCCACTCTATGTACAACAATCCACTCTATGTACAACAATCCACTCTATGTACAATCCCCTCTATGTACAACAATCCCCTCTATGTACAATCCCCTCTATGTACAACAATCCACTCTATGTACAACAATCCACTCTATGTACAACAATCCACTCTATGTACAACAATCCACTCTATGTACAACAATCCCCTCTATGTACAATCCCCTCTATGTACAACAATCCACTCTATGGACAACAATCCACTCTATGTACAACAATCCCCTCTATGTACAACAATCCACTCTATGTACAACAATCCACTCTATGTACAACAATCCCCTCTATGTACAACAATCCACTCTATGTACAACAATCCACTCTATGTACAACAATCCACTCTATGTACAACAATCCACTCTATGTACAACAATCCACTCTATGTACAACAATCCACTCTATGTTCAACAATCCACTCTATGTACAACAATCCACTCTATGGACAACAATCCACTCTATGTACAACAATCCCCTCTATGTACAACAATTCACTCTATGTACAACAATCCACTCTATGTACAACAATCCACTCTATGTACAACAATCCACTCTATGTACAACAATCCACTCTATGTACAACAATCCACTCTATGTACAATCCCCTCTATGTACAACAATCCCCTCTATGTACAACAATCCACTCTTTGTACGATCCTCTCTATGTACAACAATCCTCTCTATGTACAATCCACTCTTTGTACAACAATCCCCTCTATGTACAACAATCCCCTCTATGTACAACAATCCACTCTATGTACAATCCACTCTATGTACAACAATCCACTCTATGTACAACAATCCCCTCTATGTACAACAATCCACTCTATGTACAACAATCCCCTCTATGTACAACAATCCCCTCTATGTACAACAATCCACTCTATGTTAACAATCCACTCTATGTACAACAATCCACTCTATGTACAACAATCCACTCTATGTACAACAATCCACTCTATGTACAACAATCCCCTCTATGTACAACAATCCACTCTATGTACAACAATCCACTCTATGTACAATCCACTCTATGTACAACAATCCACTCTATGTACAACAATCCCCTCTATGTACAACAATCCACTCTATGTACAACAATCCCCTCTATGTACAACAATCCCCTCTATGTACAACAATCCACTCTATGTTAACAATCCACTCTATGTACAACAATCCACTCTATGTACAACAATCCACTCTATGTACAACAATCCACTCTATGTACAACAATCCCCTCTATGTACAACAATCCACTCTATGTACAACAATCCCCTCTATGTACAACAATACCCTCTATGTACAACAATCCACTCTATGTACAACAATCCACTGTATGTACAACAATCCACTCTATGTTCAACAATCCCCTCTATGTACAACAATCCTCTCTATGTACAACAATCCACTCTATGTACAACAATCCACTCTATGTACAACAATCCACTCTATGTACAACAATCCACTCTATGTTCAACAATCCCCTCTATGTACAACAATCCTCTCTATGTACAACAATCCACTCTATGTACAACAATCCACTCTATGTACAACAATCCACTCTATGTACAACAATCCACTCTATGTACAACAATCCCCTCTATGTACAATCCCCTCTATGTACAATCCCCTCTATGTACAATCCACTCTATGTACAACAATCCACTCTATGTACAACAATCCACTCTATGTACAACAATCCCCTCTATGTACAACAATCCACTCTATGTACAACAATCCACTCTATGTACAATAATCTCCTCTATGTACAACAATCCCCTCTATGTACAACAATCCACTCTATGTACAACAATAGCCTCTATGTACAACAATCCACTCTATGTACAACAATAGCCTCTATGTACAACAATCCACTCTATGTACAACAATCCACTCTATGTACAACAATCCACTCTATGTACAACAATCCACTCTATGTACAGCAATCCACTCTATGTACAATCCCCTCTATGTACAACAATCCACTCTATGTACAACAATCCCCACTATGTACAACAATCCACTCTATGTACAACAATCCACTCTATGTACAGCAATCCACTCTATGTACAACAATCCCCTCTATGTACAACAATCCACTCTATGTACAACAATCCCCTCTATGTACAGCAATCCACTCTATGTACAACAATCCCCTCTATGTACAATCCACTCTATGTACAACAATCCACTCTATGTACAACAATAGCCTCTATGTACAACAATCCACTCTATGTACAACAATCCACTCTATGTACAACAATCCCCTGTATGTACAGCAATCCACTCTATGTACAACAATCCCCTCTATGTACAATCCACTTTATGTACAACAATCCACTCTATGTACAACAATCCACTCTATGTACAACAATCCCCTCTATGTACAGCAATCCACTCTATGTACAACAATCCCCTCTATGTACAATCCACTCTATGTACAACAATCCACTCTATGTACAACAATAGCCTCTATGTACAACAATCCACTCTATGTACAACAATCCACTCTATGTACAATCCACTCTATGTACAACAATCCCCTCTATGTACAACAATCCACTCTATGTACAACAATCCACTCTATGTACAGCAATCCACTCTATGTACAATAATCCCCTCTATGTACAATCCCCTCTATGTACAACAATCCCCTCTATGTACAACAATCCACTCTATGTACAACAATCCACTCTATGTACAACAATCCACTCTATGTACAATAATCCCCTCTATGTACAATCCCCTCTATGTACAACAATCCCCTCTATGTACAACAATCCCCTCTATGTACAACAATCCACTCTATGTACAACAATCCACTCTATGTACAATAATCCACTCTATGTACAACAATCCACTCTATGTACAATAATCCCCTCTATGTACAATCCCCTCTATGTACAACAATCCCCTCTATGTACAACAATGTACAACAATCCACTCTATGTACAATAATCCCCTCTATGTACAATCCCCTCTATGTACAACAATCCCCTCTATGTACAACAATCCACTCTATGTACAACAATCCACTCTATGTACAATAATCCCCTCTATGTACAATCCCCTCTATGTACAACAATCCCCTCTATGTACAACAATCCCCTCTATGTACAACAATCCACTCTATGTACAACAATCCACTCTATGTACAATCCACTCTATGTACAACAATCCACTCTATGTACAATAATCCACTCTATGTACAACAATCCACTCTATGTACAACAATCCACTCTATGTACAATCCACTCTATGAAAAACAATCCCCTCTATGTACAACAATCCCCTCTATGTACAATAATCCCCTCTATGTACAACAATCCACTCTATGTTAACAATCCACTCTATGTACAACAATCCACTCTATGTACAACAATCCACTCTATGTACAACAATCCCCTCTATGTACAACAATCCACTCTATGTACAACAATCCCCTCTATGTACAACAATCCACTCTATGTACAACAATCCACTCTATGTACAACAATCCACTCTATGTTCAACAATCCACTCTATGTACAACAATCCACTCTATGTACAGCAATCCACTCTATGTACAACAATCCCCTCTATGTACAACAATCCACTCTATGTACAACAATCCACTCTATGTACAACAATCCACTCTATGTTCAACAATCCACTCTATGTACAACAATCCACTCTATGTACAATAATCCACTCTATGTACAACAATCCACTCTATGTTCAACAATCCACTCTATGTACAACAATCCACTCTATGTACAACAATCCACTCTATGTAAAACAATCCACTCTATGTACAACAATCCACTCTATGTACAACAATCCACTCTATGTACAACAATCCACTCTATGTTCAACAATCCACTCTATGTACAACAATCCACTCTATGTACAACAATCCACTCTATGTACAACAATCCACTCTATGTAAAACAATCCACTCTATGTACAACAATCCACTCTATGTACAACAATCCACTCTATGTAAAACAATCCACTCTATGTACAACAATCCACTCTATGTACAACAATCCACTCTATGTACAACAATCCACTCTATGTACAACAATCCACTCTATGTACAACAATCCCCTCTATGTACAACAATCCACTCTATGTACAACAATCCACTCTATGTAAAACAATCCACTCTATGTTCAACAATCCACTCTATGTACAACAATCCACTCTATGTACAGCAATCCACTCTATGTACAATAATCCCCTGGATAAGCTACAGACAGCTCATAGCTTTATAGTTTACCCCAAATTATGTTGCTAACATATCTTCCCAACATTAACTTTGATTTTATGACATCAACTTCACCAGAACAAAACAAAAGCTCAAAGAAACCCTGGCTGCTCCACACAAACACAAAAGAAAGAAGTATGGGCTCAAAGATTAATTGTTATGAATAGCCAGGAGAACATGCATGTAAAGGATTTCTTTTACAGACTTTCTCACTAAATAAAACAGATAAAAAATGAGTCTCCTGTTATAATTCAGTGAGTAAAATGAAAGGCAGACTTCACTGCATTGATCTAATAGCGCCCCATCGCTCTGTCTGACAGCATGCTCAAACTTCCCGTACAATACATATCAACGATGAATGCTTTTTTACCTCATATCTGATTAGACAGCTATGCTAATTTAGTATCAATATTTTGCTTGTTAACTTTCCCACGGTACAGAAAATACTACTATTTTAGATTCAAAGGTATGACTTCACTTATCACTCAGGTTAACATTTTATTGCATTAGGTTAAACACAAGTAATTTGAGATAAAAACTTGGCTTGTATATTTCTGTCATAACAATGTATTACAATTTTGTTTTAAACAGTTCACATAAATGATAATTGCGAAGAAAGTAAAAGCTAAGGGAATATATTGGATATTCAGTTTTCCCACAACTTGAGCTGCACAGGTGTATAAATGGGTGAGTAAATAAAAAAATCTTTCATCAATTTGTTTAATGTGCCCTTTTAGCTACGGTTGCGCTCCATGTCTATTATGTGATACTATTCTTATGATGTCAATTACAATATTTTTACCACCATTATCACATTATTACAGTCATTAAAAAAGTATTTGTAACAGTAGAAAGTATTCTCGATATAAAAAAATATTTTTTTTCTCAATATGTTTTTTTTTTGCTCCAACGGCTTAGTTTGAACATAATGTTGAACATTAAGTGCATTTTTTCATTTCATTTTGAACTGTAAAAAAAGGACTGAAATCACTAAACCAAGATACATTAAATAAGTCTACACATAATGCAAAGACGAAATTATGAAAGCACATTGAGAAAATGGGCTTAAACCATGTGCGTAAAGTGTCTCCAGATTAGCCTTTGGAGTCCGCACAGGCTAATCAATCCGCACAGGCTAATCAATCCGCACAGGCTAATCAATCCGCACAGGCTAATCAAGGACAACACTTTCCGCTTTTATGGTATTTTTGATTTCAAAGAAGTCTCATCTTAGAAAAATTCCATTAAGCCCTGTTTTCCCAGAGAGCAGGTATAATGTAAGCGACTATGTTAATCCGGATTAGTACAAAGTATTTTTTATTAGAAAATCTTGCTTATGAAGACCTTATAAATGTAAATTACAGTATTTTTGGTATATTGCATTAAATTGAGTTTATTAGCCTCATACACTCTGACGCACTTAGGATATATTTAATTACATGTATACTTTCGATAATTACTTATGTTCTAGTGTAATGTATAATAATTCATAATGTATAATAATTCATGTATGCACCGTTGTAACCAAACGATTTTATTTCTTTGCATAACTTTATTTTGTATAATCATAAACTGTGTATTGTGTAAACACTGTATCATGTATGCTTGCTTTGTCCACTTGGGCTTTTGGCCTTCTGGATGGATTGTTTAATAAACATAAACATAATAAACATATATTGTTATGCCCTCCACTCCTGACTTTAACTCACAGTGAATGAGTGTGTTTGTTACCTGAAGATGACAATGACAGTTTTTACCAGTAAGGCAATCTCATGTGACAATGCTCCTAGGACAACATTAGTTAATGAAATTTACATAATTTATTAATGAAAAAATCCAACAAATTATCTTCTGAATGATATAATAAGGCAGTTTTATTGTGGAATACATAGCCACATGAATTCAATAAGCTAACTGAACTGTTAACTCTTTCAGTGCGGGAACCGAATTTTGAAGGCCTTTGCAAACAGTTTGGATCCAGATGAGACGCCACAGAACGTGGCGTCTCATCTGGATCCAAACTGTTTGCTATTCAGATAGTATTCTTTGATTTTTTTTAAAGAAAATGCTTTTTTTAGAAATTGAGCAGACAACATTTTAGCAGACGACAAATTTCCCAGCATGCAAAGGGTTAATCTGAATATTATTCAGCTAAGGATGATTCTTTCTCTATTTAAATCTTCTTAAGAACATAATCAATATTATATAGTCATGGTTAACAGCTGGTTTTATGGACAAAAAGCTATTAAAACTCCAATATAAATGTATTTTAGTGTTATTTGTTAATGAGTTTCATTAGGTGTTAAGATTTCATAATCTGTTGCATTGTTATAGCTGAAAACTAGCAACATGACATTAATTTGCAGGAATTTAATGGAAACAAATTCAAAGAAATTAAAAAATGGTCTGAATACAACTTGGAACATTATGTTTTATTTTTCCCATATCTTAAATGATAATATTTACATGTTTATTACCCAATTTATTATAAAAAAAGGGCTGTTTGTAAAACATGCATGCCCCCCATATGGGCTGTCAATTGTAGTGGCAGCCATTGTGTGAATACGTTTTTTGTCACTGTGACCTTGACCTTTGACCTAGTGACCTGAAAATCAATATGGATCATCTGCGAGTCATTATCAATGTACCTATGAAGTTTCATGATCCTATGCATAAGCGTTCTTGAGTTATCATCCGGACACCATTTTACTGGTTCGTGTCACTGTGACCTTGACCTTTTACCTAGTGACCTGAAAATTAATAGGGGTCATCTGCGAGTCATGATCAATGTACCTCTGAAGTTTCATGATCCTGGGCGTAAGCGTTCTTGAGTTATCATCCGGACACCATTTTTCTGTGTCGAGTCACCGTGACCTTGACCTTTGACCTAATGACCTGAAAATCAATAGGGGTCATCTGCAAGTCAAGATTAATGTACCTATGAAGTTTCATGATCCTAGGCGTAAGCGTTCTTGAGTTATCATCCGGAAACCATTTTACTGGTTCTAGTCATGGTGACCTTGACCCTTGACCTAGTGATCTGAAAATCAATAGGGGTCATCTGCGAGTCATGATCAATGTACCTATGAAGTTTCATGATCCTAGGCGTAAGCCTTCTTGAGTTATCATCCGGAAACCATTCAGTGGACGGACCGACGGACAGACTGACCGACCGACCGACTGATATGTGCAAAACAATATACGCCCTCTTCTTCGAAGGGGGGCATAAAAATAAGAATAAACAAAACATTTAGACTTGAAATGTGTCCATAAAATTCCCCTTCACGTTTTGGATGGACAGCTGCAATTATAATGCTTGATTGGTCATTGTCAGCTCAGGTACTACTTGTATGTTCCAGGGAACTCTAAAGTATACTTAAATGTACCCCAGGTACGGAAAATATACTAAAACGTACCCAACAAATTTAGACTGTACCCGAGTTTCATTCCCTCCCAAAATCCGATGTCATAAAACGTGCTAAGGAGTTTATAACAATATTCTCTTTGAACAAAATCTGCCTCAACATACTTTTTTGAGTAGGTGTTTCGATAATATAGAGGCCATTTTACAGAATTTTGACATAAATATCAACAAAATTAATTTTTCAAAAATAGCTGACATCGACTTAATTAACATAAGAATTGCAAGGTACATTCCAGTCTATTTTATGTTCCAAGGGTACATTTAAGTATACTTATGAGTACCCGAGGTACATTTAAGTAGTACCCGAGCCCACAATGACCAATAGAGCTGAAATGATGAATTGCCTGGTCTAACAACCGAATGGCAGGGATCTTTACCAACTTTGATAGTCTGAATACAAATTTACTTGCAATGCAAAATTACATTTAATTACGGGATTCGTTATTTTCAATTTTCGTTTAGTTTTTAATGAAATAATATATTTTGATGATTTATACAATAAGTCATTCAAACACTATTTCTTAAAAGTCCCTCAACTTAGAAAAGACTGCAAAAAGTGGCCATTGGAGAAAAAATTCACATTTAAAGGATTTAATATTTTAACATATTATAGCTCTTAGTGAGGAAATGCACAATACAGCAATTAAAATAATTTTAAATATTTGAACCAATCAGAAAATCAAGCCTATATATAAACCTTACAATACTGTCATCAAGTACAACATTTATAGACATTTAAAAGACATGCTTCCTAGGTTAGTCACCATTTGAAGAATAAATGTTAATAAAATTCACATTTACATAAATATTTATTTAATTTTGCTCTTTATCACAGAGAAAATATTTATAATAAACAATTACATACAGTAATAATGCCAACGTCATAATTGCTTAAGTAGTAAAGTAGAATTTTAAAGGAGATTTTAATCATCTCTGGCTTATTTTATTGTCTGCAAAAATCCAAAATATAAATATTGATACATCTCACATGGAACACGAGAATGCCATGAAATAATTCCCTATTCATTACAATTAAAATTCGACTGTAATCAAAGATCAATATTTTGAAATGCTTGTCAATTTTGTTAAGGCTGGCAGTTGATAAAATCTTCCCTAGACTAAGGCAGAACTTTGGCATTTTTCATAACTTTCAGATTCAAATAAAAAGGTAGTGGATATGCCTTACATCACACACCAAAGATGCAAAGGTACGCATTTATTGCATTTGCCTTATCTGATGTCAAAAATATAGACATTTTCAGAATGCTTTTAAATGTTCAAAAGTATGGAATGATAACAAGCACTCATATGCTTATTATTTTTTAAGAAAGCAATATAGGGAAAAATATTAAATT
Source organism: Dreissena polymorpha (assembly GCF_020536995.1). Taxonomy (NCBI): domain Eukaryota; kingdom Metazoa; phylum Mollusca; class Bivalvia; order Myida; family Dreissenidae; genus Dreissena; species Dreissena polymorpha. Next base: position 77,807,389 of record NC_068357.1, on the reverse strand, counting down.
TGTTATAGTCAATCAAGTTATTACAAATTTGCACATTTTCATGTCAGTTTAGAGTACAGATTTTTTTTTAATATTAAACTAACCATCTCTTTTATAAGCAGTACTAGATTTTAAAGATGAGAAATCTGTCTTTTTTTCAAGACTTCACAACTAAAAAATATGCATATAAGAGGTATGAACAAGTTTTCAATATTGAGCTCTTAACAGTTTTCAATTATGGCTTTATGAACTCATTTTTAAAGCTCTTAATGTGTTTTTTTCATACAGTTGGGGGAACAGGGCGCCACAAATAGCTTACTGTACAAACAACAAATCATTTTGCTCCCTATCATACTGTAAAGACTACAAATCATTGTGCATCTAACAGTACACTCTACAAATCATTGTGCTACACATCTAACAGTACATAATACAAATCATTGTGCTACACATCTAACAGTACATAATACAAATCATTGTGCTGCATTTTTTGTACAGACTTAAAATCATTATGCTGCATATGTATGAAATGCTGTACAAACTATAAATATATGCGCTGTAGATCTCACTTTACATACTACAAATCATTGTGCTGCATGTAAATGTCATATTGTGCAGACTGAAAATAATTGTGCTACATTGCATTGCCATATTGTAAAAAATACAATTCATATCAATCCCATATTGTACAGACAACAAATCATATCAAAGGTATATTGTACAACCTACAAATCATATAAATGCTATATTGAACGGACTAAAAACCCTATCAATCCCATAGTGTACAGACTACAAAACATATCAATTTTATACTGTACAAACTACAAATCATATCAATGCCACATTGTACAGACTACAAAACATATCAATTTCATACTGTACAAACTACAAATCATAACAATGCCATATTGTACAGACTACAAATCATATCAATTTCATACCGCACAAACTACAAATCATATCAATACCATATTGTACAGACTACATATCATATCAATGCTATATTGTACAGACTACATATCATATCAATGCTATATTGTACAGACTACATATCATATCAATGCTATATTGTACAGACTACAAATCATATCAATGGGGTATTGTACAAAATACAAATCATATCAATGCCATATTGTACAGGCTACCTATCATATCAATTCCATATGTAACAGACTACAAATAATTGCCATGCGTTTCAATGCCATATTGTTCAGACTACAAAGAATTGCCTTGCATATAACTGTCATATTGTACAGACTAGATTATGAATGTATTGCATATCAATGCCATTTTGTACAGACTACAAATACTTGCTTTGCAAATCAATGCCATATTGTACAGACTTCAAATCATATCTATGCCATATTGTACAGACTACCTTTCATATCAATGCCATTTTGTACAGACTACAAATAATTGGGCTGCATATAAATGCCATAATGTACAGATTACATATGAATGTATTGCATATCAATGCCATATTGTACAGACTACAAATCATTGGGCTGCATATCAATGCCATATTTATAGACATAAATTATTAACATTTTGAATTACAAAATAATCAAAAGATTCATCTATCTGACAATAAGTTGCAATAATAATATCCAAACTTTATGCATGATTTTATACAATATACTTGATAATTTCACAGAAACCAACCATGTAACACAAAACAGACCTGTTCTTTAAAAATCAAAACCTGTTCTTTGAAAATCAATATAAATTTTCAAATATACCCTCTTTCAACAACTTTTCAAAGAAATGTTGAAATTAATCTTCAAATTATCAGCGGCATCATTATATTCACTTTTCACGCTTTTACACCTTATCATGTATCAAGATTACAAAGATTGGTCTCTGCCAGTCTCACTTCTGCCAGATCTCCTGGTTTTGCTACCAGTTTGTGTATTCCTATCACTGAGTTACCTCCCATGTTTATAGCAGTTTTGTGGCTCATTACCTTGGATTATCAATACCATGACATGTCAGGACATCTGCCTTTTATTTTGATGGTTGAAAGCAAAACATTGGTACCTGCTGAACATTTCTATATCACGTACAATGGTGCTGCATACAACTCACATGCTTCCTTTTCGAACATAGAATACCAAATCTGGGATCTCTCATTGATTCAAGACATCTTGTACACAATTATTTCAGTTTTTTAAGTTCATTTATTGCTTGTGGTCAAAAATTTTAGGTTTACTATGTTAATGTATCATGAATTTTCCATCTTTCGACAGTTCCTGACAACCGGCGCTAAAGTATTTTTGTTAGTGCTTTTTGTGGTTTACATACCACTGATATATTGCTAATTATTCTGCAAGCAAACTTGATTGAAATATTAAAATTTACTGACTTTACACCTGCTTCCAAAAACAGAATGACACTCAAGAGAATTGGCACAATTTTGGTGCATATAAATTAATATGCATTACTTAACTGGCTTTAAGTATTAATGTTATTTATGGCTGTAATAAGAGGACTTTTAATTTCACAGCTTTGCACACATACTGTTAAGTCCCCTGGCAAAGTAAATAATTTAATAATTTGTTAGTTCATAAAATATGACATCATTCAACAGAAAAAACATCAACAAGTTGGAATATATTGCAGATATTAGCAGCAAATGGCTGATTAAGAAAAATGATGTGACAATTTATATACACTCAAACTCAGTTATATCGCTGTTTCGCTTAGCGCTATAACTGTTCAGGCCATTCATGCATACATACATGTATAACCATATTTTAAATTTAAAATCCTGCAAAACATTGCCAGGTTGTTTTTTTTTGTCCATGTTAAGTAAGGAAACACTAGCCAAAAATAAACATTTCTCATGTATTTCAAGTGTGAATCCTTTATACAAATCAAAAACATGCGAAAACTTCACTTCACATACAGCATCAAGTCATTTTTTGGGGGCTAATTTAACTTCTATCACAATGTTCTGTGTTGGCTGTACTCAAGGTGTGACTATTCACTACTATCACAATGTTCTGTGTTGGCTGTACTCAAGGTGTGACTATTCACTACTATCACAATGTTCTGTGTTGGCTTAACTCAATGTGTAACTATTCACTACTATCACAATGTTCTGTGTTGGCTGCACTCAATTTTTGACTATTCACAACTATCACAATGTTATGTGTTGGCTGTACTCAAGGTGTGACTATTCACTACTATCACAATGTTCTGTGTAGGCTGTACTCAAGGTGTGACTATTCACTACTATCACAATGTTCTGTGTTGACTGTACTCAAGGTGTGACCATTCACTACTACTGTGAAACCATTTATTTTCGTCGGCACAAAATTTCGCCCTTTTCATAAAAATGACTATTTCGTCCGCTCTTAAATTCGTCCATTTCTGGTTTGGAAAAAAAACAACGTCCGATTTGTTTGTAATACATGTAATACGCTAAAAAATAGTAGATGCAGTTAAAACCAAACAACCAAACACAAATCAAAATGTTCTTTATTAATTTGTAACAAAGCGCAGAATATATTTCAGTCAGGTATTGATCACACATCGTCATATTTTAATTGGGTTTAATAGTATTGTCTTTAATTCGGATTCGCCGCGTGTAGGCTGTATAATCTGCAACACCCCTGAAAAACACAATACACACAATGGGTAATAAAGTTGTTAACAATTAGCGCTAATCAACACTATTATACCTAAACGAAGTCGACGCATTCGATACAGCCTTATTGCATTCGCGTTTTACAGGAAATGTCAGTTGTCAGTACACTGTATAATGAACACCCCTTTGTGTCAAAACCGGATTTAACTTGAGTTTGAATAGTCGACTTTTCATGTTCTTTGTATCAATACCATCTGTGTATCTGTATTATAAGCATACCAGTCAACAAACAAGGTGTGCGCTTCCGCATATGGGTATTCAGACGTTCAAAAAAATGACTTACGGTTTAGCGTTCACGCCTTCGAACGCATTAAGCAATATAGCTCGTTTTTTTTCACTATTTCTTTATTTGCAAAAATACTAGTGGCTTATAACTTACCTTGCAATCTTTTTTTCTCGCATTTTGCGAGTGTGCGAGTGTTAATTTCGAGCCCTGTGTATATGCGTGGATTACGCTGGATTTAAATGCCTCATGCCTATGGTAATTCAGTCTTATTTGTTTCAAATATGGGACATGATTGTTCGTTAGGATCTTGAATTCGTCCATCGGTCGAAGGACGAAAAAGGCGAAAATTAATGTCGGAGGAATAATAATGGTTTCACAGTATCACAATTTTCTGTGTTGGCTGTACTCAAGGTGTGACCATTCACTACTATCACAATTTTCTGTGTTGGCTGTACTCAAGGTGTGACCATTCAATACTATCACAATGTTCTGTGTTGGCTGTACTCAAGGTGTGACCATTCACTACTATCACAGTGTTCTGTGTTGCCTGGACTCCTCCCTTCAATGTACACCTCTTATACAAGGTGTGACTAGCCTGCCTGCTGTATAACATCCGCCACTTCACGCGGTCTGTTGACAACCACAGCCCTATCATCAGACCCAAACATCCCGCTATTATCTGAAAGATGGCACGATTGCACCTCTCAATCTGCAACAACACACGCATTGTTTGGCAACGTCCGTCATAACATGCCCGTATACAGAGGTTTCTAAAACTACAAAGAGGGCTATATTCATGACGTTTTTTGAATGGTTACCCAAAAATTCAAATAAAAATTTGCACATTGTTACAATGGTGGGCCATCCATAAAAAGACAACAACATCATCAACAAAAGAGTTTGCAAAATGATGCAATCAGTTTGGCATAAGAAACCCAGTTACAAGTATAATTTTAACTTAAGTTGACATTGTTGAATTATGATCCCCTATTATTTATTAAAAAGTGCTTCAGAATTTTTGCTTTGTTCCAAAAAAAGAAAAGAACAGTAGTGAGGACTGAAGACTACCCCCACCCCATCCCCCACCCAATACTACCACCAACGCCAAATTCTGAGTTAAGAAGGGAGAGTAACTCCATAATTTTTTATTGAAGGATTATTTAAAAAAAAGATACCCAATTTCATATTTTAGGAACAATGCACACACAATTGTATGTTAACATTGAAGGGTTAAAAATCAAAGGAAGGACAGATGTCCATGGGGAGTTCAGTATAACCTTCTCTACTTAATTGCTGGAGATAAATGTAATCTAAGATGGAAACACTTTCAGTAAAGGTAATTTATGGCACAGCTTTAAATCTAAACTCCAACAACTGAATGAAACAAAAAAATGTTAAGTGAACAAGGGAATGCCGAAAATCCCATATAACTTGATTGTTGCTTGAAGAAAAATTGGCTTTAATTGATTTAAATTGGCAAATTTACATTTCAGACCATGATTACGGATTGACTTGAGCTTTTGTCAAGTGAATGAAAGATTCAATTTCTGTAACAAACAGCTTGAATGCTTTGCAACCTAATAAGAGGTTTGTTAAGAAAGGAAACAAGAGATGAAAAAGCCATCTATTTAACAGGTCTACTAACATGGCATAAATATGATGCCATTATTAACAGGTAACAAAATGCTGTTGCACTGATAATGATATGTTATGAACTTAAATCAATTCAGTGTCTACTGGTATATTAATATTGGAGTACTTAATTGCTTGATGGTTTTAATTATACTATTGAAAAAGTAGCTTAATTAATCTTTCATTATACATTATTCTGTATCTGTGAAAATAACATTATCGTCTGGCACATTGATTTATTCAAATAAAAAACAGAAATCATTTAACACTCATTCCTTTTTTCACAGGCATAACAGGTACTATTAAGATACAAGATATTATTCTTGAAGTTCATGCATTCTTTAGCTGGACTCCTATGTTTATACCATTGACATTTCATCTCATCTGACAAACTGCAAAGTCTTCACAGAGATAGGCATCTTATGTGCAAACAAATTAACATTGGGATTCTATTTTTCTTTTCCTGCTTTCATCATTTATCAAACCGCTCTACTTTTTTCACTTGATAACTGAACGATTACAAAGCATATGTTGAATTCCTAAGTTCCATATTTTCAATCTGGATTCTGACTTCATAAACAAGCAAAAACAGTCCGAATTCTGTCTGGCAAGGTCCATCGTATAGCAACCTCACAACCTCAAGGAAACAATCCCTCACTTGGAAACCCAACACCTCCAATGAAGTCCCCATCCCGCTAGGATCAATGACAGTCCATGCACTCCCCACTGACTGAGATATCAAACAATAAAGGGATCTAGCTGGGACGGGATTTCAATCAAAGATGATCGGGTTATCACCAATTGGATTACTGGTTAAACCCCCCAAAAATATCAAACATGAAAGGCTGAACAATTATTGAATTACTCAACATGCTTGGGTTGTTATGCAGTCTATGTATTGTTTGCTATTGTATTTTGAGTATGTCGCTGATAACAATCTACCGAAAGGACAATGTTAGCTAAGCTTAACCCTTTGCATGCTGGGAAATTTGTCGTCTGCTAAAATGTCGTCTGCTGAATTTCTAAAAATAGCATTTTCTTCGATTTTTTCAAAGAATACTATCAGAATAGCCCACACACACAGTTTGGATCCTGACGAGACACCACATTCTGTGGCGCCTCATCTGTATGCAAACTGTTTGCAAAGGCCTTCAAAATTCGATTCCAGCGCTGAAAGAGTTATGGTTCATTTTTAACAAAGTAAGGCTAAGAGATAAGTTGATAACAATAAAGACAATTGAAGTGAAAGAAAAAAAATAGTAGCATCATCCGAGGGAACACAATTTTGCTAAGTGAAATATTGTTTCTGCTTTATTTATTCATAATGAATAGTTTATATATCATCATTCATCAGTAGATATTATTGTAATTAACCATCATAACCATGTAATATATCAATATATATCAGTCAGTGAAATATTTTCTCAGAATTAATTTCTTTCATCAGTGACATGATTGCATTGGTTATTTCAGAATATTTGCAATCTCTGCACTTAATTTTTAATGTTTAGAATGCAAACATTGAGTGTTGCTTTTATGGTGTCCATATGCTGCTTAATAAACAAAGAAGTAAATGTGTACTTGTATGGCAAAACAATTGATGCTAATAATTTTTTACACTATAAAGGTTTCCTAGCTCATTAAAAAATATACCTAAGGTATACTGTAATGTCTGATCTGCAACACCACAAATTAAACACAGAAACCTCAAACAAAGTCAAATATATATAATTTTTGTATGTGTACATCCTTATGTACTTAAAAACAGTTTTAATAGGATTTCCAAAATATTAAATGCTTGTGCATCAAAGGCTCAAAGGTCATGAGAAACCAAACATTTGAGTAGTGTTCTGAGAAAACTGGGCATAATGCATGTGCGTAAAGTGTCGTCCCAGAATAGCCTGTGCAGTCCGTACAGGCTAATCAGGGGCGACACTTTCCGCTTAAATTGGATTTTTGCTAAGAAGAGACTTCATTTAAACGAAAAATGTCATAAAAGAGGAAAGTGTCGTCCCTGATTAGCCTGTGCTGACTGCACAGGCTCATCTGGGATGACACTTTACGCTCATGCATTATGCCAAGTTTTCTCAGAAAGCAGCTCATTATGTTTTGAGAAATCAGCAGTTAATGGACTTTGGGATAATTAACACAGTACACATTAAGAATTTTATTGCAAATATATCGAGAGTAAATTATGAAAAACTATATACAAAGCTAATACAGTTAAAAGATGTGATGTAACTGAACAGCGGTTGATGTTGCTTATAACTAATTTCATGCTGTTAGTTTTTCTTTCATTAAAATTTTAAAAAGTTGGATACAAATGAACATGCATTGCTGTATATAAAAACGTATACAATAACAGCATATGCTTTCAGCATGAAAATAATAAAACCAAAAATACGACAAGGGCTGTTTGTAAAACATGCATGCCCCCCATATGGGCTGTCAGTTGTAGTGGCAGCCATTGTGTGAATACATTTTTTGGCACTGTGACCTTGACCTTTGACCTAGTGACCTGAAAATCAATAGGGGTCATCTGCGAGTCATGATCAATGTACCTATGAAGTTTCATGATCCTAGGCGTAAGCTTTCTTGAGTTATCATCCGGAAACCATTTTACTGTGTCAAGTCACCTTGACCTTTGACCTAGTGACCTGAAAGTCAATAGGGGTCATCTGCAAGTCATGATCAATGTACCTATGAAGTTTCATGATCCTAGGCGTAAGCGTTCTTGAGTTATCATCCGTTAACCATTTTACTGTGTCGAGTCACCGTGACCTTCACCTTTGACCTAGTGACCTGAAAATCAATAGGGGTCATCTGCGAGACATGATCAATGTACCTATGAAGTTTCATGATCCTAGGCATAAGCGTTCTTGAGTTATCATCCGGAAACCATTTTACTATTTCGGGTCACCGTGATCTTGACCTTTGACCTAGTGACCTGAAAATCAAAAGGGGTCATCTTCCAGTCATGATCAATGTACCTATGAAGTTTCATGATCCTAGGCATAAGCGTTTTTGAGTTATCATCCGGAAACCATTTTACTATTACAGGTCACAGTGACCTTGACCTTTGACCTAGTGACCTGAAAATCAATAGGGACTATCTGCTAGTCATGATCAATGTACCTATGAAGTTTCATGATCCTAGGCATAAGCGTTCTTGAGTTATCATCCGTAAACCATTTTACTATTTCGGGTCACCGTCATCTTGACCTTTGACCTAGTGACCTGAAAATCAATAGGGGTCATCTGCCAGTCATGATCAATGTACCTATGAAGTTTCATGATCCTAGGCATAAGCGTTTTTGAGTTATCATCCAGAAACCATTTTACTATTACAGGTCACAGTGACCTTGACCTTTGATCTAGTGACCTGAAAATCAATAGGGATTATCTGCGAGTCATGATCAATGTACCTATGAAGTTTCATGATCCTAGGCATAAGCGTTCTTGAGTTATCACTTGGAAACCATTTTACAATTTCGGGTCACAGTGACCTTGACCTTTGACCTAGTGACCTGAAAATTAATAGGGGTCATCTGCGAGTCATGATCAATGTACCTATGAAGTTTCATGATCCTAGGCATAAGCGTTCTTGAGTTATCATCCGGAAACCATTTTACTATTTCGGGTCACCGTGACCTTGACCTTTGACTTAGTGACCTCAAAATCAATAGGGGTCATCTGCGAGTCATAATCAATGTACCTATGAAGTTTCATGATCCTAAGCCTAAGCGTTCTTGAGTTATCATCCGGAAACCATCTGGTGGACGGGCATACGGACGGACCGACATGTGCAAAACAATGTACCCCCTCTTCTTTGAAGAGGGGCATAAAAAGAAATGCAATAAAAAGCCACACAAGGGCTGTTATTTATGGCCATTTAAACATTAAATCAACATGAATGGCTACTCAAGCAGCTTTACTTCTAATCAATTTTATCAATTTACACAATGTGACATAAAGTGCCCAGGTCCAGATGCAGTATCTGATCAATAAACCCAGACGCAGCCATTTCCATACCTGTATAACCTTTGGAAGATTTGTAAAGGAGCTACAACTGTATTATTCCCTATGAGTAACCAATCCATGTTAGACCCGTTCAGTGAAAATGGGGTTTAATGCATGTGCGTAAAGTGGCATTCCAGAGTAGCCTGTGCAGTCCACATAGGCTTATCTTGGAGACACTTCCCGCATTTATGTTGTCAAAAGAAAGCCTCTTGTGTAGAGGAAAAGTGTCATTCCTGATTAGTCTGTGCAGTCCGCATAGAGGAAAAGTGTCATTCCTGATTAGTCTGTGCAGTCCGCATAGAGGAAAAGTGTCATTCCTGATTAGTCTGTGCAGTCCGCATAGAGGAAAAGTGTCATTCCTCATTAGTCTGTGCAGTCCACATAGAGGAAAAGTGTTATTCCTGATTAGTCTGTGCAGTCCGCATAGAGGAAAAGTGTCATTCCTCATTAGTCTGTGCAGTCCACATAGAGGAAAAGTGTCATTCCTGATTAGTCTGTGCAGTCCGCATAGAGGAAAAGTGTCATTCCTCATTAGTCTGTGCAGTCCGCATAGAGGAAAAGTGTCATTCCTCATTAGTCTGTGCAGTCCACATAGAGGAAAAGTGTTATTCCTGATTAGTCTGTGCAGTCCGCATAGAGGAAAAGTGTCATTCCTCATTAGTCTGTGCAGTCCGCATAGAGGAAAAGTGTCATTCCTGATTAGTCTGTGCAGTCCGCATTTAACTCTTTCAGTGCCAAAACCGAATTTTAAAGGCCTTTGCAAACAGTTTGGATCCAGATGAGACGCCACAGAACGTGGCGTCTCATCAGGATCCAAACTATTTGCTATTTTGATAGTATTCTTTGAAAAAAATCAAAGAAAATGCTTATTTTAGAAATTCAGCAGACAACATTTTAGCAGACGACAAATTTCCCAGCATGCAAAGGGTTAAAGTACTTTTACCAAATAACAGACCTTAAGCGGATATAGGTTATCATTTTTTTATATCATAACTCACACAGTCCAATAAACAACAGCTGCTGAAGCTGGCTATGATCTTTCTGTGCTGTTTTATATAAACAATATGCTGAAAGCTAATGTTAACCGATTCGATCAATTCAATAGCAACTAGTATAGTGCTTACGGCCCAGTTTATTGTACAATTAAAAGAACAATAACTACGATTCAATCAATAACATAATGGGACTAGGACTTGCAGACAAATAAATAAAAAAGTGTAAAACTCTGGTGTTTTATGTGCATGCAACTTTTAGAATGGGCTGTTTTATGATTTCATGTTGGGAAAAAATTCAAGTCATAAAATTGAAAGTGTTATTTGTGCACAGTAACAAAACATAATATTAAAATACTATCAGTTTTTAGTTGAAAATGGGAGAATCATACATTTGGATGTTAAAGTGACCTTTGATGAACTCTGGTGCTGTCAATCCCTGGTAAGTTATCATAAACTGAGCAGTATAGAGTTTGTTTAGTTATTTAAATTTAAGATAAGAAGACTACAAACTACTAATACTCACAATGCTTTCATGCAAACTGGTCACTTTCATGGACAATACTTTAGGTCAAACTGGTCACTTTCATAGACTATGCTTTACTTCAAACTGGTTACTTTTACTGACTATGCTTGTATGCCAACTGGTTTCTGAAAGCTGGCTACATTCAAAGACAATGCTTTCCTCAGCTGACCAGTTTAGGGTTCCCAGCTGTTGTATGAACAAAATTCCCTGATTTTCCCCTGATTTTTCCCTAATGGAAAATTAAAATTCCAGAATCATAATTTCGACCTATTTCTTGTTTTAGACACCTTCAATAAATAGCAGTTGCAGACAATAACATGTATAATATTTATGTTATTTTAAAGCAATGGCCTCCCATCTCCCCTCACAGCCATCCTTTCCACGCCCTTTCATTTATTTTCATTTAATGTTTGTTTTTGCAACAATAATTGGAACAAATTGTTACGTAATTCAACATGTTTAAACAGTAACAGAAACAACAGTACTAAGAGAATGTTGGGAAAGTCTGACCAAACAAAATTCCCTGATTTTTCCCTGATTTCAGGAACTTTTCCCTAATTCCCTGACTTTTCCCTGACTGGAAAAAGTGAAAGTTTTTTTCCAGGTTTTCCCTGATTTCCAGGTTGGCTGGGAACCCTGCAGTTACGTTCACAGACTGGTTTCCTGCTGACCAGTTATGTTCACTGACTATGCTTTCCTGCTGACCAGTTACATTCACAGACTGCTTTCCTGCTGACCAGTTATGTTCGATGACTATGCTTTCCTGCTGACCAGTTACATTCACAGACTGCTTCCTGCTGACCAGTAATGTTCACTGACTATGCTTTCCTGCTGACCAGTTACGTTCACAGACTGCTTTCCTGTTGACCAGTTATGTTCACTGACTATGCTTTCCTACTGACTAGTTATGTTCACTAACTATGCTCTCCTGCTGAGCAGTTATGTTCTCTAACTATGCTTTCTGGCTTACCCGTTATGTTCACTTACTTTGCTTTCCTGCTGACCAGTTATGTTCACAGACTATGCTTACATGTAAACCAGTTGCATTCACACACTTTATTCTCATGCTAACCAGTTACATTCACAGACTATATTCTCATGCTAACCAGTTACATTCACAGACTGTACTTTCATGCTTTCACAAAATAGAATGCCCTATAAACTTGGTAGTAACTGATAATAGCTGTATGATATAATCATAGAAGTATGAACATTAGGTATACTATTTTAATTGTAATTGTTTTAGTTTGTTAAACCACAACACCCATTACAGAAGTGTGATCGCATGAGAAAAAAACTATTTTCATCATTTTTTTGGAATTTAGTATTGTCACCCAAAGAACAAAAAAAAGTAAATCAACAAAATTGTAAATATAAAATTGTACATTGTTCACATTTAAATAATTTCGCATATTGCGTTGAGGCCATGGTGATACTGATGGTGAGATATGATGATGACGTACATACATGTAATATAATTAATAATGAAAGAATAATAATTATTATTATACAAGTCCATTAATAATAATAATATTATTATAATTATTATTATTATTATTATTATAATTAGTATAATCATTATATAAGTCATATGATAGAATACTGGATACTAACATCCAAATCATATATCATTTAAAATACAGCTTTATTGCCGAAAAAACGTCTATGCATTTTACCTTTTGTTTTTAACACTACCTATTGAATGAATAATAACAAAATTTTATTTCAATCTGATAAATTTGAGTACAGTAAACATATACTATTATGTATGTATCAAGAAACTATTCATTTTACATACAAGTAATCTTCCTTCCACTCACTCCCCCTTAAAAACAGTTTTGACTATAGACCAACCAGAAACAATGTATGTTTAAACTGTAGGTAAACGGCAAACCAGCAACATTGTAATGAAACCCTTAACCCTTTGCCCCCAGTAGAAGCATAGTGAAAATGGCTTTTGCAACCAGCATAAAACCAGAACAGCATGTGAGTATCTCACAGTGTGTTCAGGTTTTTATTCTGTTTGCTGCTCATCAGTAACTAAGGTTGGAAATGAAGCCTTTAAAACTTGAATTTAGTAAGAAAGGTCTTAAATTAAATTTATCTTTCTGAGGGACAACAAATGCGTAAAAGTACATATCTAAGTGGTAAAGGGTTAATAAAAACAACTCCCTGGGGATGATTCACACCTAAGTGTGACCTCGACCTTTATAGAAGGGTGACGAGTCTTAGATATGATACAAAGTCTTATTATTTCAAAATTCATCTATATATGGCTATGGTTTGGCAGAGGCAAGTTTTTTTAAGCTCTTTCATGGCAAGATTTGATCTTTGAAATTCTAAGTGTGACTTTCACCTTTAAGGTAGGAAGACGATTGTTACATGCGACGGTCATCTTGTGATGATTTACACTTGTGCTTAAATGTTTTTAATTCCATCAACGTATGGCAAAGATTTGGCTGAGACAGGAATTTCGGTATGGACATCTGACACTAATGGACAGATGCACTGTGCATCTGCTACGCGGTATACACGGCATTTTTAAGGAAAGCATACAAATATATATCTTTTATATATTTTCTTTCCCTAAAGAAAGGAGAATGTATTTTAAAACATGAGTAATAAAGTCACAAAAGTAAACATTTTGCCAATTGTGAATGTCAAAAGAAGAGGCGTAAAACTTCACAAAGAAAGGCTTTGTTTTTCTAAATTTGAGCAATGATTCCAAACAAATCATGGAGAGATTTCCACTCGATAAAATTTCGAAAGCTCATCCACTGTTTCACAAATTGTTTTTAATCATTCCGTCTTGACTTTTTGAGGTTAACCTATAATTATCACCGACACTGAATTCAATTAACGCACGCGGCTAGCATACCGGTTTCCTAAAGACCTGTGTATCAGCTTTCATATTCGTACTCGTGTTGCTTTTACTAGATCAGGCGATGGGCTTACTAATTGGCAGTTAATTGCGTCCTAAAGAAATTAGTCTTTTGTGTTTTTCAATTATTTGTGTATTTTGTTTTCAATTTAGCCACCAGACGCAACCACACAGAAAACCCGATACACTTCATGTGAATTTAAACCAGTCAACCTCCATTCATGGAAAAAAAGCAGTCCAAATTCTGATGTCACATTTTTTGACAACTCAAAAACTAAAATATTTGCCACACATGCCCTGTGACTTAATACTAATCATAAAACATTTTGAGTAAAACTTTTGTTTAAGGATGATTACATTTATTTGGAAACAAAAGAAAAGTGAAACAATTTAACAAACCACTTTAGAGTAATTTGGATTTGTAATATTGCAGGTATTATAATATTATTTTTGTTATAATTTGAAAAAATTTATGTCATGCATTTTACATCATATTTTTCATGGAACTTAAGTGGTTAATGTGTAATAATAATTGTATACCTTATGTAATATTGAAATACTTAATGTTTAAAAGGGAATTTTAAAACTTTAAATAAAACTACTTTTGATCAATACTCATGATTATTTCATTAATTATAGAATTGTTAGGTTCCAATTCACTTATATATATCATCAGTATTTAATCATTTAATCACAAAAAATAATGCTTATGTATAATTATTGAGTTGAGAAAATCACAATTAAGAATCAATTAGTTTAATTTTATATACAATTCCTTAATATTGATAATAATATTGACTAAAACAACAGATTCTTGATGCATTTTTCAAATTTCTTAAAAAAAAAAATATGCAGCTCATGGAGGCATGAAAATTATGTAGTGTTTTAATGGACTTCTTATTTTTTTAAATTATGGTACATGTTTTTGTGTAATTTTGTGCTCTTTGGTACCTATTTCATATTTAACTTTGGGAAAGACTTAATATCAGACTTTCGAAAAATTACTAATATATTTTCAGCTAACTTTAGCAAAACATGCTCTTGTGAGCTTTTGTAATTTTGTTCTATCGTTCTTCGTTCTTCGTGCATTGTCTGCAATAAGTATTTGCCTTGTTTATTCTCTAGAGGCCACATTCATTGTCCACTTGTCATGAAACTCAGTGCATTTATCCTATTGACCGATTTTAAAACTGGGTCATGTGAGGTAAAAAACTTAGACACTAGGTCAAATTAAAGAAAAGCTTGATAATATATCCAGAAGTCAAATTTTAGTCAAATCTACATTTATTTAGTTGTCTTAAGCGACATTTTGAAAAAGTGTAAAATACAGCTTACGTTTGGCTTAGTTAAGGCTCATCAATATGAAATAATCTATATATTGCCATAGTGTTGGCATTTATTTAAGGACAACTTTGAATGGCGATTGGAAGCCATTTTTTTAATTGTATATAACTTTTTTTTACAGAGCCATTAATGAATTTTGGATTGAAAATCAAGAACAATTTAAGAACAGCAAAACATATGCAAATGACAACTTAGCGATAACTGCATTTTTTCCAAAAAATTGTAAATGAAACCAATATAATCAACAATGTGGATAACAGTCAATCAATGACTGTCATCAGCAATAATGGTAAATATGACAGCCTGTCTCTGGGAAAACCAGACTGGTTTAATTCTTGTGCATAAAGTATTGTCCCAGATTGCCCTATGCAGTCCTCACAGCCTATTCAGGGAAGACCCATTCCGCTTTAAGGGATTACTTTTAAAGGACGTCTCTTCTGATAAAAATCCAGTCTAGACTGAAAGTGTCTTCCCAGATCAGCCTGTGCATACTGTCTGGTTTGCCCAGACAAGACTGATAGGTTATGGTTAACAAATTAACAAAGCTGCATTATCTAATTTATTAACCATAAACCTTTGTTCCTCAAGAATTAAAATAATGCCTCTCTTTACCTTGAGAAAACTTCTATAATACCAGAGTCAAAAAGAGATTCGTAACCTTTATTAAATAAAGCATTAAATCAATCAACAATATATTTTGATTCAGTGTTACATCATCACACATAATTCATTATAATAAAATAAATGTTTACAGTTGAACCCCTCTAAACCGGATGCCTCCGGGATTGAGAGGAAATTCCGGTTTAGAGAGGATTCCGGTGTAGAGGGGACATTGACTTTTTTTACTATCAGAAGGTCAATTACATAGCCTAATGTGCAAAAAAAACACTTTTACAAAATTTGCATAGTTTATTTATATATAACATTCATTCATATTGCATCATATAAGAAAAACATGTCGTTTAATCTGTTGATTCGAAAGCAATATCAGTCACAACATAGATCAAACAGTGCACCCTGAAAAACAAACAATGTTATACATGCATGCATGTGTTAGGTGAATTTACTTTCTTTTCACACTGAAAAACATGTACGCCGACTTTTTGCACGATATCTCCGATCGTCGACTTTCCTATCCGATATTTCTCTGACAGCATCTTGAGTGAAGGTTTTGGCAACATCTCTGACTCTTTTATCAGTTTGATTTTGAGGTCAAGAGACAATTCCACGTCTCATCGCGTAAAGGAGGTTTGGACATTTTTAGTCTTAGTTATCTTAATTACAAATTTGAAAATATAAATGAATATCTAAATGCAACTGCTTCAAGAACTCTGCAATCAACATTTTATATGACACTTAATTAGCAATTGCAATAAACAACACAAAATTAAATAGCATAAAGATTATTTAAATTTAGCACGGCTTCCTATATCAAAAACAAAACACACTAAAGAACTCTATGTTTGTTTTCAGTAATTATAATCGGTATTATAACATCTATTGAGCAATATGTACATCACAGGACAAGTGTCTTTAAATTGTTTTGCGATTTTAACAGTTTTGAAATTTTTCGACCACCTTTAATAATTTCACGTGTCTTTAATCCGCTATTCACAACTTTTTGACACTAGGTCTGAGGTGCAATATACCGGCCCTGAGCGTTTAAGAGAGGTACAATTAAGTATGGAATTACCCAATTTTGATCCACATAATGACCGGTATTCGGAATTGAGGGGATTCCGGTCTTGAGGAGATATTTTACGCAATGGTTTTATAGGGAAAAAATGGGACCGGACAATTTGTCAGGTTTAGAGAGGATTCGGGTATAGAGAGGATCCGGTTTAGAGAGTTTCCACTGTATAAGTAAATTCACATTATAAAGCAATATTTTCCCTATTTACCTACACAATAATGTTATCATTACCCAACACCAATCACTGCCCCTTTAAATCATCAGGCAATCACAATTTACAGCAGCCACTTTAAATTAAGTAAAAATAATGATGACTAGTATCAAACTTGAACATGATGACCTTTTGTTACAACCTTCAAAAACGTATACCTGTGAAAAGCGTGGGAAAGTTAAATTACTGTCTTTCTCCTGCCTAAATACCTGTGTACAGTTGTATAATTCATGCTGAACATGGTAATGTGACAACAGAGAACTTATCTTCCGTTTAATTGAGTGGTTTTGATTGCCGGTCCATGCGCGCAGAAGTGCGAGTAGATCATTTTGCTCACTTCGTTCAGTATTCATACACTGTATTGGTAACGCATTTGTTTACTGCAACTCAAAATTGAAAACTTGCATTGAGGTCTTTGTTTGTTTTTATTGTTTTGTTTTTTAATTTTTAAACTTTAAAGTACTAAATTTATTGGTATTTGGTAATGTTTAATATCATAGTAATTATGTTGCTTATTTTAAATGTTATTAAACCCCATGTTTGTTTCATGTTAAATTTCTGTTTGAGAAATAGCTTTATATTTTAAGGATGTTTTTTTTTTATTATGATTAAGTTCTTGTTCAGAAAATTAAACATGCCAAATGATTTTAAATTGAGTAAATATTTAAAAAAGTATTTGACTTCAGCCTAAATCTTATAATTTAATTAAAAAAAATGTTAAAGCTAAGGCAAATATTACTACAATAAATTTGCAACATTGCAAAATGTGACTTACTACTGTTGTAAACTTCAGTTCAATAATTATTAACAAACCGTTTTTTTTTTACAAAATGAAAATTGAAGGTCCACATTTGACAAACTCATTCAATACCTTGTGTCAGTGCAAATAGCAAAACAGTTGAACTGTGTGGTTTGAGTACCAAAAAACTGTTCAGTTTCCCACACTTCAGCAAATGAGGTTCTCAGGAGTGTAATGGACATATTTGTGTCTCTATACCGGTGCAAACAAAAAAAAAAGTGAGCGATCTATCAACCATGATTATGATTACAAACACGTCCAATAGAATATGACATCATACTAGTGGACCCCTGTACAATACAGCCTGAAAGATTTAAATCTTCATGCAGATACACACATTCCTTTTATCCAGAACCAAGCAATCAGGCATCAAGTAGCAACCAACTTATCATATGGTTATTCAAATACAACCAACTTATCATATGGTTATTCAAATACAACCAACTTATCATATGGTTTTTAAAATACAACCAACTTATGATTTTGTTATTCAAATACTTCCAACTAAATGATATGTTAATTCAAATACTACCAATGAAATGATATGGTGATTCAAATACTACCAATTAAATGATATGGTTATTCAAATACAACCAACTTATATGGTTATATTCAAATACAACCATCTTATTATATGGTTATTCAAATACAACCAACTTAAGATATGGTTATTAAAAAACAACCAACTTATCATATGGTTATTCAAATACAACCAACTTATATGGTTATTCAAATACAACCAACTTGAGATATGGTTATTCAAATACAACCAACTTATCATATGGTTATTCAAATACAACCAACGTATGATATGGGAATTCAAATGCTACCAACTAAATGATATGGTTATTCAAATACAACCAACGTATGATATGGGAATTCCAATGCTACCAACTAAATGATATGGTTATTCAAATACAATCAACTACATGGTAAGGCTTTTCAAATACATACATCCCAATGATATGGTTATTGAAATACAACCAACTGAATGATATGGTTATTGAAATACAACCAACTGAATGATATGATTATTGAAATACAACCAACTGAACAAGGGCTGTTTGTAAAATATGCATGCCCCCCATATGGGCTGTCAGTTGTAGTGGCAGCCATTGTGTGAATACGTTTTTTATCACTGTGACCTTGACCTTTGACCTAGTGACCTGAAAGTCAATAGGGGTCATCTGCCAGTCATGATCAATGTACCTATGAAGTTTCATGATCATAGGCGTAAGCATTCTTGAGTTTTCATCCAGAAACCATTTTACTGTTTTGAGTCATTGTGACCTTGACCTTTGACCTAGTGACCTGAAAATCAATAGGGGTCATCTGCCAGTCATGATCAATGTACCTATGAAGTTTCATGATCATAGGTGTAAGCATTCTTGAGTTATTATCTAGAAACCATTTTACTATTTTGCGTCACTGTGACCTTCACCTTTGAGCTAGTGACCTGAAAATCAATAGGGGTCATCTGCCAGTCATGATTAATGTACCTATGAAGTTTCATGATCCTAGGCCTAAGCATTCTTGAGTTATCATCTGGAAACCATTTTACTGTTTCGAGTCACTGTGACCTTGACCTTTGACCAAGTGACCTGAAAATCAATAGGGGTCATCTGCCAGTCATGATCAATGTTCCTATGAAGTTTCATGATCCTAGGCCTAAGCGTTCTTGAGTTATCATCCGGAAACCATCTGGTGGACGGACCGACCGACATGTGCAAAACAATATACCCCCTCTTCTTCGAAGGGGGGCATAATGATATGGTTATTGAAATACAACCAACTGAATGATATGGTTATTGAAATACAACCAACTGAATGATATGGTTATTGAAATACAACCAACTGAATGATATGGTTATTGAAATACAACCAACTGAATGATATGATTATTGAAATACAACCAACTGAATGATATGATTATTGAAATACAACCAACTGAATGATATGATTATTGAAATACAACCAACTGAATGATATGATTATTGAAATACAACCAACAAAATGATGTTCTTATTCAAGTACTACCAACTAAATGACATTGTAATTCAAATACTTCAAACTAAATGATGTGGTTATTCAAATACAACCAACTCATTGATATGGTTATTCCCATACAACCAACTAAATGATAAGTTTCTTTAAATAAAACAAACCAAATGGTATGGTTATTCAAATAAACCCAACACAACTTAAAACAGGGTTTCATAAATATTTGTAAACTGCATGCTTGCCCCTTATACTTTCACTAGCAAACAATGACATCATATTAAGTGGATAAAAGCACTGACTTTATATTGAATAGTTGACTTAACATGAAGTGATTGCAATCACTGACTTCACCAAATCTGGTTACAATTCAGGAATGGAAATTAGTGGTTGCCCGTGAGCCCGGGGCAAGTAGATTTTGGCCTGGGCAACTCAATTTCAAAAGTTGGTAGTCCGGCTGGGCAACTAACTTTTTTTTAAGCTTGAAACAATTCAGTGCAATGACAATTGAATACAAATTGGGGATCATGGATCAATTATGATTTAAGTAATATATATTCATTAATATTCATTATTAAGGCATAGAAAATGATTAAATTTAGGCTCATAATTATACATAATGCATTAAAAGTGTGTCATGTGACCAATTTTATGTAATAAATTATGTAATCTATTATTTTATTTAAAGAATGTAGTAGGTACACATGACACGAAATGTACATATATCTGGGCTCGTTACGCTTTAGCTGGGCAACCAACATACTAAAGATGGTTGCCCGTGCTGGCAACCAATTGTAAAAAGTTAGTTCCCATCCCTGCAATTATTGTAATTTAACTTAGTTTCAACAAATGAATTCTTCACATAGCTGCAACATATGAAATCACATTCATTTCACATAGCAGGCCAACAATAACTCTTTTAACAGTTGGTTGAAACACATACTTTCACATAATGTCGAACAACTTCACACAATATGGTTGCAACCAATTACTTATATTACATAACTGCATCCAATGACTCAAAGAAACATGACCATGGATGCAACCATTGACTTTATCTAGCATGGTTGCCACCAATTACTTTACTTATCATGGTTGCATCCATTGACTTCACTGAGCATGGTTGCCACCAAATACTTAACTGATCATGGTTGCAACCATTGACTTCACTGAGTATGTTTGTCACCAATTTCTTTACTGACCATGGATGCAACCATTGACTTCACTGATCATGGTTGCCGCCAATTACTTTACTGATCAAGGTTGCAACCATTGACTTCACTGATCATGGTTGCCACCAATTACTTTACTGACCATGGTTGCAAGGTATGACTTTAATGAACATGGTTGCAACCAATGATTTCAATGACTATGGTTGCATCTGATGACTTCACCAACAGTAGTTGAAACCAATTAATACACATATGAGGCCAATAAACAAACAAGTCATGTTTGTTTGAAACAATACGGAGTTAGAACATGACAAGAAATAAGCAGTTCAAAATGTGACTGTTAAATCATTCAGTTATCACCCTTTGAGCGCTGGAACCAGATTTTGAAGGCCTTTGCAAACAGTTTGGATCCAGATGAGACGCCACAGAACGTGGCGTCTCATCTGGATCCAAACTGTTTGCTATTCTGATAGTATTTTTTGAAAAAAAATCGAAGAAATGCTAATTGTAGAAATTCAGCAGACGACATTTTAGCAGATGACAAATTACCCAGCATGCAAAGGGTTAGTTAAGTCACATGTATTGTTCTGTATGTCTAAGTCCAAATCTCTTGAATGTAGTTCATTTGAATATACCAAAAAGTAATTACAGAGAAAATACATTTGAGTCGCGTTTTGAGAAAACCGGGCATAATGCATGTGCGTAAAATGTCGTCCCAGATTAGCCTGTGCAGTCCGCACAGGCTAATCAGGGACGACACTTTCCGCTTTAATGGTATTTTTCATTTGAAGGAAGTCCCTTTTTACCAAAAATCTAGTAAAAGCGGAAAGTGTCGTCCCTGATTAGTCTGTGCGGACTGCACAGGCTAATCTGGGACGACACTTTACGCACATGCATTATGCCCGGTTTTCTCAAAACAAGGCTCATTTAAAGTAGAAAGAACTTAATGTGATAAAAATGCTTCCACACGTTTTCAATTCCACAGTGCAATTACTTTTGTTGTTCTGACTGAAAAGAAACCCTACAAGAAACCTATCAGATTGAAGTAGGTTTTTTGTAATTTATGCCCTAATGTTTTGTATATATTACAACAGTTAGTGAATGTATTAATTTGATTCATACTGTTAATTCAATAAAAAGTTCATTTTAATAATTTAATCCATGAAAAAGAGATCTTTGTCCAAAAAAACAGCAGTCTCCTACCAGTTAAAAGTTTTGTTGTTGGAGAAAGATCAGGGCCTCCAAAAGTTTCATTCACCTAGATTAAGTAAATTTTAGTTATGGCAGGATGCAGATTACATGTTGTTAAGTCTCCATATTGAGAAATTGGTGTATTTGATTTTTGCTCCCAAATACTTTCAAATTAATAATTGAGTGTTGTCAAGTTGTAAATATTATATTTACTTAGGCTCAAGCCATAGACCTTCATATGGAAACTGACTAAATGTTGCATTAAATATATATTTATAAAAAATAATTTACCATAAGTTACCACGTATATCACGCCCCCATGTAAAACGTGCATGCGATTTTTTTAAGCCAAAATGGAGAAAAAAGAATAAACAATCAAAAAATAATAAAATCAGATTGAAAATGGCCGCCATTTTTATATTGCGCAATCAATTAATCCGGGTCAATGAAAAGTTTAATCAAGCATTCTTCAACAAAGAAGTGTTTATATGATAAGAAGCATGGGTTGCATAGCACTATATTTTTTACAATTTTTAAGACTATTCTCTCAAGAATATGGGTGGCACTGAAAAGGGCCGTTGACGACTTTGTGGTTCTTCTGCAGTCCTCTAGAGTGGTCTGATGCGTCGAAACCTTCAAATTCTTCTTCATCGCTGTCACTCTCAAAAAACATTATCTATCTGTTCATCTGTCATCCTGGTCGGTGTTTACTCGTAGTAGTCTTGCAGATTGTGGGGGTCTTCTTCATTTGGAGTTGTAGAGCTGTTGTTGTCTGATGTCTTCTTCGCCAGGTTGTCCCAAACAGCATCGTCTTCAGTCCCGTCAAGGTTGTTGGAGATGCAGCACTTCTTGAAGGCCTTCACAATGATGTTGGGGTCCAGTTGTTGCCATGCGTCAACTATCCATTTGCATATTTCCTCCAACTCCGGCTTCCGCATGCACACGGTGGCTGTAAAGGAGTGGGCGCCCTTGCTGTACCACTGGTTCCAGCGTCTCTGCAACAGGACCTTCGATTGGCTTATTGATGGACACTTCAAGTGGTTGCAGGACGCTGGTCAAGCCACCGAGAATGATGGCAAGGGTCGTTTTGTATTTCTCTTTAAGGAGGCGCAACAGAGCCAGGGAACGATGGCACCGGAAGGCGTCGAGGACAAGGAGGCTTCGTTTGGAAAAACCACCTCGTTGTCTTCCCCAGAATGTTTCTTCCCAGTCTTGAACCAGGTTGTCATCCATCCACCCCTTGTCCTGTATTCTAACGATAATTCTGGTGGGCCACGTGACACCCTTTGGAAGTGTCTTCCGCATGAAGACAACATTTGGAGGGAGCTTTCCAACGTCTGCTGTTCATGCATGCATGACTGTGAAGCAGTGATTTTCATTTCCTGTTGATGGTCACTGTCTTCGTTCCCTTCGCCGCAATGGTCATATGAGCTGGAAGATCGAACGTCAGAGGGGTCTGATCAGCGTTGCCCGAATCTGTTCCATTTCTTATAATTCAAAATTCACCCTCTGTTTTATGATGAAGCGCTGAAACTCAAGCAACTTGTCCCCGAAGTTGCTTCTGCGCTATATGCGTTCATCTTCTTATAGAGAGGTGGTGGCGTCTCAGAAAGCCATGGGCCCACCGAACTGACCCTTTGAAGTCTTTTGTGGACTCGCTCAGACTAGCCAGCCGACGACCCTCCATACGTAGCTCAACAGTGGACACAGGGATTCCACTGTCGCTCCTCTGCTCTACCCAAGAGAGCAGCTGTTTTGTGTATATCTGAGTAGTGCGCAGACAACCCTCGCTGAGCCTGCTTTGAACGCGGAAGTTTCAGCAGACTGGCCTTGACCTTATGCCACTCTCGCACCGATGACTCACCGACATTGAACTCACGGCCAGCAGCTTGATTGCCGTGAGTCCTTGCGTACTTGATTACATCAAGCTTTTCTTTGGCTGTATATGACTGACGTACCCATTTTGACAATTTAAAAGATAAAACTTGTGTATATAGACAATTTCAATATAAATCTTGTATGGATAGACAATTTCAATTTGGGATGATAATCTGGATACCAGTATGACGATTTCAATTTCTCTCTGTGCCGTAATTCAGACGATTGCTAACGAATGTTTGAAACACCACTGTTGGACGCTCAATATTTATAAACACAAAATGCAATTGCATGTTTTTACGTTCTCAAGTGTCAATTAGTGTCTCAAATGTCAATTAGTGTCTCAACATTAGTCGTGGCAAATATTACTCAATAAAAGCTGCCAATCAATAAGGAAGTGCAAAATGACGCCCTTTCACACCTACAAAAAATACCTTGTTCGCACCTACCTTTGCCTGCTCTCTGCAATGTCGACAAAAGTCCCCATCGGAATTCATCAATGAAGAAGTGTAAAACACAAACAAAGAAATGTCCGCAAGTTTATACAAACAAATTTATTTTTGACCAAAACTTCTTCTTACCCATTCATATCTATTGATACCGACTTCTTGTTGTTTCTACAACGGCCCTTCAGTCTGTATGATTATAGGGTGGTTAAGTTTACTTGAAAAAAAAAGGAAACCTACGGTACATATGTTTGGACACCTTCAATTGGGAATTTTTTTGACAGCAATTGGAAACTTTGTAGTCTTTGCCCGATTGTGAAAGGCCATTTTCCTGTACTTTTTATAGAAAGAAAAAATTTGCTTATATGAATATTTCCCATATGGCCTCTTTGCACACACCCTGTTTAAACAACCAATCTAAAGTAATGATGAGGTATAACAGGATCCACATTTTAGTTTTCATTGATTTCTATAACCAAAGAAACCACAGTTTTTGTGTGATTTTTTTAAATAAGCCCATTCTCCCTCTGCTCTATCCGCATACAGAGTTTCATCTACCTATGTTAGATACTATTTGAGTTATTGCAGACAAGAAATATCTTTAAAAAAGATATACAGCGTTGATAGTTCAACGAATGAGATCAAGGATAGGGAATGTCTTTTTCTGTGCAGCTCTTAGCTGCATCACACGCAGTACTGGATGTTACGCGGAGTTTTCACGGCTTATTTTACATTATTACATATTGCTGGTCATAAACCTATAGATACAAAACAGAAAACCAAAAGAAGAATGGAAGTGAAATTAAAACATACGAGTCAACCGGCCACACGAGAAGTATCCGTATTTATAGGCGCGTTCTTAGAACACACCTGTTTTAGTGGTTTGTAGGGCATTGCTATTTGATTTGATTATTAACAGTTTTGAGAATCATCGCGCTCATGATTAATACATAAGTCAATATGGTGGAATAATTATTGTTAAATTAACCAAAAATAGTATTTATCATTGTATTGTTGAAAACACATTTAGAATCTATTATTGACATACCATAATTATATTGCTGAATATCTTCATTTAACATATTTCTGGTCTTAAGAACATTGCAGGTCACCTAGTTCATGGATAGCGTCTTTATTATATAACGATTATTTTACTGGCAGTGAACTCCGGTGATGACCTGTATATAAACTCTGACATTCACACACTAACCGCGAATTGACCCGATACCTCGCGGGTTGAAATGCAATGCATTAAAGTGAGGCCTCGCTTCCACTGCTCTTTATACTTTTACATGTTAACATGTTGACAGGAATATGGAAGTAATTACTAAATATGAGAATATAGCCTTTAAGTATAAACGCTTTTGCGCTGGTAATTCTCTGAAAATTCAAGGTGCACGCACAAACTGTATTAATGTCAAGAATTGAGTGTAAAACTGTTCTATCTATTAAGCCTTTTCATTAGAGATAAAATTGTTTCATGCAGTAAAACAGTGTTACAAAGACGCGGATATGTTTCCAATGTTCTGGTGGTATACTCAAAACAGCCAATGGAATAAATGAAGTGTATTCATTCGTACCTAGCCGCGGGAAATTTTATTTGAATTTTATTGGACACTTACAAAGGTCAGGTAAGGTGAAAAGCTGGCTTAATACAGCTTACGCTGAAAAACAGATTAATCTGTTGATAGACGGACAGACTATATGCTAAGCTTCTTCAATGTAGCTTACATATCTATTACAGGATCAATATTTTCAATTATTACTGTAACAATAGCAAACTTCACCATAACAAACACAATTTGCTTTATGGAAAAAAATGAAATAATGCCCAAATTCCCATATGGCCTTGATCTACATACCCAGTTTCATTAAACAAACTATTTTTGGAGTAATTGCATTATCCAGGTTCGGACAGAGGCACAGACAAAGAGACTTACAAACACACTGAAGTACAAGGGGTAAACCTGTAGCCCCCTCCGATAATGCCAATAACACCATTTGAGAACTTACAAGCAATAAAAAACACAATGTTTACCACCACTACTTAACTCAAGCAGTTTCACATAAATATGCTTCAAATTAATCAATTTGATTACAGCTTGATTTATAATGGAATTAATCATGATAATGACCTCAATTTGCAACAAAGGGACCTATATATTACAGATTTAAAGTCTGCTAACGTGATTGGAAACGATATTCTAAACCTCTTACCCTCCACGCCAAACTTGATATGACCGCTATAGATGGGCTGCAGATACAATGACATGTCGCTGGTGTGATTATCACATACAGGTACAGTCGCTCATCAATTTTGCATTCAGAAAATTAATGACAATCAATAAATGTCTGATCACTGATTTAGCAAGCAAAAAAGTATAATTTAGTGGAATTACTGCAGTAACGTTAAATAAAAGATTACATATACCCCTAACAGGCAAGTAATACTTTTATTCTTTAAATGGGTCGTGCTCTGTGAAAAGGGGATTTAAAGTGTGTAAAGTGTCGTTACTTTTGTTCTTTAAATGGGCCTTGCTGTGTGAAAAGGGGATTAAATGCATGTGTGTAAAGTGTCATCCCATATTAGCCTGTGCAGTCTGCACATGCTAATCAGGGACAACACATTCCGCCTAAACTGGACTTTTGCTAAGTAGAGCCTTTGTTGAAATGAAAAATATCATAAAAGGGAAGTTTCATCCCTGATTAGCCTGTGCAGATTGCATAGGCTAATCTGGGACGACATTTTACGCACATGCATTAAAACCACTTTTCACAGGGCGGCTCAAATATTAGGATTTTTATTAATATCAAAATCAAATTTGTCCATAAGAAATAAACATTTTTGTATGTTCATAATATATAACATAACTCCTCATATGTTTTCTTGAACTGTTACTCTTATGTTTCGATTGTATTTTGTACATTTCGAAACATAAGAGTAACAGTTAAACAAAACTAGCCATAAGTTCATGCAATTTCTAACATTCTCAATTGAACCATGGTTATGGCAAATTAATTTATAGCAAATGCTCGTGCCCTTTATGGTAAAGATTAAACTGTAAATGGTTGCTGTGACACTAAATTATTGTTCTATGCATCAATCACTGATAATATACATAATAAACTTCCATGTTCAAGTGTTTTCTCTTTTGCTGATTTTTTTTATTATTTTCCATGGGGAGATAATCACACTTGTGTGCTTGTTTTCTCTTTACTTCACTTGTTACACATTGTGTTGTCATTAATGCATATTTAAAGCATATATGTATAAAAGAATATAAAATAAATCTTGCTTGATCAATATTTATGTTCATAATAATGAATTTTGTAAATAAATATATGGTTCAGAAAAAATGAGGAAGAAAAAAGACCTTTAATGGCTAATGAGCAACTTGAATGTCTGAGAATCCTTAATTTTTAGCAAATTTCCAAAAACTTTGATTATAGCTGCAGCACATCATAACAATAAGAAGTCACTCTGCAAGGCAAGAACAGAAAATCAAATTATATTAAAGTTCTTAAAATAAAATTAAAGAATTATACAAGAACATAAGTTTTAGACAGAATAAATGTACATAACGCAAGATACATCATTAGGTTTCAGGAATAAAATATAGGAAATATATTCCAATTTACATAAAAACATTCTTTATACAAGTCAAGAATATATGTATCCCGGAAAAAGCAACTTTTTGGAAAAACCCACTAATCTGCTGGTACAAATAAACATGACCCATTTATAATCCTTTCAAACTCACACACCGTATCAACCGTTACTATTTAAAGGAAGCTATCATTGGTTGATATAATGGACCAGGGCTGTTTGTACTGGGGTGATTAGTGGGTTTTTCTAAACTCGTGCTTTTCCGGGATCAGTCTATTGACAGACTATTGTTTACAATTTTTGCCAGTCATGTTTCATCATGTATTTGAAGACACCTGTAAGATAAAAGCAGGCTTACATGCCGGTCAGAAGACAATGGGGGATGGCACATTTTCCTGCAAATTTACCCTTAACCACTTAGATACGTATTTTTACACATTTGTAGTCCCTAAAAAAGTTGTATTTAATTTGGTACCTTTCTTACTAGATTCAAGATTTTAAGGCTCCATTTCAAACCCCAAGGTACTGATGTGCAGCAAACAGCTTAAAACCTGAACAGATTGCAAGTTACTCGCAGGCTGTTCTGGTTTTTGCTGTTTGCACATTGCTTTTTTTTATTGCTTCTACGTGTGAAAGGGTTAAACAAAACCACAGCTACAGAAGGAACATTATTAATATCAATGTGATTATAAAATTATGATTTCGTAAAGTTTGGATCAAAATTTTCAATGACTACTTCAAAAAATAAGTGCAGGTGTGTGTTTTTGTGTTTTTTTCTCAGGTTAGTCCCTTATTATTGTACATTTTGATGTTAAGAGAAATGCTATAATTAATATTTAAAAACAAATATTGACCTCTTGTCGATCCTTAACTCTAACATTTTTCCCACATTGCACAATACCAACATATTCTTAATTAAGCACTGTCACGTGTGACAATTTCCATCTCGTAGCTTAAACCTCTCTCTTGCCCTGTCAACTTTTCCCTCTTACCATCCAGAGAGTATTCCCTTCATTTCCTTAGAATCTGCCCCCTTACCCAATACATCTTCATGTGCATCGCCCCTTTGTGCATTTACCTTCCAAAACGCCTGCATTGAACTGAGATGACAAACTGTTGGTCTTTTTATATGAAACAATTATTGTTGAAATTAAAATTTTAAGTCCATTCACTCAAGAACATATGTTGTTTCTACAGAGCCTTGATTTACTAATTCCCATCATCTAACGGGGTTACTCTAAGTGCAAAATGTTCAAATAATTGCCAAGTTCTTGTGATGTTCTTAATTTTTCATGTCTTCAAACACTTACTGATTAATGTTGTGCTTCATTAGTTTTGAAACATTTATTACTCAAAACCACACAGTGTTCCAAAAATAATCTACCCGATACATGTGTGACATGCAATTAAAGTTTACCCCAGATAAGTTTTTTTCTTACATAAATAATTGTATTTTAAATCTGTTTGTGTTTTTACATAATGAGATATTGAATATGCGATACAATGCCCTAAGCCATAAACAATAAACAGATGGGCGTTGTTCCCATGCTTTACACAGTGTCAGACATTTGAGTCTTAGAGCTTAATTAATTGTTTGTGAATTCATGGTAATATGCATAATACTATTCAGAAATCGATACCACTTAAATTTCCTTAATTTGTTAGCAGCGTCTATTCACACCAAAACTCGACATATTTCTTCTTTGTACATTTAGCCTTTTTCATAATGACAAAAAAAAAAGATGTCATAAAACTCCCACTGGAATATGAAACAAAATGCTCTTTGAACAAAACTCGCCTTAACATGTTTTTTTTAGTACAAGTTTTGATAATGTAAAGGCCATTTTACAAAATATTGACCTAAATATGAACATCATTAATTTGAGAAAAAAGCTGACAACGACCAATTAAGCATTAGAATTCCCAGTAACTTTTTAGTATATTTACCGTACCTGTAGTGCATTTAAGTTTACTTAAGAGTAACCGGGGTACATTAAAGTAATAACAGAGCCAAAATGACCAATCTAGCACAATTCAATGGACTGTCAAACTGCATTTCATACAAAAAAAAGTTCTAACATCGTTAAAACTAAAACTCACTTATACAAAATAATTGTATTAAACATCAGTTTTGTATAGAACATGGAAGCCTATGATATGGTAGCAACAGTCTATTCAGATCATGCTAACGGTTTATGTCTCTAACTAGTTAACAGTAAAATGAGAAGTTTCAAGTGACCTTCACATAATAACAACAATACATTATTATTTATTTATCAACAACATATTAAATGGTGTTCATCAAAACAGAGATAAATGGTTTAACTTGACAATTAAA
Organism: Dreissena polymorpha; assembly: GCF_020536995.1. NCBI lineage: Eukaryota > Metazoa > Mollusca > Bivalvia > Myida > Dreissenidae > Dreissena > Dreissena polymorpha. The sequence continues at coordinate 77,776,807 of NC_068357.1, read as the reverse complement.
TTGATTGCAATTGTGAAGGTGTATTCATTGATATTGGCAAATAATTTATTTGTACCAATCATACAACTTCATTATCAGCATTGTTATGTTTTGTGTGATAGGATCAAAAGAATGAATTTCTTTATGTTCAATACAGGTCCTGCAAAGAGGTCCTTTGCACTAAATAAACATTTTCTAAATTATTAATCATATTTTAAATTATCAAATGATTGTTGAGGACAATGAGTGACGGAATTATTGATTTTAGCACTGAGAACAGTAATTTCCTAACATTTGATCTAAATGATACCTGTTTGAATTTTAAAAACCTCCATAGATGGATTGAGTGCTGATATAATTATTATTGTAATGCATCTGTTATATGATTTGAATTTCACACATAACGTACAAATAAATGTATACACTATGGCTTGGAGCTATTGGAAATAATAATGCTCTCATTATCCCCACGCTCCGAATTGGAGCGGGGGGATTATGTGGTTATCTCCGCCGTCTGTCCGTCCATCCTGGCCAGTATCTGCTCCTACACTTTTAGCAGTAGAACATTGAAACTTACACACATGGTAGCTATGAGCATATGTGCGACTGTGCACTATTGGGAATTTGGATCTGACCCCTGGGTCAAAAGCTGCGGCGTGGGGATACCCGTCTGCCGTGGCCGCGCCATTTCTAGTTTGAAATTTAACTTTAACCATGCATTATAAAACATAGAAATTATTATACATTATAATACATTTATTTTCCTTTAGAATGAAATGATTTTAATGCAACATTTGTCATAATTAACATTCATTAAAAATTCAAATACATTAAATTGCATTCTATCGACTTGACTTCAAAGACAAAAAAAATGTCAAGAATAACAAATGCAAAAGGATTGAAACATGATTGTGTAATGTTCCTGTTAGTTGTTTTCCTTACGATTTGTATTAACACATGCATTGTTTATACTAACTAAAATACAGATACTTCAGTATGTCTGCACACATTATCAAGAGATTCAGGCAGTAGCTTTTTTATTCAGATTCCATAGGTTTGAATACCACTGAGGTCAACTTTAAAAAAACAACATTTTTTTAAGGCTTCAATTATTTGTATTGTGTTTAACTTAAGTTTTTCATTAAGCTCAATCTAATAAGATGAGGCAGTTAGAAACAGACTTTAATAGAGGATCCAAATGCAAAAACCAGCATCTTAACCCTTAAAGCGCTGGAGCTGAATTTTAAAGGCCTTTGCAAACAGTTTGGATCCAGATGAGACGCCACAGAACGTGGCGTCTCATCAGGATCCAAACTGTTTGCTATTCTGATAGTATTCTTTGAAAAAAATCGAAGAAAATGCTAATTTTAGAAATTCAGCAGACGACATTTTAGCAGAAGACAAATTACCCAGCATGCAAAGGGTTAAAAAAGCACACATCTGTATAAAATTCTGAAGTATGAATTTTTATATTCAGTTAGGACAAAGGCACTGACAATAGACCATGTCAACCGAATGGCGGTCAGAAGGTTTAATATAGATCATCTTCCATGGCAGTCAGACATTATTATCATGTCAAGTAATTCGATAATGTACCTACCACATTTGCAAAATTCAACACATGGGGGAATGTCTATATGATAGCCCGGCAAGTTATCAGTGTTCAAACGGAGTCAATACGAAAAAAACAATGGAACAAACTTGTTTAATCAATCAAAATGTTTTATATTGTATTATGCTTATAAGTTTATTATCATCGTAAACAAAACATAGAAAACTGCTGAACCACAAATGTAATGTCAACATCAAAGTCCAACACACTTATTGCTCTTATTCAACATACAGTTTTATACTTGACAAATTATTTTCAGCTTTTGTTTTACAAATATTTAAAAATATTTTTTTTATTAAAATCATTTCAATCAAGAAAGTGTCGCAACTGGTGTTGCAGTATTCCGAGTGACATGACAAAATGAACAATGGTTGGTATATTTTATTGTGCTGTCAAAAGATGGCAGAAAAGTCTTTCTGCATCATGAAATAGATTATTTTACTGCATATTACTCCACCAAACTATTTCCCAAGCTTATTTTATTACTGAAACAAGATTTATGAACTTTAACGCCTTAACATTAATAACTGTAATTTAATAACTGCAGATAAACCTAATCTTGTCTCATTATCAGTTACCTAGGCGACCTTTCCATCTCATTTGTCACCAATATGACACCTTTCTCACAACCTTCTAAAAAAATTGCAACAATAAGTTGTTTTTCCTTCCAACTCTAATGGTTTTTGTGTCACATTATAATTGTCAGATTATGATTTCATGTCACATTAAATATCATATTTCATAAAGTAGCGCATACAGGTAAGTTGTTGCCACACAATAGATCTATCCCGGAAAAGCACGAGTTTAGAAAAACCCACTAATCATCCCGGTACAAACAACGCTGGTCCATTAAATCAACCAATGATAGCATACTTTAAATTATAACGGTTGATTCGGTGTGTGATTTTCAAAGGATTATAAATGGGTCGTGTTTATTTGTACCAGCAGATTAGTGGGGTTTTCCAAAAAGTTGCTTATTCCGGAATACATTTATTGTTGAAGATATCTGTACACCATGCTTTTAACCCTTTGAGTGCTGGAACCGGATTTTGAAGGCCTTTGCAAACAGTTTGGATCCAGATGAGACGCCACAGAACGTGGCGTCTCATCTGGATCCAAACTGTTTGCTATTCTGATAGTATTCTTTGAAAAAAATCGAAGAAAATGCTAATTTTTGAAATTCAGCAGACAACATTTTAGCAGAAGACAAATTACCCAGCATGCAAAGAGTTAAATACCTATTATACTGTACTACAACTTATGTTTCAACACTTTCTTTCAATGTATTTCTAACTTTAGATTATTCATAATCATATCAATTTCTAACTCTTCTTTAAAGTTTTATAAAAATGACAGTCTAAATGTATAATAACTCAGAAAGGCACACATTTATTTAAAGGGGGCGTATTGACAGCTAATACTGAATAATATTTTCCACAAAAGTATGATGCTATATGCAAAGTTTTTATTTATGATTGCTCACTGGTATTATCAATGACTTGTTTATAAAACAAGGGCTGTTTGTAAAACATGCATGCCCCCCATATGGGCTGTCAGTTGTAGTGGCAGCCATTGTGTGAATGTTTTTCGTCACTGTGACCTTGACCTTTGACATGGTGACCTGAAAATCAATAGGGGTCATCTGCCAGTCATGATCCATGTACCTATGAAGTTTCATGATCCTAGGCCTAATTATTCTTGAGTTATCATCAGGAAACCATTTTACTGTTTTGAGTCACTGTGACCTTGACCTTTGACCTAGTGACCTGAAAATTTATATGGGTCATCTGCCAGTCATGATCAATGAATCTATGAAGTTTAATGATCCTAGGTTTAAGCATTCTTGAGTTATCATCCAGAAACCATTTTACCATTTTGAGTCAATGTGACCTTGACCTTTGACCTAGTGACCTGAAAATCAATAGGGGTCATCTGCCAGTTATGATCAATGTACCTATGAAGTTTCATGATCCTAGGTGTAAGCATTCTAAGTTATTATCTGGAAACCATTTTACTGTTTCAAGTCACTGTGACCTTGACCTTTGACCTAGTGACCTGAAAATCTATAGGGGTCATCTGCCAGTCATGATCAATGTTCCTATGAAGTTTCATGATCCTAGGGGTAAGCATTCTTGAGTTATCATCCGGAAACCATTTTACTATTTCGAGTCACTGTGACCTTCACCTTTGACCTAGTGACCTGAAAATCAATAGGGGTCATCTGCCAGTCATGATCAATGTACCTATGTAGTTTCATGATACTATATAGGCCTAAGCAATCTTGAGTTATCATCCCGAAACCATTTTACTATTTGGAGTCACTGTGACCTTGACCTTTGACCTCGTGACCTGAAAATCAATAGAGGTCATCTGACAGTCATGATCAATGTACCTATGAAGTTTCATGATCCTAGGCCTAAGCGTTTTTGAGTCTTCATCCGGAAACCATCTGGTGGACGGACCGACCGACAGACGGACCAACGGACCGACATGAGCAAAACAATATACCCCCTCTTCTTCGAAGGGGGGCATAAAAATCTGTTATCAGCCTGTGTACAATTGGTAACAGTTTTGCAGTTATGTGAACATCTCATTGAAGGAATTTTCATAAATCCTTCAATGGGTATGGGAGATGAGGGAACAGACACAACAAGAGCTTTGTCACAGACGTTACGAATACCCCCACATGCCGCATTGACACAGAATATTTTGCATGTTGTCTTCACACAAAAAAGCGGACACCATGCTCAATGTTTAAAATGCACTAAGTGACCATGTGACCTAGTTTTTGACCCGTGTTCGAACTTGACCTACACATCATCTAGATACAACTTCTGACCAAGTGTGGTGAAGATCGGATGAAAACTACTTGAATTAGAGAGCGGACACCATGCTGAATGTGTAAAACATTCTAAGTGACCCCGTGACCTAGTTTACCTAGTTTATGATCTGGCATGGCCCATGTTCGAACTTGGCCTTAAGATCATCTAGATACAACTTCTGACCAAGTGTGGTGAAGCTCCGATTAAAACTACTTGAATTAGAGAGCGGACACCATGCTCAATGTTTACACACTAAGTGACCCCTTGACATAGTTTTTGACCCATATTCCAACTTGACCTAAACATCATCTAGATACAACATCTGACCAAGTTTGGTGAAGATCGGATGAAAACAACTTGAATTAGAGAGCGGACACTTAATACGGACCAACAGACAGTCAGACCGACAGACTTACCGACAGACAAGCTCACTCCTATATACCCCCCTAAACTTTGTTTGTGGGGGTATAAAAACAAAAGCTCAAACCTTTGTCCTCTAAATATGGTCTTCATGAGCCAGCATGACTGAATGATGCCTTGTCCTCATTTTTGCAATGCAATTAACATTTGCGGCAAGACAGCTCCTAATCATTCATAAGTAAAAATCTACAAGTATACACAACCTACTTAAATATTTTGCATGCTGGGAAATTTGTCGTCTGCAAAAATGTCATCTGCTGAATTTCTAAAATTAGCATTTTCTTCGATTTTTTTCAAAGAATACTATCAGAATAGCAAACAGTTTGGATCCTGATGAGACGCCACGTTCTGTGGCGTCTCATCTGGATCCAAACTGTTTGCAAAGGCCTTCAAAATTCGGTTCCCGCACTGAAAGAGTTAATATGGCAAATCACATTCAAAAGTAGAATATTGTCTATCAATCAATATGTAAGGCAACATGTGGGTAGCCATTTAAAAAGGTCTATTAATTCAAAGTTTGTTGCTCATTTATGAATCATAAATGATTACACAGTCCAGGAGATTTCAATGGGTCTGTCCAACTGTTTGATCAATCCATTAAATAAGTTATTTCGATGTCCATGCAAGCAATTCAAAAGTACATATCACAAATCTGAAATCTATTTTTTTGTTGAAATCAAACAGGGTAAAAAAAATTGTCATTCAATCAAATCTCTAAGATGTCTATTTTAAACCGGCCATGTTTACATCGCAACTGAAATGTTCATTATGATAAATATGTGAAATATTTCAATGTCCCTGTGATTAAAATTTGGGTTCTAAAAAAAATGGGGAATTTTTGTATTCGTCTTTTAAAAAAGACTTGTTCACATGTTGGAACATTTTTTAAAGGGTATCAATATATGCCATAACTTGTTAAATTTTAACTATGGAAATAAAGAGCTCTATTATAATGGCAACAGTCTAACAAATGTAATGACAGTTTATGGATTTAATAATAAGGCCAGATGAAATGCTTGTCTATGGAATCCTCTATTGAGCCATTACAGTTTACAGTTTTGGTTGTCTATTATGAACTAAACAGTTTAGCCATTACAGTTAACACCTTTGGTTGTCTATGGACTAAACAGTAAAGCCATTACAGTTTACAGTTTTGGTTGTCTATGGACTAAACAGTAAAGCCATTACAGTTTACAGTTTTGGTTGTCTATGAACTAAACAGTAAAGCCATTACAGTTTACTCATGACTAAGATCACTTGTGCTAACTTTTGTGGACATAATAGTTTAGCCACAAGTTACAACTGCTAATATAGAATTTACAGTTTCGTTTTTACGGCTGTTTTATAGCGAATTTATTTTGCCATAACGACTGCTGTTGCTTTAACAACTGTGAAAATTTGACTCATTGTATAATACCTGTTGTTACCATTTTGTCAGACTAATTTACTTAAGGGTTTTTATATATAATTAATGCGTTGCCATGTATGTCAACACAAGCCTCTTAATGCATCAGTTGTTGTGTTGTTTTTTCTCAGAAAGTTTCCCACGCTATCAAAAATAGACTGTATATAAATTTTACCATACACTGCCTGATTCATTATGATAGATGACATACATCTTTGTCACATTTATCACATATTACACTGCTAAGAAAGTACTGTTTTTTATTCATGGGCATAAGCAGTAATTTAGAATTTTGCATATCCGTTATCTGTTTTGGCCACGTAAATACAGGTTTCCGGCGCATAGTAGAAAAATAATGTTCACCCATCTTTTAAGGGCATTCTTGGCAAAAGTTTTGGTATCCGTATAACATCAAGGATGAAAAACGGCGCTTAAAGAAAACACGCCTTTACCATATGCAATCTCTCACATATGGCAACAACAAAGTGGTTAAAATTTTCTAATTTTGCATCAACAGTTAGCGCAATACAAAAAGAATACTTTTAATACATTTTTATATAAACAGAGTCAAGGGCAAAGTGCAGATTGCAAAAAAATCTTTTTGAACGTATTTGTTGAAAATTTTAGCTATATACATAAAGCATATCAAATTATTCCCTTTTTGTATTTTTAATACACACTATGTAGTAAATATTTAGGCTTAACAAAAAGGAATAGAAACAACTTATCTGCTACTGAAAAATTCAAATGCAGTAACAAAAAAAGTATTTATATTGTTAATTCATCGGAACACATGGTGCTAATGGTTAGCCTTTGTGGTCACCTTTTCTTTGTTCGTTGTGCGACAGGTGCTCTCAACACTTGCCTTGTGAGCAATCTAGAGTCTTCATTTATTTCCAAATTTTAATGAAACTCCGTGGGAACATTTGTCCTAATGTTACTTTGACCAAATTTAAAACTGGGTCACGTTGAGCAAAAACAAGGTCTCTAGCTAATATTTAAGAAAATGCTTATGAAATCTCTAAACGCAAGATTTATTGCCAAATTTTCCTGAAGCTTGTTCAGAACTTTTGTTTCCATGACATCTCCACCTAGTTTGAAACTGAGTCACATGGGATCAAACACTAGGTCCATAGGTCATGTAAAAGAAAAAGTTTGTGAGAACTTTATAGGGGCCACATTTATTGACCAATTTTCATGAAACTTGGTAAGAACATGCGTCCCAATGAAATCTGAGACAATATGAAGCTGGGTCATCTTGTTTCAAAAATAGGTCACTAGGTCAAATTCAAGAGAAAAGCTTGTGAACACTCTAGAGGCAACATATATTGCCCAATCTTCATTAAACTCTGTCAGAACATATGCCCCAATAAAATCTGAGCCATTTTTGACGCTGAGCCATCTGGGGTCAAAAAGAAGGTAACTAGGTCAAATTAAAGAAAGAAGCTTGTGAACACACAAGAGGATACATTTATTGCCAAATCTTCAAAAAAACTTGGTCAGAACATTTGCCCCAATGAAATCTGAGCCAAATTTGAAGCTGGCCCATCTGGGGTCAAAAAGTAGGTCAATATGTCAAATTCAATTTTAAAAACCGTGTGAACACTATAGGAAACATTTATAGCCCAATCTTCATAAAACTTGGTCAGAACATTTGTCCCAATGAAATATACGGCGAGTTTGAAACTGCTTCATATGGGGTTAAAAACTCTGTCTCTATAACAAAAAGCTTGTGAACTCTCTTAAGGAGGCCAGATTAACAATCCAATCTTCATGCAAGTTGGTAAAGCAAACAGTTTGAAAATATTAATTTTGACTATCTGTGAACAAGTCCCTTTTTCAACATATCAGTAAAAGATAAAATAAAATCATTTGGATCTCAATTATTTTTTTATTTTTTTTAAAGCAATACAGTTTGAATTTACGCTGCATTTAACTTCTGGCTCCCTTTTAAACAGAGAAATAAAAACGTAACTGACAAGCGCTGTGAACTTAATATACAGACATTAATTGCTTATGACCTTCGCCAAGTTATCATACAATGATGCACATGAAAAACATTTAATGTATAAATAATGTTGTCACCTAACCGTGGGAACGTTTCAACTGAATATAAAAAATCTAAAATTATGGCAAGAAATTTGTGTTATGAGAAACTGCAGTTTCACAATGTAAATCTAAATCATACAAAGCGAGGAGTTACTTAATTATCAATTTGATACAATAAAATCTGTCATGTAAAATAAATTCAACTTTTTTTAATCGAACAGAGCAACAGTTTTTTGAAAGAATTATAGTGCACAATTGATGTAAGCAATTTTGAGATTGTGTTGATTTTTAATAAATGAATGCAACAAAATGAATACAGGGATTATAGAAGAAAAAAAAAGCTGCTAAAAATTGCAATGTTTAGACTGTGGATGGATTACCCGATGACATCCGATGTTCTGTTTGGTGTTCATTATAGATAAGAAATCTAGAGACAGTGAATTGTTTGCAAATAAATAAGTGTCCGTATGTCTAACCACAGCTTGATCTGAAGTATATTAATTGATGGGTTTTTTTCTTTGATTTTTTATCTTCAATTACGTGGGAATTAAACGAAAAGGTAACAAACTTACTTTTTTTTTTGCATTTTTTTTTTTTTTAGAAAATTTATTTTATTTGTGACATATTTCAATTAAGGCCCCATTATTATTGCAATATTTTCAGATTGCATTAATAGTTTTACATAAAAGAATCCGTAATCTAAGAAATCCTAAATGCATTCTTTATTTACATAACATATTAAAATTGCTTTTTTCAGTCATAGATCATTTTAATGTTTCTATAATGTACATTAAGAACTATTGGCCATCTATTTAATACACATTAGATGCTCAATGTATAAAAATCAACAATAAGGAAACTTTAATGATAATTTTTCTAATTATTTTCAAAATGCTACTATGTCAGTAAATTATAGTTTCATTTATATTAAATTCTAGTTGTGAAAAGAGCCACCAAAAATATCTGACTACTTTTTATGTTTGACATCATAAAAAAGAAGACTTTTGTACCCTATATGTAGCTGACTGTTATGGAAACGAGTTTGATACATATTACAAAAGTTTGAACTAAAATACTGCTTACAATAACAAACAAATAAACACCATTCTGCAAAAAGATGAAATATTCTTGTTATTTCCTCCATGAAATAGTAAATATAAATGGTAATTTTTCTTTAGTTTCACCCTGATCCAAACAATCATTTTGCAATTGGACTTTTAAAAATGACACAAAAAGGATTTACATTACAGTTATACCATGAGGCTTATTAGTTCACAAGCTTTAGGATTTACATTACAGTTATACCATGAGGCTTATTAGTTCACAAGCTTTAGGATTTACATTACAGTTATACCATGAGGCTTATTAGTTCACAAGCTTTAGGATTTACATTACAGTTATACCATGAGGCTTATTAGTTCACAAGCTTTAGGATTTACATTACAGTTATACCATGAGGCTACATTACAGTTATACCATGATCATGAAATTGCCTGGACAAGAATTGCACTATATGTATAGTTTATAGAAAATTTAAAAGGTTCATAACTCTGTAAAAAATCATCCGACAAGAACCCGCTGATAATATGCACATGTCCTCTTGGTAGTGAAGCTTCCCATAGAGTTTCATTGAATTCCGGTCATTAGTTGCTGAGATACATCCCGGAGAAGAATTGCACTATATGTACAGTTAATGGAAAATTTCAAAGGGCCATAACTCTGTGACAAATCATCCGACCAGAACCGGCTGATAATATGCACATCTCCTCTTGGTAGTGAAGCTTCCCATAAAGTTTAATTGAATTCCGGTCATTAATTGCTGAGAAATATCTCGGACAAAAATTGTGCATGGACGGACAGACACATGGACGGACAGACGAAGCAGTGACTATATGCTCCCCCAAAAAAATTTGGGGAGCATACAAATTCTAACACAAATGCAAAATTATCCAATAAAATAACACATAAATGTGAATGACTTTATTTAGTACAAGATATAATCATGAAAAATTCCTCTTTTCATTTTGTTGTTTGGATTTTTTAAACCAGTCAAAACTGTTGTTGGTTGATGTAGCTTTTATTTAAATTGGTGGCAAAGATGATAAAACTGAGGCAAGGATGTATCTTTCCACATCGTGTATTTTCCCACAAAACTCTGACAAGCGTGTGAGAGGATTGTCATCAGTGTGTCTAACTCATGTCATAAAAAAGAAATAAACGAGTTTACTTAACCATTTCGTCATAAATATTTTTTGACTCTTAACACTCAATATGCAATAGTATTAAACCATTTTGGGAGCACTTAGAAAAAATACCGTCTCCAAAATTATCAGTTGCTTTTTCAACCTATTCAAGGAAGGTAAAAGCAATATGTGATAAGAATAATTAATAGCCATATTTAAAGCATTTGTTTTACCAGTGAACAAGGTGTTAAGACGACAAGGAGTTTAGTCGACAGCCAAAAGTTTGTTATTCCCACGATCAATCTAATCTCATCCATTTTTTATAATGCACTCACTATTGATAAACATGGGTGAAGTAAGCCTTAAATGCGCTTGAGTACCATATAAAAATCTTGCGGATGACTTTAAATGGCAGCTTATTGACAGTGTTAATATTTCACAAAATAGTTCCCATTACTTAACATGGGTAAGGATTATGCTAGGGGTAGAAAAAATATATTAAGCGTTGTATAACATTCAGACCAAAATGTTCCTAAATTTATGAGTCAATGAATAAAACGTGAAAAAGCAATCACTTAGATGTGTGACAAGTTGTTCGAAAAACTTTGTAAAATCATGCAAGTCTTTTTCCTCCAAATATCCATAGCATTTTGTCCTTTGAAACTTCTAGAAATGTTTGACAATTTGCTTAACAATTATTTATACAGTATAATTTTTGGAACAAAAGAAATTAATTAACAAAATATGCCACAGTGTTTTTAAGTTATGCAAGACCCATCTGATGCTTAAGAAGAAGAGGCAGTGGTAGCATTGTTTCAGCATTAACAGCAACAGGCGCAGGAGCAGTAATTAAGTAGCAGTAATAGTAGTAATATTACTAATTGTGACAATATCAGTAGTCATAGAAGTGGTGTTAACCCTTTGCATGCTGGGAAATCTGTCGTCTGCTAAAATGTCGTCTGCAGAATTTCTAAAATTAGCATTTATTCGAATTTTTTTTCAAAGAATACTATCAGAATAGCAAACAGTTTGGATCCTGATGAGACGCCACATTTTGTGGCGTCTCATCCGGATCCAAACTGTTTGCAAATGCCTTTAAAATTCGGTTCCAGCGCTGAAAGGGTTAATGGTAGTAGTTGTAGTGCAAGTGGCATTAGAAGTAACAGTATAAGCAGCGTAAGTGGCAGCAACAGAAGAAGTAGTGGTAGTAGCTAGCAGATAACTTAAATTATAAGTATCATTAACATTCTGATATAACGTTATTTTTTTACTGATGAATAGGTAGGTACTGTCTGAGTACTCATACTTAATAATATTCCTGATACAATATAAACCTCTTTGCTATGCCACATAATTAACTTGACGGGCCGGGAGATTTAATTAAACCAAAATACAAACTAACAAGAAATATCTTTAAAAAAGATATATGGCGTTGATTGTGGTCGATGTTTATGAACGATCAAAAGTTATCTCTATGAGAAAAAAAAAGTAGCGGATGCCTTTTTTCTGCGCAGTTCTTAGCTACATCACAAGCAAATCAATTATGTGTGTTGCGCCAGATTTCGTGGCTTATTTTGCTTTATGTGATATTATTACTCAGATATCTATATTTACAGAATAGAAAAACACAAGAAACATGAAAATAAACGAGTGCATATAGGTCAGCCGGCAATACTCGAATCTTATTTAATTGCATAATTATAGTATAGTGAATTATTGTGCTCATGCTTAATAAACTGGTCTAAATGGATAAATATTTCTAATTAATTTTATCAAAATTGGTCCTTATCATGCAAATGATGAAAACATATTAAAATCGATGATTGACATACCACAATAATATCGCCGAATATCTTTATTTAGTGTCTTTCTGATCAAAACAGACTTCAAGTGCACAAAGTTTACGAGACGGCGTTTATATAAAGATTTCTGCAACTGACCGCAAACTGACCTTGATACCTTGCGGATTGGAATGCAATGCATTAAAGTTTGGTAACAATTCTGCTGCCGAAACGACGGCTTGTTTACGCCAACTGTACACGACCAAGGCAACAGCTGTGCCTAAAATATTGATATATCGACAAAGCGATTAAACAAACTATTTACTCCATCAGACAAAAATAGCATAGATTCCAATGTTTTCCTTCAATGAAAAGATCGCAACCCCTTCTGCGAACTCCGGTGATGAACTGTATATAAACTCTGACTTTAACACACTGGCCGCGAATTGACCCGAAACCTCGCGGGTTGAAATGCAATGCAAGTAAGTACTAAATATGAGAATATAGCCTTTAGTATAAACGCTTTTGCGCTGGTAATTCTCTGAAAATAAAAGGTGAACGCACAAACTGTATTTATGTCGAAAATTGATTGTAAAACTGTTCTATCTATTGAGCCTTTTCATTAGAGATAAAATTGTTTCATGCAGTAAAACAGTGTTACAAAGACGCGGATATGTTTCCAATGTTCTGGTGTTATACTCAAATCAGCCAATGGAATAAATGAAGTGTATTCATTCGTACCTAGCAGCGGGAAATTTTATTTGAATATTATTGAACACTTACAAAGGTCAAGTCAGGGTGAAAAGCTGGCTTAATACAGCTTACGCCGAAAAAACCACCCTCTAGCAATTAAATGTATGCTGCAAATTAGAAATTCTAAATAAAGACTTAAATGAATGTGTTTGTTTCCATTAGTTTACCTAAATTGGAAAGTAGGCAAGCAACTTATGTCTATGTGGAAAAATAGTTTTGTAAGATGTTGTCATACAGACACTCACAAACTCAGTAATTATTGTTCTGGCAAAGTGGATATATTGAGAGAAATGCTGTTGTTGTTGTTGTTGTTAATGTAAGAGTTTGCCTTTTTTGTTTTGGTTTACCTCTTACTTTTACTATAAAAGTAACCCATATCATATCACATTATTTGCCAGATCTTTTAACATTTTCAATTAATTCTTAATTAACATTTTTAATGAATTTTTTCATATATTGAAGACAAAAATGCAAGTCAGTTAAAACACATTAAAGCTATATATGTATACACTAAATCCAGCTATAAAACTGCACCCATAGGGTATAACTCAACTCATTTATATGTTATAACTCCAATGAAGCATCATATCCACAATATGAAGGATAATTAAAAAACAAGGGCTGTTTGTAAAACATGCATGCCCCCTTATGGGCTGTCAGTTGTAGTGGAAGCCATTGTGTAATTACTTTTTTTGCCACTGTGATCTTGACCTTTGACCTAGTGACCTGACAATCAATATGGGTCATCTGCCAGTCATGATCAATGTACCTATGAAGTTTAATGATCCAAGGCCTAATTATTCTTGAGCTATCATCAGGAAACCATTTTACTGTTTCAAGTCACTGTGACCTTGACCTTTGACCTAGTGACCTGAAAATTAATAGGGGTCATCTGCCAGTCATGATCAATGTACATATGAAGTTTTATGATCCCAGGCATAACCATTTTTGAGTTATCATCCGGAAACCATTTTACTATTTCGAGTCACTGTGACCTTGACCTTTGACCTAGTGACCTGAATATCAATAGGGGTCATCTGCCTGTCATGATCAATGTTCCTATGAAGTTTCATGATCCTAGGCGTAAGCATTCTTGAGTTATCATTCGGAAACCATTTTACTATTTGGAGTCACTGTGACCTTGACCTTTGGCCTAGTGACCTGAAAATCCATAGGGGTCATCTGCCAGTCATTATCAATGTACCTATGAAGTTTCATGAACCTGGGCTTAAGCATTCTTGAGTTATCATCCGGAAACCATTTTACTATTTGGAGTCACTGTGACCTTGACCTTTGACATAGTGACCTGAAAATTGATAGGGGTCATCTGCCAGTCATGATCAATGTACCTATGAAGTTTCATGATCCTAGGCCTAAGTGTTTTTGAGTTATCATCCGGAAACCATCTGGTGGACGGACCGACCGACCAACCAACGGACTGACCGACCGACATGTGCAAAACAATATACCCCCTCTTCTTCCAAGGGGGGCATAATAAGAAAAAAGTCTTTATCCCTCAGAACCCCTGCTATAATGATCGCCCGTTTTATACCCTCAAAATAATTTAACAATAAATAATGATCTTTGATGGTTTCCAGAAGGCTCCTTATTACCTGGCCTTGCCTGAACCCCCGTCCTGTGAGCCATGTGCATAAAAAAACTCAGTTACAAATGTTTTACATCACCGTTTTAAAATAGCACACCATGACAGTGTGACCTATATATGTTCCGTTTTCCTCGTGCACGAGCGCTTTGCATCGCGTAAGACATTGCTGCTATGTACATTTATCATCATTTTTGCTTTATGTTTTTCCAGGTAACTTCAGGTGAGCCATGGATTTTGAAGCAACGGTGGTTTTCGAATTTGCGTATAGGATAGAATGGAATATACCTAGCTAATGGTGGAGCTTAAATGGACCTGTCTGATTGGAAAATTTGTTAATGCAGACTGAACAAAATCGGAAACAGGTGTATTGTTTTGATATTGACGATATGTGTTAAGTGGGGAAAGCTATTTATTTTTTTGTTTAAATGTAATGGCCATGATACCAGTTTCATCCCAGTGCTCTTGTTGCCTGTAACTCTCTAACACTGGATATTACAGCAGCATGGAATTTTTATAACCTGTGATTTAAATGCCAAGAAATTCCAGGTAAGACAGTTTCAATGCTTCTGTCAGTTGTAGAATTCAAAGTTTAAAGGTTAATTTTTTAGTAAAATAAAAAGATAGGCACGGACAGGTGAAGCATATAAAAGCTAGAAGCTGAACTTCAGGCATACAGGGCTTACTTAATGTATGTGGGTAAAGTACCATCCCAGATAAGACTGTGTAGTCCACACAGGCTAATCAGGGACAACACTTTCAGCCTTGACTGGATTTGCCTTTTGATTCGGTTCCCGCACTGAAAGAGTTAAAAGAGATTTCCTGCTGCTAAAAATACCATTTAAGCAAAGGTGTCATCCCTGATAAGCATGTGCAGACTGCACAGGCTATTCTGCAACAACACACATGCATTAAGCCCCATTTTATCAATGCAAGGCACATATATATTATATAGGTACAAGTGAGGTATAGGTGGGGTTACCTGTATCTAATAGGTGCCAAGACAGACGGCAGTAAATGCTCAACCATTAATCTGATAATAATGAAGTAGACAAAACAACTGCTATGAACCATAATGTTTGTATAGACAATTCTGACATAAAATTCATAAACAAAATGGAATCTTGATCTATGATCAAAATTACCTGCTGATTGGGATTAAGATGGATATACAGTTTTACATTGCTCATTTTCATTATAAATGGCTCTGTCTAAAAAGGGTCATAATATACAAGTTTGAAACAAAGTGATAAAGATATGGGCCGTGCTCTGTGAAAAGGGGGTTTAATGCATGTGCGTAAAGTGTAGTCCCAGATGAGCCTGTGCAGTCTGCACAGGCTAATCAGGGACAAAACTTTCTTCTTTAATCATTTTTTTTTTCCTTTAAAGAAAGTCTCTACTTAAGCGAAAATTAAGTTTAGACGTAAAGTGTTGTCCCTAATTAGCCTGTGCAGACTGCACAGACTAATCTGGGACAAAACTTACACCACATTCATTTAACCTCCTTTTCACAGATCTCAGCTCATATCATAGATAATAGTGTTTATATGAACCTAGTCATTAATATCTATAAGATTGTAAAAAAAAATAGATAATTCTGATATACTTGAATTTAATTTGCGAATATATATATAGTTAGAAATCAAACGAGAAAAATAATATTACTGGGAACTGACAAGCACCTGGCAATGTGCAATATTTTATACAAAATGAATGCTGATAATAATAAACCAAATAGTAATTTGGTCTGCACTCACCATTTGTTTGGACATCGAGCTGGATGCAATTTTGCAAGCACAGAACATAAAAGACATGGGTAAAACTGAATGTTCATTCTACAAGCACAGAAAAATATGGGCATATGGTTAAAAATGAATGTTCATTCTGCAAGCACAGACGATTATGGACATGGTTAAAACTGAATGTTTATTCTGCAATCACAGAAAGTTATGGACATGGGTCAAACTGAATGTTCATTCTGAAATCATAGAAAAATATGGACATGGGTCAAACTGAATGTTCATTCTGAAATCACAGAAAAATATGGACATGGGTAAAACTGAATCTTCATTCTGCAAGCACAGAAAATATGGACATGGGTAAAACTGAATGTTCATTCTGAAAGCACAGACAGATATGGACATGGGTAAAACTGAATGTTCATTCTGAAAGCACAGAAAAATATCGGACCGTGAATGATGGGTAAAACTGAATGTTCATTCTACAAGCACAGAAAAATATGGACATGGTTAAAAATGAATGTTCATTCTGCAAGCACATAAGATTATGGACATGGTTAAAACTGAATGTTCATTCTGCTAGAACAGAAGATTATGGACATGGTTAAAACTGAATGTTAATTCTGCTAGAACAGAAGATTTTGGACATGGGTAAAACTGAATGTTCATTCTGCTAGAACAGAAGATTATGGACATGGGTCAAAATGAATGTTCATTCTACTAGAACAGAACATTACAGACATGGGTAAAACTGAATGTTCATTCACCATTCTACAAATGTTGATGGTCTCTTCATTGCACAGCATTCAAAAACAGTTCCTGGGTCTGATTCTGACATTAAATATCACTGAAATTATGTACTCTTACTGAGAAATCATATTACGGAAATCATCTACTCTCTACAGAAATCAATATACTCTCATATATTTGTCACTCCTACCATACATGACTCAGTAAATTAAATTTCATTGAGAATATTTCAAATAGAACAAAGCTGTTGTGTACACTTGAGTATGCTTTGACACAATGAACACGTGCTCTAAATGTATTGAAAGTAATAGGATCAATATGCAACTACTGTTATCAATGTTTGCTGGAATGTCTTTATTGAATATTTAACAAGCAGAATGCATGTCATATAGAACAATTATTTCAAATGAATAACAGCACTGTGCATTCTATATATGGATTTCCCATTTAGTAGTTCTGTAAGCAATAAACTAAATGTCAAAAATTCTTAAAATTAAGTGTTTGGACCATTGGGCATGAAATTGGAGAGAATGTCTGTGAGATGTCATGCGCTTGGTAGTAGAAATTAATTCGAAATTATAAAGATGGTATACATAATAATGATCAAAATCATTTAGAAGTGCTAAATGCATGTTAATGATCAATGATTGGGAAAATTCATGGTACTAGTAACTAAATGCTGTATACATGGTCTAAACATGCTTATGGCTTATACATTGAGAAGGTCAATGAACATGTGGACCAATGCATATGCAAGATCCAAATTAATGCTGATCAAGGTTTTGCTTTTTCATGGCTACCACATTGATATAGTCAATGACCATAGTGGACCATCCTGATCTATTATGATCATGGTTATTGCATGTGTATGGCCAATGCATTGATATGGTCACTAACAAGAAATTGCAAAATCATGACACTGACCTTTGAGCAATAAATAATTGATTTATACATACTTTAATACATAGAAATATTTCACGCTTAAGTATGGTTACATTTGGTGAGATGGCAAGTGCTTGTCCATGAAAGGGGTTTGCAATTACACTTGTTCATCCATGATGTCCACGAAAGAGAAACATCGTGGGAAATAGCTACTTTACAGCAAAAAAAAATGGTTATATCAGGTGTTATGTTGTTATTTTGTTGTTAAAAATTCCTGTTAAGATATCAAAGTTGTTGACAATTTAATGATTAATTGGTGTAAGAAAAAAACTTCCACAGTGATTATAAAAAGCATCTAGTCCTGATATATTAGAAGCTTGAAGTTACACTGGCAGACAAATTAATGCTCTAGAAAATTGATACACACCAAAATTAACAAGTATTTAATTTACAGCATATCAAGGAAATTAATAGTACCTGATGAACCAAACGTTGCTGGGATAGGCACGAAAGAGTAAAATAAATGGAATTCATCGTCTGACAACCGTGAAAGATGCCATAAGTATCCATGTTTTCTCGAATGTTGATTAATTGAGTAACAGTCTCAAAGCATTACATTGGTACCAAAACAGTCAAGAGATGTGCCAATCAAAATAAAAACTGATTTGAGGCGTATTGAGCACTAGGTAACTGAAAAACAGATTTTAAGAGGTAGTCAGTCCTCTATTTATATGATTATCGCCAACATAACCACTGTGTCAGAACATTACATGAGCTATATCAGACAACACTGATAAAAGAATCAAAGCAACAATTTTGAAGAAGAGCGTAATGATGTTTTGGGGGCCCGATGCCAAATTCAAGTACTTGTGCATGAAGCAAACAACACAGCACTGATTTATATCTTCGGCCGTGAAATACAGGTTATTTGGAACAGCTTAGAATATCTGATGCATATTTTGTATATGCACATGATATTGACAATTTGAAAGTGGTGCTCCATAAACGGTATTTCACAAAAATATGGTCAACTTGACAAAAAGGAAATACTTGGCCAATTTATCTGTGAAGTGTGTTCAGTAGACATAATAATATACTTATATCCTTGGAATAAATGGATGTTTCAACACCTGAAATATTGCTTTAAATCTGTTAGTGCAGCTCTCATATATATTTCCAACTGAGACTGAAATTTCACTGTGTTTTCTTGCGACAGATTCCTCATGTCAATCTGCAATTGCTGCTTTGGAGAAAGTGAAATCAGATCAAATCTTTGCGAAATAGTATAAAACATTAGAACTTTTTTCCAGGTGCTAGAAATGATTTGATTTTATCTTATGTTGATGATAGGTCTAAAACCATGAAGCCATCATCTCTTTGGCGCCAAAATTGGACAAGCGATATAAACAAGAGAAACAGGTATCACGTTGTTGCATAATGATCATCCGATCTTGTGAAAAGATTTCTTAATCTGAAATAAACTTTTTTGATAAGACTTTAAAACAGCAAAAATAATATTTGGTTGTCATTAGTGTTCGTATGAAGAAAACAAACTGTTTTATATGCTGTCAATAGTTTTGATGTCTGAAGATGTGTTTGTTGTATTGCAAATGCCAAACTTTTATATAACTAAACGCCAACATTTATTAACTACAGCTAGAGAGTAAACAGCACAACTTGGCTTCAAAGATGAAATCTTTCCCTGGGACAGTTTTGTAATATATAGCGAATTGATATGTACATGATTTATTTTAGCAAACTAGAAATAACTGTTATCATGAGAATTACTGCCTAATAATTCTTAATAGAAACATTAATGACATGTATTACAATTACCAGCGAGTAAATTTGCATATAAAGATGAACATTAATGGAAAATCACAATGTGCGCAAGTTAGTTTAAATCACTAGTTGCAATAAGTGAACAGATGTGAAAACATTTATTGTAAATACCTCACTTTATAGTTGATATAGTTCCTAGCTGTGAAATCAAATTAATAAACAAACTTGCAATTATATAAATTGACTAGGAAATTAGTTGGCAAGGGGTTTGAGTTGGTTTATTAACAAAGAATTTACTCAGCTGTTATCATATTTGCTTATATTTTATAAATACTCAACACAATATTGTTGATAGCAATTTTTGGTGATGTCATTATTTTCAGCGCAAATACTAAAGTAAGATTTAAAAATTATTATGCTTTTGTTATGAATTATTAAATCTTATCTATTTAAAAATGTCATTATTAATACTTGTCCAGTCAGCAAGCACCTGGCATTTTCTACAAACCCAAAATAAATGTACTTGTCTCTAAGCATTTGGCAAGCCACTAAGAGCAAAAACTGGAATGCAAACACAACAACAAAACCACTGTTTTCAAATATTCTGTCACCAGTTACATGTCAAAATGGTAAAAATTGACAACAAAGAGGCAGGTTTTGCAAAAGTTATTACAGTGAGTATCTGAGATATTAAATCCAGGCCTTACCAGGCCAAAATTTAGCAGGCACCCTTCACATCAAAGACGCTTGCTCTGGGCTAAAGGGGGTTTAATGCATGTGTGCAAAGTTTCATCCCAGATAAGCTGTTGCCGTCTGCATAAGCTAATCAGGGATGACACTTTCTGCTTTTATGATAATCTTTGTGTAAAAGAAGTCTTTTCTTAGCAAAATCCAGTTTGAGTGGAGATCGTCGTCCCTGATTGACCTGTGCCGCATGGGCTAATCTGGGATGACTCTTTACGCACATGCATTTAACCCCATTTTCCCAGAGCAGGACTACTATGTATCAGTGGATAGGCACTTACAAATATCAGATAATTCCATGTTAAGTTACTTAAGCTACGTACATAGGTAATATCTGATCTTGTATCATAAAAAAAAACATGTATCTGATAAAACGATGTATTACTGTAATAAATTGTTTTCAACACATTCACTGTTGCAAATGAGGTAATTTCAGCAATTTCATATAAAAGGTCCATTTGTTCACCTGAATTTCAGAAGATGGGATTGGGGCCAAAGCCCTGAAGTACTTGGGAAAGTTCTTCACATCATGTTGATTTTGATGAATCATTTCATCTACGCATGTGGTCTAGTCTTGGGTTTTGAACGCTTACCTGCTTCCGACATGCGTTTCAGTTCTGGGAGTCTTTCCAGCTGCTTTCATGTATTGCCCATCGCCTTGTACATGTTTCGAACATTCCATGTACCGTAGTTGTGGTCACTGGTGGAGATGATGAACTTCTGTCTGACGGCCTCCAGCTGAGTCTTGCTTTCTCCGCCCAGCATCATATGCCCTCAAGCAAGAGGTCAATCTTCTCGCAGGTCCGCAATTTCTGTTGTTTTGCTGTTTGGCATTTTGATAGAAATCAGTTTTTTCACAGGGTAGGGTAGCTAACCCTACACCCAACCCTCTCACTTTTTTCTCTGCGCCCTTGAGACTACCTTTGACGGAGTTTATGAATTTGATGAATATCCAATCCAAATAGTTTGACATTAGGAAGAAAAATACACAATTTTGTCTGGTGAATCATGTGGAAAAAAGTTTCTTTTGTCGCCCACTCTTACTCCAGAGTGTCAAACATTTCATGGCAACAGATCCAGATACGTTTCATGAAATTTTTGCATGGGTGTCATCATAAAAATAATCAAGAAATCAATGCATAAAAAATGCTGACAAAAAACTTTGTTTTCCTAGGTACACATTAAACATACACACAACACCAAAGATGGATTCCCAGGTGGGTAACATGGGAACATTGTAACCGCTTTTTTTGTTTTGAATTTTTATCTGATATCTGGTGATAGCAAGAGCCTCTAGAATCAGCCAGGGCATGTCACTGATAAGCCCTTGGCTGCACAACACAATACACCAAGGAAAACATGCATTTGACAGCAACCAGATTGAGTATGTGGGTTTTAAATCAAGCAGACATTTCAACTACAAGGTTGGCAGGCTTAGTGGGAACTTTGGAAGGCTTGGTAGAGGTTGGGAAGCCTAGACACAGAGTTGGGAGTTTGGTTCAAGAAGGCAAGACTGCATTTAAAAGCTGCCAAAACATGAAACACACTGCTTTGTATCATGGCATGGACGAAGTTTATGGCAAGTTTTACAATTTTACACTGCTATTATACAATACTGAACCCTGAGCACACAACTGCACAAATTGTTGATGTTCTTACTGTTTTGCAATCATTATTTAAATTGTGTATGAGTTGCTTATTAAATACTTCTAATATGATCAACTAATAAAATCACAAATTACCATGTAACTTCCATACTGATTGTTCAGTTTTTGACAACTCCTTCACTTAAAAGCAAACTAGGTATTTCTATTGTTTCAACAGATAAACAATCAAAAGAGTGCCATTGCCACACAAAAAAGCCAATCAATAAAGTATTTTTTGAGGTTAATATTGGGAAATCTCAATAGTTTTTTATTGATATTGTTTATTTGACTGATGACTAAATTGGTCTGGAACTTTGAGTTGGTTCCTCAAGAGCACCACTTTGTCTCAGCTAGTATTCTTGAATCTTCTGCCAAGTTATTTTAAAATTGATCCATGTTGTACAAAACTACACTGAGGACAATCTGTAAGCTGATGATTTCTCATATTTACCTGTGACCTTGAACTGGGATCTTGACCTGGAACCTAGAGACCTGGCTTTTGAATGTGATAATCTGTCTGAATATACTTGCCCTTTCTTCCATCCAATGTTAAATTCCATTCATGTTGTACAAAGATTTCTCTGAACAAAGTGTTGACCTTTCACCTTGTACAGTCACTTTGACCTAGTACTTTAATAGGAGCCAAGTTCCTGTGTGCAATCTGACTTAACTTAATACTTGTCATTTCTGCCAAGTTTTGTGCAAATTCAACCATAATGACCACAGTTAAGCTTAGGAAAGTCTTAATATCGGCCTGCTACACCATTCTCTGAGTACAAGTACCCGTTTTTTGTATTTGTTACTTTTACTGTACTTTTACACATAAAGTCATGAAGCGAAAATATATTTCTGAAAATGTGTTGTCATATGTCTTAAAATATTACCATTCTGAAAAGACAAAAGAAAGATATTACACTCTGCAACACACCTTTCTCAAAATGCTACCAGGAGTGCCACTTGATGACATTCTGTAATGCAATATATTCAGTTTTGGCAGGTAGACAGCAGCGATCTATATCACCAAATGTGCAGTCTCTTGGTGCGCACTTAGTGTAAACAATGAAATAATGAGTATGCAACAGTGAGAACTGATTAATGACAAGTTTAAAAGACGTCATGAAACATCAGTGATAGTTGATTTTTTGTGATTTTTTTGTGAGAGTAGTAAGTGCTTTTAGGTTCACAAAAGTTCTCAAAAAAGACCAATGATCTATGAGACAAATGGCACATACCAATGCCATGTTACACAATAGACAAGTGCTTTAGAACCCCACCTGACAGAAAGGATGACTAAAATATATCTACGACAGCAGACAAGTTGCTGTCACTCCTCTTGGAACATGGTCGGAGAAGAGAAAACAAATGTCTTCAACCATGACTGCCACTGTCAGACTTAAATGATATATGTCAACATAGGAATACAGCAACTACAATCGATTACAGGGAAGCTACAAGAACGCATGCTAAAGGAACCCCAACAATACGTCAAAATGAACTGCAGCGGTAGATTTCAGATACCACTGTTTATAGTGTCTAAAAAATGTAAACAAAAGAAGCAGTAACTAAAACAAAAGAAGCAGTAACATAAATGAAAATATATTAATCTCCTCTCTTATCTTACAATCCCTTCAAACACAATCATAATTCAATCACCGCTACTTAATGAAAACACAATGAGCAACGGCACCTTCAATAATGATTGTATTTTCCCATCAAAGAAATTTGTATTTCATTCAGCCATTGCATTATAAAAAATGATGGGTTTCCTTTGCGAAACAATGCCTGGTATTTATCCTTTTGTATTAACATACATTCAACGAAGAGTAAACACCAAGCATGTATGTGTAAGCTATTTCTGTAAAAGATATTGTCCTCTTTCTAGACCAATCCTTTGTTCCGTTGCAAAACTGCCAACAACAACAAAAAACTCATCATAATAGACAACAGTTATTGTCTTATTGAACTTCACAACTGTCATAGTGACAGCATTATCAGGGAAATCTTCAGACCATGCAACATGCTATAAAACGTTGATAATTTGGCCTACCCCTTTGCATGCTGGGAAATTTGTCTTCTGCTAAAATAAGCATTTTCTTCGATTTTTTTCAAACAATACTATCAGAATAGCAAACGTTATGTGGCGTCTCATCTGGATCCAAACTGTTTGCAAAGGCCTTCAAAATTCGGTTCCCGCACTGAAAGAGTTAAACACTTGCCATGACTTAGTATTGCATGCATCCAGCAATACAAAATAACAAAGAGAAGATTTCTACTGGAAGCAACATTATTATCTTCTCTTACATGCTCTTTTTGTTGTGGTGAATCAAGAATCAAGTTTGAAGTACTTCCTTACTCAATACATTTTGTGTAAAAAAAACACAACATGTTTACGTGTTTCATGCAACATACACCCACAATGAAAATGTACTACATGTGCTTCATGCTTTGGAAGCAGGGTAGCAAAGTTCAATTAAAAGGAGCTGGCCTTCTCCAAGCCATCCTGTCATGAGTATTATACTACACCCTATTATGTTTTGAAATACAGAAACTTGAAACTTTGCAATTTTCTTACATACTAAATAAATAAATAAAACTACATGTATATAAATATATAATTATATATACATACAAAGTATATCTAGTACGTACATATTGATTCCCAAAGTTTCATTCGTTTTAAAAGTTCTTTAATTAAAAAATCATGTTTTGTAAATCATGAGTCAATAAAATGAAAAACTATTTACAGATCCGTTGCATCAATCTTGAAACCACAAGCCTGTTAGGCTGAGATGTTTTATAGACAGCAAAAAGGAAATGTTCAATTGTTGTTATCAATTGCTTACGCTAATGATACGTATATATTAAATTTCATATATTTTTTTAAAAAATGAAGAGCTCTGATTCAGGACGTCTGCCTGCATTGTTAAGGAAAAGTCGATAGTTTCGTTATTTGTCTCTTCAGCATCCATCACCACAAATTACACATTTCTTCATTTAGGACGATTTGATACTGATGTTAACAACAAGTAGCCTGCATATAGTCAAATAAGAAAGTATTTTTGGATAGGGTTTAAGTTGTCTTAACTCTTTCAGTGCTGGAACCGAATTTTGAAGGCCTTTGCAAACAGTTTGGATCCAGATGAGACGCCACAGAACGTGGCATCTCATCAGGATCCAAACTGTTTGCTATTCTGATAGTATTCTTTGAAAAAAATCTAAGAAAATGCTAATTTTAAAAATTCAGCAGACGACATTTTAGCAGACAACAAATTTCCAAGCATGCAAAGGGTAAAAACAGAATTTGACTATGGTCCCAAGAGTGCAGCACCAAGCCTTTTCTCTCTGGAGCTTTCTTCGATTGCCAAAGTGAAAAATAGTGCCTGAGACCACACCATTCCACTATTAGTAAATATTTTCATATCCAACAGAGACTGAACCGACTAACCCTTCCACCGCACCCCTATTTCTTGGTGCATTGCGAATACCTTGCCAATGTTATAAAGCATATCAGTCATTTACCTGCCGACAACATAAAAGAACAAACAATTGGTGGATAGCATTTGTGGCATAGCCTACATATTGCAGCATCGCCCAACACCTCTGTCATATTCAATACAGAATATTCATTGCTATGTCAATGTGACCCATCAATGTTAATGTGAGAAAAAAATCTAATAGATCACTTTGTATGTCATCAATAAACCTGATTGAGCATGACAGCGTCTTTATATTACTCAAATTGCACACACAGAAGTCATTACTGTTAAGTCTTACACTGTTATAAGCATTGTTTTTTTGTGGGTGATTTTTCTATGCTTTGTTTTTTTCATTCTTGAACCAATCATAATTCTATAACTTAATACTATGTTCCTTTGTACTTTCTCTAGGTAACTAATGTTTTGCATTTTGTTATGTTTTTAAAAGAGGAAAAATCTTTGTACCAATATATCAATCACCTTCAATAACAACAGCAAATTTGCTTTTATTTGTAAAAACAATAAATTAACACAGTTTTGATCTCTGTGTGCAATAGTTAAACCTTTCCCACTTGGAAGCAAAGTGAAAATGGCTATGTGCAAACAGCATAAAACCAGAACAGCCTGCGAGTTATAACTCGCAGTCTGTTCAGGTTTTATGCTGTTTGCTGCTCATCAGTATCTTAGAATTGGAAATGTGGCCTTTAACACTTTAGTAAGAAAGGTCTTTTATTAAATTTCACTTTCTAGGGACTACTAATGTGTCAAAATACGTATCTAAGTGGTAAAGGGTTAAGAGTTATTTGCCCCTTCCTTCCCATCCACATTTCAGATGCACACAAAAAACTTAACAAGATCCTAGCATGAAACAATATCCTCCTACTATTCACCCGTTAGGTATGTTATCACTGATGTGAATTACAATCATTCACAACTACGAACCCCCCACAAAAGGCAATTCACATGTATCTATTGATTGTTTTTGCTATATTTAAATGATAAACTTTGATAACGGTCTCATTATTTAATTCAAAATCGATGCAGTGACTGTATGGGAGTGACCTATTGTTTCGGCAGCATATACTCGAGCAAGCATGTATTGCCTGTAATCAGATAAACTTTTAAACAATTAATGATTTTTTATCCTTCAAATGGTATTAAACACTGATAAACAACCAGTCTGAGTACACAAACAATTAATTTTCTTGACTCTAACAATCTCGTATTACAACCAAAAATGTTTGGACAACAATCTTAGAAATCTGTGGTGATACTTGTTTATCGAACATTAAGAAGGATTTATTCTATGATATGGAATAAAAACTTTATGTAAGTGAATCATAATTTTATAAC
This sequence comes from Dreissena polymorpha, assembly GCF_020536995.1. Classification (NCBI taxonomy): domain Eukaryota; kingdom Metazoa; phylum Mollusca; class Bivalvia; order Myida; family Dreissenidae; genus Dreissena; species Dreissena polymorpha. The sequence continues at coordinate 77,749,828 of NC_068357.1, read as the reverse complement.
CTTTTAATTGTCTCTTAACTAAACCAAGGATTTTCATTTTTAATCTTGCAATTTCTAAAAGGGAATGCTGGTATTATGAAACGTTTAACAGTTAACAAATAGATTTGGAAACATTATTACATTACCTTATGAAAGTCATAACTTTTAGGATTAGCAATACATTTTTTTTTTTTATTAATGTTTTTTTTTTTAACTTTAAAAAAATAAATACCTAGGTATTCTTAAGTGACTTTTTCCATTAAATAAAACACATTTTCGTGTACAATAAACATTCTACACCAATAACAATGGACATCTGAATATCAAATCAAAATATAGACATTACATCTCTGAGATTCCATTTGATAAATGTTTCACCACCCACTAATCATTTCAACGACTGAAATATTTATATCCATGCTCTCATCATATATCACACTCAATAATTTTCTCACGGTTTAAGGTATTTGATCATATTGACTATTAAAGTAAATAAAGATCCCATATCGTTGATAGATGACATCATATCGTAAATAGGCAAAAGCTGGCCTCACTGTATGAGTATTGAAATATAGTTGCTTTGAGATGAATGCAAAATGGGAGGGTTATTTATTCTTTTAATTATATTAAACATGCAAAATATTTAAGTGATAAATTAGTGCAAGGGAATTACACAGCATTGAAATATTAATTCAACATAAAACATAAATATTGATTATAAAATAGATGACAAAACAGCAGATTTAAAATAATTTTTGGCATGACGCTCCTCAAGTAGTCAAAAGCCGAAAATAAACTTTCTGTTCTGTAAGCAACATTATGTTGACGTAAATGTACGAAAGTTAAACAAAAAATAATGTGCTCGATTATTGCCTAGAACAAGAGTTTAATTAAGCTCAAGCAAACATAAAATTTACAAATAGTTAATTACATATGCAAACTTTTTAAATCCTGTTCTATGAAATATTTGTCCAGCGTCAAACCAATGAATCTTTCTTCATTGTCAAAAGTGGAAACTAGACGCATAAATTAATGTATGTATTTGTCACCAGTATATACATTTTGTAGTTAAAATAATAATCTTCATATTATTGTTCATGTTGCTGCTGGTTGTTTTGTTCCTACTGTTTTCCTCCACAGACAAATCACACTGATTAAGATAATCTAAATGAAGCCTTTATTTTTTATTGAAACCCTGAGAAAAATAAAACCATCATAAGCCTTAATGAAACTGAATGTGTGTTAATTAAGACAGATAATGGCCAAGTGTATTTGATAACCAGGTAACAGATGCTGTTACTGATAAAGTAAAGATGTTGCGAAAGCTACAAAAATAGCTCAAACTTTGGCGGCATGTTTTGCCTAGGATTGCAGAAAATGTATTACACAATTGATCAGTGAGTAAACACTGCTAACTTCTCCAAAATCTGAAGCGTGAGAAAGTTCAACTTTTCTACCCTGGATGACATCCACTCTATATTAATCCCACTTAGATATAAACATGGAAAGGCATTTATATTTCAAGCCACATCAGGAGATACACACTGAGTTAGGAGTTTAGAACTTGAGAGAGGTACCCAGTTGGCTAAAACCTTTGGATCTGTTACAATAGGTAAGGGTTTTAACAAACACTTGAAGCAAGAAGTGGGTCCCACTTTGTTGTAATCAAAAGAGATCAGGTATATATCACTGTTGATGTCAGTTTAAGTTAATCACTTTGTGATGTTAGTATTCAACCGAATAGAAATATGAAGAAGACTTTATGGCATTGATGTAGATCGAAATATAGACTCCAAGTAATTCAGAGACGAGATGCTATCAAAGTTGATTTGAAGGTGAGATAAGGGGTGAAATGGAGGACAACGAAAGTTGCTCTGTTGTATTTCACATTTGAAATGTCTTGCTCATCATGTTTAGACTATGGTCATGGAAAATATTTCTTATGTCATCAAATGATCATGATGGTGCTAGCCTCCTAGTCAGGCTAGTGTACCAATGGCGACGTCAAGCACTTAGCTGGATTGTGATAACAGACATTTTATCATCCAGGCTTACGATTTGTGTAACAAAGTTGTTGTATTGATATTTGACCTCATATTACGGAGAGATATTCATAATTATCAAGAAACACGTTACATGCAATGTTTTCCGAACACCTTTTCCCGGAAAGTGCTATCCGCCAAAATTATCTGGCGTCATTATTATCGCAAAACATATCAGGCTACGTACCAATTTTAAACATGAATAAACTCTTTACCCCCGTCTCTGGCGCTGGAGTATATTAAATGTTCAGTCACATCTAACGCGAGATCTGTTTAATTCTAATTTCCTTAAATACTTAATGCGATCCACTTGCTCAATCTTTTATAATTCGGCGTTTTAATCGACCGACTTGTCAATAAAAATAAACGATTTGGGCCTTCGTTTCATACGCAACATTATTTTCAAAATCATCGTTCCCATGACATGGGAAGTAAATTTCATGTTGCACATGAGCAGTCGCGCTGAAAATTACATCTTGATAATCATCGTTTAAGCAAAGCCAAAAAATTACCGTATAGAATCAATCTTGACGTGTTTAAAACATAAGTTAATGTCGGCACAAAAAAGCGCACGCGATTTCTATGCAAATAGCTCTAACAGTTCATTTGCAATAAGAAAGCCATGGTAACATTTTCAACACATCTTAGTTTCAGGTAATTGAAAGTTAAATCAATTTTGCAATAAGACCCTATTATTTGCCGTCGGGTTCTTTTCTATAGACGTTATCGCAACCGACAATAACAAAACAAAAGAAAGCAACGGAGTTCATCGAATGAGTCGTCACACCTACAAAAACATCAACCAAACGAGGGAATTGCTACCTTTTGTCCTGACAGAAATTTGATCACAGATAGTATCGTCTGCCGCTTTCCCACGTCTGCGCGTGGAGATCCGCTGTTATGGGTTTGTAAGCAATGGGGCTCAGGGCTCATCCTTCGTCTGGCATGAGCCCGATATTTACACTATGGTCTCATGATTGCTCATAACGGAGTACGTGCTTATAATATTTTCACCGGTTATCATTTGTATCATTTCTGTTAATCTAGTCCCGTGTGCGAATTCTTACTGCGCGGTAGCGTTCGGCAAAACAAAGGCGGGATTCGTAGACGATTAACGCATCTTGGACGTTGATAAAGAAATGTTGGAATACCGTGATCTCTTGCCCATCGTCTAGCGCCATCTATCGACCAAACAAGGCGAGAAAACGACACGGGGTGGGCAAACAAATTGGCAACCAACAAAGCGTTAAAATATTTTTCAGCGCTGGATGTGTCTTGTTTTAAAAATAGTTAAATGATTAGATTAAATGAAGTGTGTGGATTAGTGTGTCTGTCTACTGAAGTGGATTACTAATTCATATAGTGCGGGAAATTATAGTGAACATAAAATAACACTGAGTTCAATGGCATCGTCATAAATAACAGTCTGGGATTCACTTGTTTGAAAATATTAATAATGATTTGTGACTTCTATTCTTGATAAACTTATATTCAGCGTTTTCATATATAAAACAAGGATTAAAAACAGGATTCCAGTGTTCTATGAATATGTTCACACTCGGAATATGTACATTCTTTCGATATGTAGTGATTATTAATTAAGTTGAAATGTGGGCTTTATTAATAAATTATCAATAATTAAAACGCGAACTTAATCATCGTGTCATATCAGACTTGAAAGTTTTCAATTACTTTGTGCATAAAATATTGTTCAGATGTGCATATGCTTGGTTTGCATATAATTGAAAACAAGCCGTGCGACATTCATGGGTTCAGCGTTCTCATTTCGCCAAATATGACTTCATAATGCGTCTGCAGGTGATATACGAGTTAATGTGTCGTTTTGTTGAGTAATTTTTATATGAAGTTATCATGTTAGAAGGTCGTGGGAGAGTACACACTTTCCCGTCAAGTGTCGTTGTTAAATCATTTTCTTCAAATTTAGCGGATATTATATCCGTTTTGAATTTCAATGTAGTGTCTTGCTCCGAGGTTAAGTTTACTTGCGCTTGAAACATAATCTCAAAACGGAAAATAACTAAAAAAACCTCTTGTGTTCACTAAAACAGGCTAACTGTATTTAAAATAAACCATTTAGTCCAAGTTCAGTGGTTCTTATGAACAAAACGATCTCATTTGATAACCAGCTACTGTGATCCCCCTTACGGTTACATTTAAGTCTTTCATATACAAATATGTAAATCTGGCGAATATGCTGCGGAACACTGTTGCATTAAGAAAATCAAAAAATTATTTTGAATGAACAATATTTTTACAATTTTGAGGTCCATTGCTGATAATTTGCATACCCGTGTTTAGAGTACAATGGAGACTACCAGTCTTCGGCCTATTTCGGACAAAACCGAGAATGCGCGTGTCGATGGTGTCCGAAGAGATCCGAGTGTATTGAGTAGTGCTAATAACTGCAGGCTCGGGTATCATTTAAGATCCTGGGACCTATCTTCACTTAAGATGATCTTAAAAAGAACTTAATTTATCTTTGTAAAATACGATGATAACCAGCTTGAACTGTTCTGTATATTATTTTATTGTATTTGTAGGTATACCCCAAGCTGCGGAAGTGTTAGGATGTCGTAACGAGAGTCACATTGCAAAGAAGGATTTCAGGTTTGTGCTTTATCGGTTTATGGCATTATGTGTTTGGGAACTAATCGATGTTTTATTAGTCGTCTATATAAACCTTTCATTTCACAGAAATGCGTTTGTTTCCAAATACAATCAGAGCAAGATGCTGTAAAGGCCACTCACGTTTAACCCTTTGCATGCTGGGAAATTTGTCGTCTGCTAAAATGTCGTCTGCAGAATTTCTAAAATTAGCATTTTCTTCATTTTTTTTCAAAGAATACTATCAGAATAGCAAACAGTTTGGATCCAGATGAGACGCCACGTTCTGTGGCGTCTCATCTGGATCCAAACTGTTTGCAAAGGCCTTTAAAATTCGGTTCCCGCACTGAAAGGGTTAACATAGCTCAAGGCACATTGATCTATTGCCTAATCGCAACATACAAGTTTGTTCAAGAAGTACCACCCCCATCACCAATACCATCATCGCAACACCGTCGACACCACAATCAACTCCACCATCATCACCAAAACCATCGCTACAGCCATCATCATCATTATCATCGTCATAGAAACCACTACCATCATCAGCATCATTATCATCATCAACAACAACTACATCACTGACTATCAAATATTCCATGTGATCAGTTGTATCGTCACATCATGGGCCATCTATCAAAATGCAGGAAACCACTGACAGTAGTTTAGCCGTATCACAATGATCGGTGTTGTTGGTTTGTATTTATCTTAATTTTATCTTTTCACCGACGACACCCTTAAGTGCCATACTATTTTTATTTCCCCTTTTCGCCTTCTGTACAAGCGCATGCCCCCACCAAACCTACCACCCCTGATTACATTAATTAAAGGGGTTGTGTACATATTTTCTCCAGCTTATTTTTCCTGTACTATTATAATTGTGTTTCAGATCAAAATTTATGTAACAGTGAAAAAACAAACATTAATTTTCTGTGCAAACTTTAACTTATTACTGATTTCTGCCCTTTTGCTGTTTTGTTATTGCCTTTTTACGAAAAAATAGCTTGTTTAGACAAGTTTCTGCAACTAATCAGACATCACAGAACAAATGAGTCAAATACGATTTATTTTACCAATTCAGGTTGTATAATTTTTTTGCGAAACTTTTCCCAGACCCATACAGCCTCTTTTTTAATTGACTAATGCCAACATTTCGTGTTTACCTCTATTTAAATTAGACAAAGCGTTTGATTCAAAATAGAATTATTCGATATCCGACAGTCCATTAAATGCTATCTTTGTATCCCAGCTATGGCGATAATTTATTCATAAAAACGCGTATATGATTGAGCTATCAGATTCGTATTAAATTACTGATAAAATTTCTCAATATCTTGTTCGCAAGCACAAAACGTGGGAACTCAATAAACGAAAAACAGAACATGTGAATTACGGTGTTAAAACACATTTTATAACTCAAACCATAATTACGTATAATTTTCCTTTTAATTCTCTACAAAGCGAAGAGGTATATGTGAAGTTATGGTATGACAGGAATAAACAATACATTTCGATTGTTGTTGCATTTGGGTTCTAATATAGTAGTTGTGTGCATATAAACACATGCTCATCTAGGGTATACTTCAAGTATTAACCGAATTCTTTTTTTTGGGGGGGGGGGGACTCCCCAGTAATTTTTTGGCCATATAGTGTGTTAGAAGCGTTTTGCATATATTGACACGAAACACATATGATTAATGTCATCTTTATAAATAAAAGGGATAAGTTCACAGATTGTTAAACACAAATATGTAATTTAATACCAAACCGAGATTCTAACCAGAGCCCTCTAGAAACAGAAGCTAGTGTGTTACCACTGCGCCGCACTGGCTGTTATATACTTTGGCGAATTATAAACGCTATGTTACTACATCTTCAAGCTTATTGAGGTAAAGCGGTACAACCGCTTTATTACTTTGCCGACTTTGCCGATAAAATTGACCAGAAATTGGTGGGTTGACATTAGAACTGGTATACTACTTGGTCACAAATTCTAATTTATCGTGATCAATTTCTTTTATATTTTCACAAAATGTGTCAAACGTGTCTATGATTTATCATACACAAATACTCGTCTTCATTTTTAGCAAAAATATCAGCATGCGTGTGTTGTTCTCTGTTATCGAAGTGCCAGCCGTTAACAAAGTATCCGCATTATCGGCGTGCAATGCTAAGCAAATGTGTTATCAAAAGATTTTTATAACAGATTTGTTTCCAGTTCACAATATCTACAACTCCTACAAGTTGTTAAACGCTGGCAGAAACCCCAGTGGTCGCAAGTTCGAATCGAGTTATAAACCCTTCCTTAATGAATTTATTTGGATTATGGTGCTGTTTTAGCTGTGCATATAATATAGCAGCATGTCTGTAACTTCACTCTTACATTCTCACTTAGTACGCCAACGTCCGCTATTATTGTTAGCGTTGGATACCAACGTTACATGCACAATACGATAGCTTGTTGTGAGTAACTAATGACCAATTTGTTGTTGTTGTATAGATGTATGATTCATAATTTACATCTCTGAAGTGGGAATACATTAACATTTATATCGATAGAATCTGAGTGTTTCTCAATCGCCAAGTTTGCACACTATATCAACTTTTATCAGACCGAGTTTGGACCAAACAAACGATTTGAAGCATGGTCTGCCTGCAAACCGTGTATACACGAGACATCAAAGGGAACCAAAAGAATGTTTGTCTTCGAGGACAGGCCACGAAAAGTGGACTGTATATAATGGCGTTGTTTAACCACATTAACGCACTCGACCTCCTACGCGATACAGGCGTTGCATTGAGCATTTTAGGGTTTGCTTTCGTTATAATAATGTTGCCAAGGTCCTTCAAGCTTGTCGAATTTGAATATCCTTGGTTCGTTGTGGTTTATAATCATGACTGGTTCCCGTTCTTTCAAACTGTGGAGAATTTTTTTAACGAAATTGTGTAAAGGAATTGGTCTCATTATGTCATACAGTTACGGTAAGGGTGTGAGCTTTTCAGCAAGGCTACCCGGCTTCAATGTCTGTTCAATGTCTGTTCCTGAGCTTCAATAGTACACACCATACCGGACAGGTGGGATTTCCTTCGGGTACTCCGCCTCCCCCTCCCCACACCCCACATCACAAGATACAATCAAAATTGAATATCTTTTAGTATAAAAGCTTAACATTGCTGCTAAAATTCGAAATTCGGCTTTTGTAAGTCTAGTAAGCTTATTAAGTTGGAATGCTGAATCCGCATATAATGCAGCAACAGACGCGGAAGGACCTCATACGCGTGAAAATACAAGCACACCGCAGGCTTTTCAAGTTTACTTCAAAGAATGCATGGAAATGACTAAACCAGACATTTTTCAACTTTGAAAATGTATCAGCCATGATTTATTAAAATGTGTCATAATTTTTATATCAGACATTCCTTTCTTATAGTATATTGTTTTCCTAAATGTTAAACATTTTTTCTCTCATTTTCTCAATAGATCTTTGTGACGTAGTAGCATGAAGAGCATGACGAACAATTCAATACCTGAAAAGGCTAACATTTATCTGCGTTGGGTCTTTCGTTCTTGTTGAAATATAAATTAGAAAGGTAATATCAGCAAAATGAACAATTTGACAAAATACCACAAACCATATTTGATAAATAACAATAATTTGATTTAAAAAAATCGTAATCGGCAAATAGATTTGTCTTTCTTCTTAAGATTATGAATTGTTTGAAAGTTTATGTCTGACAAAATTTAGTAGGATGCGTTCGTCGCATTCCACCTAACATGCCATATATAGATATGAGTCGCGTTTTGAGAAAACTTGGCATACTGCACGTGCTTAAAGTGTCGTCCCTGATTAGCCTGTGCGGACTGCACAGGCTAATCTGGGGACGACACTGTACGCATATACATTAAGTTCAGGTTTCTCGGAACGCGGTTCATACAATATTAACAGTTGTGGAAGATAGTTTGACGAGGTATCCACTCCGCAGTGATACATCATAAATGCATCTGTTTATTTGCAAACGTCAGTAGCCAAAGCAAAAAAAACTCAAACATCTATTTACTTTCGAAATTTATCCGTTTGATCTGTTCCGCAAGAAACACTCATTTCTGTGTTAAACTTTCTCGGATTTCACTTCCATTGTCCACACGAGCCTGGCCAAGGCTGCACTTACCTTTTCCTTAGATTTGTTTCTTTGAGCTCATTTGGTAAACAATAACATACCTGATGAATGAAGCATGGTTATAGTATTAACACGAGTAGAGTTCTCATTTATTTTGTGGGCAAATAAATGCCTATTGATGGCATGCAGATGGCTGGCAAGTATTTGGCCGTTCGGACAAAATGACCTCCCAGTGGGACTAAGAGGATCGTAAAAATAAACGTATATAGATTCATAAATTTCAATGTTAATTGACTATGCAGTCAGTGTTTGACGAATAGGCGAGGTGTGTTTTATGGCTTTATTAGGCTTTATAGTTGTTTAATCAAAGTTATAACTAATTTTCTGAAGTAGACGTTCGCACCTAAAATTGTGTTAGTTTTAGTTTTGAACTGTAATCATTGCCCATTTAACCGGTGTTTATGGTTTCAAGTGCAGATAAACGGTGTGAAAATTAGTCCAACTATTTGGAATGGGAAATTAATTGTTTTACAAAGTACTTCAAATGATTAAGGTCCAATCGCTACAGGACATAAACATTCCCGACTGATACCTTTGTGGTTTGTACCAGAAGCGTTCGTGTACCTTCGTTCTCCCATCACATGCCAACGTTTTCAATAATCCATTTTTATCTTGGCAAATTAGTTGAAATTAACCCTATTGTGTGTAGTGTCAGATCGGAAAACAGTAGACATAATAACGCGCTGTCAATGAGATAGATACCGTATCAATGTTTCTAGCGCTTGTGCTCTGTGATTTACTGAATCGTATTGCGGAAGCTCGTTGCGCTAATTGGCCGCTACAATATCTGCCTTCCGTCAAAATGTCTCAATCCCGAACGGTCGCTATCGACGTAACGTTTGGTCGTTTGATAAATCTTACGTTTAACCATTCTGAATCAGAAAACAATTTATTGCATAAAATAATATTACGAAGGATTCCTGAGATGTATTAAAATTGACGTTTGCCGGTTCTTTGACGCGTACGTATTTTACCTTAAAGGGATCTTTTCACGCTTTGGTAAATTGACAAAATTGAAAAAAGTTGTTTCAGATTCGTAAGTTTTCGTTTTAGTTATGATATTTGTGAGGAAACAGTAATACTGAACATTAACCATGCTCTAATATAGCCATTATATGCATCTTTTGACGATTTTAAAACCTAAAAATTATAAAGCGTTGCAACGCGAATCGATTGAATAATTTGGAGAGTTCTGTTTTTGTCGTTAAATTTTGTGAAACTACGAAGATTGCTTATATAAGGTATAAAATACGTCACGAATGTGTACTCGGCGGAATAGCTCAGTAGGCTAAAGCGTTTTTACTTCAGGACTCTGGCAGGACTCCAGGGGTCACTGGTTCGAAACCTGCTCCGGGCAATGTTCTTTTCCTTCTTTTAAATTTTTTCTTGATTTTTTACTGGAGCTTTTACGATCCAATGTTTACATTTATCAATATAAAGCATTTAATGAATAAGTAAAAAAAATGCCAAAATCTGTGAAAAGGCCCCTTTAAGCGTAAAAACAGAAAGTCGAATTAATCGTTTTGTTCATTTACTTTTAAAACTAGCCCTGATAAGTATAATAGCTTTTTCGCGCAAAGAAAATAATGTTGAGACCATCCGAGTCGAGTCGCGTGCTGTTGGGATACTGAATGACCATTATGGCAACAATTTACGCGTGCAGGGACTTGTGGTAAACCGACACGGTCAATTGCGTGCTAAACGGCCGTACTAAAGATTATTTTCTCTAACTTTCCTCAAGCTATAGCAGAGTGCCAAATGCCCGCTGTTTATTGGTATAAATCACGTGGTATCGCATGTCAAGATGACCGTTCAATTAACAAATAAATACTCCATAGTGACATCAGTGAATGACCATGGAAACATATGAGCCTTGTTCTGAGAAAACTGGGAAAACTGCATGTGCGTAAAGTGTCAGCCCAGATTAGCCTGTGCAGTCCACACAGGCTAATCAGGGACGACACTTTCCGCCTGAATTGGATTTTTGCTAAGAAAAGACTTCATTTAAACGAAAAATGTCTTAAAAACGGAAAGTGTCGTTCCTGATTAGCCTGTGCGGTGTGCAGACTGCACAGGCTAATCTAGGACGACACTTTACGAACATGCATTAAGCCCAGTTTTTTTCAGAACACGACTCATATTTTTTTAAGCAAGATTCTCTTAATACACTTCTTCCGAATCTTTCTGGACTTTGAAAGAGCTATTTGCAATGACATAAATCTACAAAATCGTTCGCGCAATGCCGATTTCAGGAACAGGTATTCCGTGCCTATGTCTTGTACATCAACTCTGCATTACGTCATTGACTCAAAACACAGCTCGTTAATTGCAGAATCCTTTAAATATAAACACTTGGCATCTGCTAATGTACCGTTGCATGCAAAGCCGGTATCACTCTGTCTTGGAGAATCGCGAGCGCGTGCCATGCTACAACTCCAATCTGCCGGTGAAAAAAAACCAGAAAATAATACATAGTGAAACTCTTAAAGGGGCCTTAACGCGTTTTGGTAAATTGGCAAAATAAAACAAAATTGTTTCAGATTCGCAAATGTTCTTTGTAGATATATTTGCAATGAAACAGTAATTCTGAACATTTAACATGCTCTAAAATATCCATTTATATATGTGCATCGTTTGACGATTTAAAAACCGGAAAATTAGAAAGCGTTTCAACGCGAAACGATTGAATAATTTGGAGAGTTCTGGGGTCGTTATATTTTGTGATACTACGAGGATTGCTTATATAAAGTATAAAATACATCACTCATTGCATATGCACGGATAACCGAGTGGTCTAAGCAATGGACTTTTACTCCAGGGGTCAGTGGTTCGAGGTTTACTTTTTTCTTTCTTTAATTGTATTCTTGTTTTTACTGGAGTTTTTTAGATCCATTGTTTTACATTTACATTGTATGCCGAAATCTGTGAAAAGGCCGCTTTAATGCGAGTTAACGAGTAGGAGTAACTGTTAATAAGAAAAAAAGAAATGTACAACAATATGTCTGTGGTGGTTTATTGAAGCAAACACCCACCATTCAGGAAAAGACCTATTTTGCGCAAAAATGATAACGAGAAAATGATTTTAAGTTTTAAAAAAAGGAGTTTCAAATGTATACCGCAGTTTTAATCTTGTGTTGATAAAGCTTTGTTAGATTTGTGTCCCTTCATGGTTGTTAATGTGTGTTTGATTATTTTAAGGCGTTGTTAAACGTTTACATGTATATATATTTTTTTAATTTTCTTCTTCGAACTCGAGTTAAATCCTCTTCATCGTTTTCTTCTTGTTACGGCTGCACATGTCAAATGTTTTTTGGACAGTTATCACTTCTTTTGTTCTATAAAACTACCTATTCTACAGAAAAAAAATATATTGGCAAGCGATATGCATTCGGGCTTTCTAACATCTCACGGTCCGATAGCACCGAGCAACTGAGCTGAAGTGCAGTTAACATAATCAGCTGTGAATTTATAACGAAAGAAGCCTCTGCAAAAGATAAATAAAGAGTGTTTAAAGATAATTTCCCATGAGTATTAAATGTCAATTCTAAATACAATCAAAGCCTAACTGGCCAACCACTTTGGCTCTTGGTCTGCAAAATAAACACTAGCAAACACACAGACATCGGATTAGGGGGAGTTTGAGGGTTTATTTAAACGGCTTCTTGCGAACAGGCACTTGTGCTCGAGTGGTATTTAAAAATGTACAAAATTAAACAGTTAATTATAGAGTCCCTGGTGTGAATATAGTTGTTATATTATGAATTGCGCTGGATTTGGTTGAGACTATAACACTAGATAATGGCAATACTGTTTTCCATTCATTTGAAAGGTGAGCGAGGGTGTTGTATGAAAAAAAAAATTTCAAGGCTAGCGTATGTCCGAAAGTGTATAAGTGTATTATTTATAGCTAAAACAAAGTGAGAGTACAGGATAATTATTTAGTACAAACAGATTAATTTAACTAAATTTAAACCATCGTTCACAGATATACTAGTATTTATATTTCGGCCTTTGCGAGCAGAAATCATCGCCGAACTAACACGAACCGTCTCTTTTACGTGTATCTTTGATATTCTATTCGATGCTTAATCTATACGTAACGGCTCACTGGTATTATTACAGACCTTGAATCGACAACAACGAATATCATAGTATATGTCACATAATTTCATATGACGGTCGATACATAATCCTGTCATGATTTGACCTGTCATACTACCGGAAACACCGTCAGAAATCCGAAACCGCTAATTATCCGGTGCATAGCCATGTCATTCCCCATCAGTATTGTCCGCCTGCGATGAAATGGTCCTCGACCGTCCATTTAGAGCTATTGTGTTACAGTGCTAACTCATCATAACCTTGCACATGGCCAGAAATCTGAAGTGTCAAGAGCGCTCCATAATTGCGCCTCTAGCCCCTTATAATTTAGAATTCGCAAGGTCCGAAACTCCGGATCTTGCCTCCAGATCTAGCGTTCTTCAAACTCACTCAATTACGTTGGCTATGCGAGTAGCGCTTGATTTCAATTGGGCATAATTCGACAACAAAATTACACTGGTAAAGATCGTTTGAACATAATTTGACGCTTAGTGATTCGATAATGTTGGCACCACCAACTGAATTATAGTTGAGCTCAATGCTGTCGAAATTGCATTGCATAAACTAGTTTGATGTTTAAACTCCGAACGTTTTATTGATAAAATTGTAACCTAATGGTTTAATTCTTTTCATAGACGCAGTCTTATTCGAACATTGCCTAAACTGTTGCTTTACCACACAGGGCAATCAAATTACCAGATCACATTCGTTTACGGATGACATTGCCTATTTTATTTACTTATGTATCAATTTATTTATACATATATCTATTTATTTACATGTATATGATATAATTTCCGGAAAAAAAGACCACCATGACGTTGCAAGGCATGGCGTTTATACAATAACACGTATAATGAAAAATTTATACCAACGATCGTGTCACCTGTTTGTTATTAAACTAACGGTACATGATCAAAGATATGCAAGCCAATTTCGAAGACATGTCTGCCGGAAGATATCTTAAATTGAGCTAATAACTGAAAGAGCGTTGGTCGTTCGAATAATAAGTTCATTTTTGAAGTCGCTTCTTAAGAAGCCGTCTTGGAGAGTAAAATGATTTCCTGAAGTGGTGGCATCTGGTCATCCACGCGCCATGTTGGACCGCTTGCGTTTTCATTGGGCCGCTTGAATGCTCAATTGGCTTTATTCAATATAAAAAAGATATTCACCGTCAATAAACCCTGTTTGATTAGAGTCGTATATTCTTCCCCAAGTGCCTTTGTTACTTCCCATAATGACAGTCAAACTTTCCATAATGACAGTCACTACTGAAATAGATCTGAAGATGGTAGCTTAATTTTTTTTAATAAACCATAAGTGGCTTCAATCGTCATCGTCTTCACATCAAAAACTGCCCAGAGTATGTCCATCGCCATGATTGTATCTCAATTTATCAACCAAACGTTTTATTAATTAATTCAGCGGCTCAAAGCTGTTTTTCACTTACCGCTACCATATATTAAGCACATTAGAGAGATAAACTGTAATTATAAAGTCAATAAAGTATCGGTTTGACCGGTAAAGTGATTTCTGTCCGGCATGAAAGGACCGTCGAGTTTATCAAAACGATCGTGACCGTTGGGTAGTAGGGACAAAGCGCCGGAACACTGATGATTAGAGTTATGAAAATTGGCGATAGCCATAAGAAGTGCGTCCATGAAGGCTATGTTATGCTTGATACAGTTTTTTTCCCTCAATTGTTTCATTCATTGTTTATTGCTGCGATTGAATAATCAGGTTATTAAAATTCGCTAAAATTGAAATTGTGGAACCGACATTTCGAAGTATTTATTAGCTATGCATTCCGATCGTTGTTGGGTTGGTTTGATGCCATTTAACTCGTCCCTGCCATCATATACGGTACATTTATACTTGCGACTTCCGTGTCCCGTCACCTTCTGAGCAAAATCTGCTGCGTTATAACAGAAATCTCGATATATAAACTTTAAGCACGCCTTTGACAGCGAAAAAAGCGTTTGACGAAGTTTGCTGTCAGCATGAAAGCATGGCGTGTACTTGGTCCTGAAATGCTTTATATAGCAGTGTTACGAGCAAATCCATCATGTTAAATATTTCATTATTGACAAATTGGCGAATAAATAATTTCAAGAATGCTTTCAACTCCTTCAGCAAGTGTTTGTAAAGCATGTGTTATCTCTTGACGCTACGTCGCGGGTCATCCAGGTCGACCGCACGCGCCCCTGCTCCTAACCGCCGCTCGCGCTTATCAGGCCGTCATCTTAACACGGGTCTTCCATCCAGCCGTCTAGATATCTGCCTAAAATGACAGAAGCTCTCTGGAATTAAACGGGTGCAAGTTTATGCTCTCGCCAATTACCGTATTCATAAATGTTTCTGTTTTATGGCCCGTTTTTTCGGGACCTCTTGACACTTTTGACGTTGGGTGGTCAGGACCGGCGGAATGTCTGGTAGTTGTAACAGCATCCTGACTGCAGTTCATGTTTTCACTTAATATTGATAGATCTAGCGGTTACCATGATTGTTTTATGGGTATACGGTTATATGGTAAGGTCCTTTTTTCTCCGTGTCTTGTTCAGTGAACGGAGTTCAGTTACACAAAACATGTGGTGTCTAAAATTATGGACTAAACTTGATAGAAAGATAAACTGTATGGATGCTTTGATCAAATGTAAAAACAACAACAGCGTTTTCGTATTAGAACAAATGAATATAATGCCAAGCATGAACGCAAAATCGGCTTACAGCATTCTTCGCACATAATTTTTTATATGCTGATATGCCATTAAGCTCAGAGTGGGCTAAATATATGAATATTGTTGTCCTAGTATAAGTTGTCTTATTGCACAATGCCACCGTTAGCAAATGCGTGAATGTTTCCAAATGGTATATTTGCAATCATTTCAAGCAATGCTGCGCCCGTGGCTGGTCCGCATGTTCCCTTACATATCAACATGTTGGGGTCATAGGGCGGCTGGGTATCGAGCTTCCTCTTAACGAAATCCTTGGTTTCGCGACCTTTAATTAGACTATGCATCTTGCCGCGTACATGTTTGTATAAACAACATTAAAAACTTGTGATTTTCTTGCTCGTTATTGTAAGTTTTATGATGTCATTAAGTTTTATGCCATTCTGGAACACGTGTTTGGCGTGGCTCGTTTCACCTGGACAAAGCCCAGCTGTTTAGCTATCCCACGGACCATTTCATACGGGAAAAGACGATGTTTACACTGCATGCGCCATCTACGTAAGATTATCGTCTGCAAAATAACAGCAGTCGCGCTCGAGTGAGAGATTAACTTTTGACGGAAGACGCAAGACCAGCATCGTTAATGTCAACAATATTCTTCCCTTGCAGATGAGTCAATTTCCAGATGCTCATATAACCCATCCGTCTGTCGCCACCTAATCTACATAGCGCATGCGCAGTCATTATGTGGTCGCGTGCCCGGATCAACCAAGATCATGCTGTGCCACGAACCTGCCAAATGCTTTTTAGAACAAAACTCAAATTCTGCAATTCTTCTACAATTTCAGTAGCAGCAGGTTATCTTCTAAGAAATATTTCATAGTTCAAAGGCAAAAACGGTCTCCAGACGGTATTGCAATAAAATTGATGTTGCTTGGTTTCGCTCTCACTGAGTAAAGTATATCAACATGCGATAATGCTCCTCTTCATGGCACACTTATGTACAACATAAGAGTTAATGGCTGAAAAATCTCTCCAAAGATATTCTCGTAAGTTTGCCGTTTTCTAGCCTGGCCTAGATAACACACCTGGCGACATGCTGGGGGATGCTCGATTTTTTTCGACATCTGTACCGCATATGAGAACCCGGAACCGTGAGAACCGCGAATCGGGATGTGCAAATCGAGCGCAGCCTTGGAACGCTTGTACGCGAATCTCGCGCGATCCCGGCTTTAGCGTCAGGTAGCGTCTGTTCCAATGCGGAACAGGTACACGGATCTTTGTAATTATCCGTGTTATGCCAAATTGTATTGAGATTTTAAGTGCTTCTAATTAAAAAGGCATGAATTTTCAACATTGAACGCATCGGCGGGTTCGTTGCTATGCGTTTGTAACGCAAACATCGATGCTGTTTTTTGTAGATGGTGCACGTGCGTAATATTATTATGACTGACTCGAATACTTAACACGTGTATACTGTGAAAAAAGTTTGGACATGATGTAACTCTGTAACCCGATGCACACGGCATTGGTACTTTTTATTCGTTGTCAATTGATGTACTACTAGTGTTTTCAAGGTCATTCAATTATCGGAATATCAGCGCCCCTTTGTTGTTTATTGAAATGCAATTTAGTTTTTAATTTACCGGATCGTGTGGAGTACTTTGAAGGGCCGTTTAATGTGAAATTTAACCGGAAGTCCTGAAATTCGATGCAAATTTTAATTATGACTGTTCCCCGATTGGTACCAGACGCGCTGTTGTAGAGTATCCGCTTCCGGTGCAGGTCCCAGGAAAGGGATTCTTCGCGTGTGTGTGGTGAACAATTATTTTATTTTATAAAAAAGGCAAAGAAGGGTGTTCATTCTTTAGCGCACATGTACGTGTTGGGAGACGATTATTCACATAGTTTATTTATTTATTATAGTCTCATCCAATATTTACATTTATCACAGTTTTGCACATATAAAACAATAAGATAAAACACATATGATCCATTTCATCACAGGCACGTACTGACTCATACGTGTGATTTTCCTGCTTCGTTCCTTTCAATGAGACGTTTCTGAAATTAATTTCATCACTAAAAAATGTTGATCTTTGATTTTAAACATGCCGCAATTACATGTAAAAGGTTCACACCCATGTCAATGCGGAAATTACACAGAACAGTGTGAAAAAGCACTCTATATGCCATTGTTTTCGTTGAAAACATGGTATTCATTTACTTTCATTACTTGCATTGGTGTGCATGTGATACTCGTCTCTTCATATGGTAATGTTGTTGTAACCATTATTGTGAAGGAAATAATGGCTATTTTCCCTTTACCGTATTCTAATTCAATCATATTTAACCTGTTTTTTTACCACACAATTCGACCATAAAACCGGAAAACAAAAGCGTTCAGTTTGTAAAATTTCGGATTCTCATTTTTTTAGTCAAACCCGTCACGTTGTGTCAAACTTGAAGTGACGTTGCAACGTCTGCTCACTCTTTCAAATACGGAACACTTCTTAAAATGGTTTAGCTATGTGTGATCCTAACAATATTAATGTTTAATTATTGAAGTGTTAGAATTTTGAAATTTATCGTCTAAAAAATGTGTGTACCATTTAATCAACATAAACATGTAGTTTATTTCTCATGTAAATTCAATGTATGATAAAATTTTCAATAAATACATTAGATTTGCTAAACACCCTATATCTAAGAGCACTTATTGTGGACAGTAACAATTAACCCATTTATGCCTAGCGTCTAGAAAAAAGGCCTTGGCAAACAGCGTAGACCCAGATGAGACGCCGCATGATGCGGCGTCTCATCAGGGTCTGCGCTGTTTGCTTGAAGGAATTTCTGTAAGAAATTTTCTAAATATAGAAATAAATATACTAGACATCCCTAATTTTGGAAATGAATTGATCCAATTTAGAAGGATGGGAGAGTCCACTAGGCATACATGGGTTAACCATCAAAACACAAATATGGTTGTATAATTATGTATGGTTAATTAAATTCAGCAAATCGTTTGTATGCCTGTAAGGATATAAGTTCACGCTCTGTATTCACAATATAAATAATTATTGCGACTTGCGTCGGTAAACATAAATACGTGCTCGTAACAAGCTCCTAAAATATGGTTATAATGTATACATGAAGGCGCCGCGTTAGATGTTCATTCTAGTAATTTACTAACGTCGCCCAAAATCGTAACGAAATTTTCCGGTAATTTAGTAAAGTCAAAACCAAAAACACAATTTGAAATTCATCGGAAAGGAATACCTAGCAAACCTTGCTTCTTCACACTTTCCTCGTGGTTTCGAGCTCCTTAACAAGTCGCACGTGTTCTTAGTTATTTCAAGAGCAGTCCTTTGAACGAATATTAAAATACAAATTGGACCCATACATACCGAGTTATACTGGAGCACAAAATACAAGTTTTGTAATTATTTTCCATTTTCAGCGCTTGTTTTGTGTGATTTATCGTGTAATTAATTGCATAGCCTATGTTAACTGCGAGTATGCACCTATTTTTATATATAAAGGACGCTTTAATGTTACTAGTAAGAACTCTTGAATATAAAAAAGGTATTTATATGTTTTTATAGAACCGCGAAGAACATGCACATTGAAGTGAATTTGAGTGCGCTGTTGTTTATCACATATGAATCACGGAAACAACTCGATCATTTTTATATGTTTTGTAAAGAGTGCAATATGTCTGGGACTGAAAGTCTGCAATACAATCCACCAAATGAATTCACTTGAGCCAATTTCTGGGAAAACATATTAGCCCGTGCTTTTATGGAATTTTTCGTTTCTTAACGAAAATCCAGTCTAGGCGGAAAGTGTCGTCCCCGATTAGCTTGTGTGGACTGACCATGGACGTCTAGGCGGAAAGTGTCGTCCCCGATTAGCTTGTGTGGACTGACCATGGACGTCTAGGCGGAAAGTGTCGTCCCCGATTAGCTTGTATGGACTGACCATGGACGTCTAGGCGGAAAGTGTCGTCCCAGATTAGCTTGTGTGGACTGACCATGGACGACACGTTAAGCACATGCATTAACCCATTTATGCCTAGCGTCTAGTAAAAAGGCATTGGCAAACAACGTAGACCCAGATGAGACGCCGCATAATGCGGCGTCTCATTAGGGTCTGCGTTGTTTGCTTAAAGGAATTTCTGTAAGAAATATTCTAAATATAGAAATAACTATAATTGACATCCCTTATTTTGGAAATACATTGATCCAATTAGAAGGATGGGAGAGTTCACTAGGCTTAAATGCTTTAAGTTCCGTTTTCCCAGATCGCGGCTCACTTTCATTGAATAGTTCTTAAACTGTTGTGATGGTACGAGGAGTAGATGTATGGACTATGGGGATAAACATTGTATACATTCATGGAACCGACATAATGCCTTGTTGATGTCTTATATTCAACGGCCTTCATGAAATTCCGTTTAAGAGTTTTTAAGGCAATTCGTCCCAATAATGATCGAATGAGTCGCCAAGTATCGATATTCTAACTCCGGGGACATAACGCCGACTGTTTACATCGCGACATGGTGACAATGTCGCAGCGATTATGTGTCCCTGATAGTTCGATGTCTCCATCGTAAATATCGAGATGTCTTCGGAACCGTACTGTCCGCTGGTGTAGGATTATGTTTTTTATAATATTTGAATCTCAATGTAATTAATTTGCTGCTGTTGAAATAGATAATTGGGGGCTTATTTGATCACTGTTATCGACAATACTAAGTCTGATTTTTTTTTATTGCGACAGCATTCGCGACTTTTATCAATCATATATTAACAGTATTTATTTTTGAGTGATACGTGTATTGAAATACAAGCGTTTAAGCATGTATTATCTGCATTAAAGCTTCGTACATCGATTTAAAAAAAAATGGTAGTACATGTAGTTATAAAAGAGTTGAAATTTAATTTCAATATATGAATCGGACATGACATGACAAGATAAAAACGTGTTTCCGTTAGAAGTAATTACAAGATAATAATACAGTGATAAAGTGGCTCGCATTTTTTTTTTACAAAGCTATGTTTCCTGGCCAAGACTCGCTCCGCAACCCCCACTGTCATCTGTCAAACTTCTCACCCGGATGAGTAATTATCACACCTTTCACTCAATTAAAGCCATCGTCATATGTCACGTGGTTATGTAATTGTCGATAATTAGTTATAATTACGCGACAGATTGCGATACATCGATCCCCTTTTAATTTAAAACTTAAATATTTTTAATTGCACCTTAAACATAATGGGCTGACAGATTTTCGCATTCCTTCCAAGCTATAGGAATCTAGATCCGGTAAACAGGTGCCGGACATGGCGTTTTGTGGGACGATATTGCACGGGATTGGATTCATCAAAGATTAATTAATCCGTATTAGAAATGGTCAGGTTATATTAGCATTGTCTCAGTGATTGGTTGGTGGCATTTGTATCTCTTTGATCCGGTTTGCCCGAAATTATTGAAACCTATGGCGCCCTACGGTGACCCTTAATCCTTTAACGGGACCGTTTGGGATTAATCGAATATCTGTTAAAAGTCCATCAAAACACTAATCGATTATCATTTGGATTTAATATTATTGTGCGCTATTGTTTGACAAAAGAGTTCAATCAGATTGTTTGACGGAATTAGGGGTCAAACCCAGACATGGGTCTGGGAAAACTGCGTCTGATGTCTTGAAGAAGGGCCGTGTTTTACACAGTGTGAAAATCACTTTAGAAGTACAAGAAGACATGAAAAGAAAAAACTTCGTTTTTATGTTCAAAGTGTATCCGAAAACAGAATTGGTGAGAATTAAACTGCGAAAAACGTGCGATTGGTATCACAGCGAATATTATCGTACTTGGGTACAAGTCTTTTAGGAACTTTTTTAAGAACATCAGCACGCGTCCAAATTAATTAAGCAAAACGTCCTCACAAATAACATTATACCAAATCATTGACCATGCTCTGTATAAATACGAAAATGTGGCAAAAACCTTTATCTGGTAAAATTATTCTAAACCGTTAGATTCTATAGAAAATCCCCAAAACCCTTAATAACACCTGTGTCCTTCCTCAAGAACGTGTTCACTCTAATACACAAAATTACCAATAGCTCAATAGTACTCAAAAGGGGCCTGGTTATAAATAAGACCGAACATATTATTACCTTTAAACTCAACTCATGTCATCTTCAAAATGTACGAAGACGCGCGACGGGCGCGTGGGGAAATTAAAATCTAAACTTATATGGTTAATAAACCTCAGCGACTGGAGTCAGGTGGATTTTTGCACCTGCTGTCGTACAATGGATAAACGCGCGAGTTAAATATTGCATATGAAGCAAAAAAAAGATTAATTACGCTTTGGAAGTATTTGATGATCCCTGTGATTCATGCATTACCACAATTTAATTATTTCAAGTTCGGATAAAGAAAACTGGCTAATTAAGCCGGAAAGTTCTTCCAAGAATTCACCAATTACAAACAATTCTTGTCTAAAACATGTATCCAGATTAAAAACAAGTTTTCTACCATGGTGAATACACAGCAATTTTCGCATGAAACACGTGGTCGGGATTTTAAATCGACTCGATATACCCGGCATACGACGTCACTGATTGGTCAATGTAATTACCTAGTCACGCCCCCGAATCGCCAGTGTCATGCGTGACAGTTATAGCTAATTTCATGTACATATTCAGTTCTAACATTACATATTGTATTGGCTGCAACTTATCTTTGTAAACAAACAAATAAAAACGTATCATAACAAGTGTTATTTAATATTACGGAATACACTTAAAAAGAAGAGCATTTGAATATAAAAGTTGCGTGTTGTGCAGCTGTATTTCGTATATTTGTGTAAGTACATTAAAATATATATTTAAATTATACTAATCATTATCATAGAAATATTATTTATATTATCATTGTTATTATTATAATTTTAAAATCACAGTCGTCATCATCAAATATTGTAAAGTTTTTATATTGCTTGCTTGAATTTAGAAACTTTGTGTCATCTACATGAAAAGTACGAAATTTGAATTAAGTCCCTTTGACTGTCAAATGCTAGCGACAGTATGGGCAGTGTGATCGCATCTAGTAAAAGACGTTTTGGTAACAGTGATTTAAAGGAAAGAAAGCACCTTATCATTTAGACGTGAGTTTGAAGTTTAAAACTTATTCAGTATGCGATTGTGATTGATGTACAAACAAGCCGTTTTTTGCAAGGACGAATCCTTCGTAAATTTTATACTGTTGTTCACATTAAACGATCTTTAACATTAACCTGTAGACATTGGGTAGATCGAGATAATATCTGTGGAGCCATTCATAAAAGTGCTAATTTGCAATCTGTGTATCAATACACATCCTTCGCCATCTGCAACCATCGTGCACGGCACTCGATGATTGAATTTAGTACCTACTATTGTTGCGCGGATTGTTGTTGGTAAACACCGTAAATCAGTAATTGTTCGGTAATTGGTGGTAAATGCAAGAAACACCTGCCGTATTGTTTGGCTATCGCATCACCATCCAGTTGCATTATCGCCTACTAACTGATCGTTATCGAGCTGTTCGTCTGCCTTGTCTACAACAGCTATAATGTTCCTATCTCGAGGGTCACGCCGTATCTTTGTTCAAACACTGCACAAGCATTTCAGCAAACACTACGAAATGGAAAAGTAGCCCTTTGTGACACATTTTCATACCGTTTATCAAAATAACAACAGGTGGAAATCCATATGCCAGACCATGCGGCTACGCAATACACATCTCCCGCCGAAATTTCAAAACAGACGACATCCGTTTAAACGCTAATTTGCATATACTAAGTAAAGCTTTGTTCAGCGTAAAAAAGCCTTATAAATTGTGTTCACCTGAGCATGACCTAAATTTTTAACGTCGCCGTTTTATTAATGGGTAATAAATTAGTATTTTTATATACATTTTACCTGTATAAAAACGTTCGGCACACGACCTCTTATATTACACACTCCGTTGCCTGGGAGCCACGCGCCTCGCTCTTCCTAATATGGAAGTAATTTAAATATGAAAACACCTTCGCCGTAGCAGCAGGTGCATCTTATTCGACAGCTGAAGTTACAAAGAATGAATTTATAACCTCATTCATCAGACGATAAAAGATCCGGTAGTAGAAATCAACGTCTTCACGCGCCAACACATAAAACGACACCGAACCTTTATAAACAGCTCGATAGTCTGTCAGCCGCAAAAATGACGAATTGTCTCACTGCCATCCGCCTTCACTATACCTCAATAAATTTAATATAATATAAATAATAAAGCAAAAATAATATAGACATGTAAATAAACAATACTGTCGAAAACACGTTTAAAAAGTATATTTTTGCTGTTTAAATTCAAAACAATGCCTTTTTACATGTTCGTTCATAAAAAAAAACTGAAGTTAAGTTTGATGATTTTATTGAAACCAAATTTATTTAGATAATTTTTTATATAACATGTCTCTGTGCCTTTCAGTTGTAATTTAGAAGAGCTTAAAATCTTGTTATGAGAGCCAGGACATAACAATTAAAGTATGTGTATGTACACAAAACGTACATTCGTTTTTTGGTGAGTAGGGGGAAATATCACAGTCGCACGCTAAGCACGAGCCCTCGCGTGCCATCTGATAGTTCCTGACTACCTATTTGATAGCAAGGCTCTCTTTACTCCAATGAGCAAACAGAGCGCTCCGATAATTTACTCCTAAACCCCGAGTTTAAATTGGCTGCTCTACCAGTACTATTGCTACTACTACTACTGCAATCGCAGCATTTACGGATAGTTCATCTGTGTGCGTGTTTATTTTATAAAACTAACACCAGTTTAAGCTATTGTGAGCAGACTGTATTAATTTTTGTGTTTATATGCAAATGTAATCGTACTGAAATTGGATTTACCTTTATCGAATAGTATTAAATTTTTACGATAAAGCCTTCGCTTTGCTCTGTTACAGCGAGTGTCAATCAAGCGCAGAGGCGGAGTCTAGTCGATAGCGAGGCTGTAGTGCTGTGGAATATCAAACTGAACTGATGCCAAACACAGTGTAAACATACAAAATGAAGTGGCGAGCAGCAACAATTATCATTCTAGGGATTTTAAACATACTAATTTTATTACCAAAGGTAAATTGAATTATTTGTTTGAATTTGGTTGATTTTTTTGTTGTAGCTTAGTAAAAAGAGAAACGCGAGCGACTATTGTTCCAGTTTATTAAAGAATTTACTATTCTGAAAGATACCTGGTAGTAGACAGCACATGCAACGGCAACATGATAAACCTGAAGAGAGACGCTTTGAGAATGTGGAACACTTTAATTTACATAAGAATATGCGAATTGAACTTAAAAGTAAAACATGATTAAACACAATTAAATAACAACAGTACTGTTTCATTGTATTAAATTTTATTCTCATTTTGCAGGTATTATGCAGCGGAGTTTTTGAGCTCAACCTGTCAACGTTTAATAATTCTCGAGGCTTGGATTACGATGGAAATTGCTGCAATGGGGTCATGGACTCCAGTAGCCCGGCCGCCGGGCCTATCTGCACGCAGCCCTGTCACACGTTCTTTACGATATGTTTAACAAATTACATGGCGAATATCCCGCCGGATTTAAGCAAGGCGAACTGCTTGTTTGGATATGTTTCAACGGATGTGTTAGGATCTAACGATGTGAATTTCCAAAAACTCACTGGATTTAACAATGTGATTTCCTTCCATTTCAATTTCTCCTGGCCGGTAAGTAAAGCAAACCTCTTGTTTACCTTTTTCCAAACATTCCTGTAAGCAATAACCATTCGCTTACCTGCCATAAAGTGCATGTTTGCCTGTACGGGGAATTTTAAGCTGTCCGTATTCATGACTAAGTTTGCTAAGACTCTGGTAAATCTTCATATTTTTTCCTCTCCCATACAAACGTTTATCGATTTGAACCGGGTCCTACGGTCTCCTTCGAAACAGCTTGTGTAGAATTGAACAGGAAAGTCGCTAGGTTTAGTAAATTAAATATGCATCGGATATGATCCATTCTCTTTCTTAATTCCAGTAATTCAATCTCACCGCGTCACATCCATGATTTATTCATCACATTGTCCGAAGAGCACCATCTCTACGGCGACCGCGCGATAGTTTCCCCAAAATGATATTTCCTTGATGGGCTGTTAATTAAACTATATGTAAATTAGAGGATTCTTATACTGTTGCGCTAAGCTTAGAACGTGAATCCCTTCTCTTTTTTTTACAGGGAACGTTTTCCATCATAATTGAAGCTTGGCACGATGCAACCCTTAAGAACCCTGTTACAGGTAAGAATCTTTGTTTTTAATGGGCTTGTTTCATTAATATACTATATTCCATCAATATAAAGCTTCACCTCTTGCACCAAGAAAGTAGACACAAGTACTCCCAGGTATTTGATTTGAATTTACGAAATGTCAAAGTGTTTCTGTTTGATGTACGTGTTTTGCTGGCAAATGGATCTTTAATGTGCGTGTGTATAGTGAATCTATAGTGTGTTTGCCCCAGTGGAAGTTCTTTACTGAAAACGGGGCCTCAACAATTGCTGGATTTACAAATAACTGGATTATGTCACAGGAATAATTGGATTGTTTATGGTTCGTTTGGATACAAACCGTTTGTTTTTGCCGCCGAATTCCTTATTCATGTCCTAGTAAATCTGTGCACGAGGAAATAGAACGTGAAACCCAAGATTTCTGCTTTGACTCAAAACGACACATCAATTTCTGCCAAGAAACTGGTATCCTGTGGTGAATGGAAGTGAGTCGACGTGCTTTCTAGGTGGTACAAGAGACATCGTAATGGCTAAAGTGAAAATTATGGAGAACTAATGAATAGGGTATGGAAATAGTTCCAGTGTCAATTTGGAACTCCACGTATAAGAATTTGGATTATTGCAACCATTGTGAGCATTCGTTTATAAAATGGATTTTACCTGTTGGATTTAAAAGCTGTCGGGTCTTGTAAAAATTGCAAGACCACAGAACCGACGAAAGAATCAACTGATGTTAGCATATTGTTGCTTTGTGAGAAATTTTTTCTCCTGAACTGAGTTAATCAACGAGCTGTAAAAAAAGAAATGTGCGAGACGTCGCTATATCGTGGATTATTACTTCAAACGACTCAAACAGAAACATTTTTCACAATTTAACACATTTAACAAAAGGATTAGCCTTTATTGAGCTTCCCATATTTTATTGAAACACTGCCCAACGCTACACCGAGACTATAATGTATAATTTTTTAATTATACCATTAGAGGTTTAAAACCCTTCGCATTCCCTTACTTTATCCACCGACTTGTTAGATTATAAGATCGTCTTCTTTCTTTGTGCAAGGGGTGTACAGTGAGCCAGCCACTACAAAGGGGAAAAAGTCGGGTAGAAATCTTCCCAAAGGTGTATAATTATTTTACCAGCCCGCGAACCGGCTACCATCTGCCACTAAATGGCGGAGAGCGCCCGTCGAAAATTTCTCATGCGTTTAACAGATTTTATATTTTAATATTTTACTCGCTGAGTTTATGATACGGCCAGTGCGCCATATGCACACTGTACCGGATGGTACAATTATGTTTCAAAACCACACAGACTTTCGGAATTTTACCCACAACACCGTTGTATCGTAGACATTTCAGATTAAATTTTTAAGAAAGACGAGTACAGTTTATTGTTCCGTACAAAGCAAGATTGATTTGGTGTTACCGGTGTTGAGTTTCGTTCCGTTGTGTTAAGTCATTTTGTTTTTTATTCAAGACTTATCTGCGTTATAAAGTGCAAACGACGATACGCGTTTTCGTAACGTCTTCTCTTATCGATTCCCACTCTTTGTTGGAACTTCTGCTCAACAATCAAATCACTTCATCTTAGTTCTCTAATCGCTCATAATCTGTCGAGGTTTCGTTTCACAACATGTTTCAAACTTTTCACACGTATAGCTTATCATTTTAGTACAACAGAAGTGGGAGCACTTTTTCACGCGCTCTTATACACGAATTTCCTCTTGTAAGACCTTTGAAATCGCATCTTCTTGATGTAATTACTTGAAAGGCCATTCTAAGAACGTCTTCCAAGAACATCAATGTAACCCCGATTAACCCACATCCGTGCATGCCTTATAGCATTCTCTCTGCTCTTATAGTAATTATTTTGCAGACCTTAATTGTAGGTTACCTCGGTTTAATGTCTGTTGACAATTTGCGTATAGATTGGTTAATCTTTAATCTATATTCCAGTTATGGGAAGCAAATCTATAATAATGCTTTTTATGGCATGTGTGCATATGTAACTGTTTGCTCGCATGTAAGGAAAGGCGAAAGCTGCCAAAAGCAGATCACGCAGAGAATTAATTTAACCTGTAGTGCATTTGCTACTTATAAACTATTTGAGTAGCTCTTTACATTGTTTTACCAGTAGTATCTTATCTCGATTCGCATTTTCGTGGGGCCATATGAGTCCTTAAGGGGACCCACTAACACATGCAAGGTCACACGACAAGGAATGTGTGCTGTCCTACACCATAACAAAGACAAATACTCTGACATTGGCACATTTTAAGCACAGCACCAGCAGAAATCAATCCGTTAAGATCCGTTTTCCGTTCACGTTAAGACGCTTACAACAGCCATGGGTAATGTTTGAAGCTACGCTTTATTTAACGCAAATCGTACAGTAAATTATTGAAAAGGCATTCTCGAAAAGGACAAAAACACGCGTGCGCGTACAAAAAGGAGTAAGTGCTGTTTAAGGGGCCATGAGTAAGCGTGAGAAAGCAGCAGATAACAATTTACCGTAACCAGACGACAAAGCCCAAACTGGGTCATATTTGCAAGCAGCCTGTTTCTCCAACTGAGTAAATTCCCGCCATTGATTCTAAAATCGATGTATTCAACCGATAAGGCGCTCTTTAATTAAATATGCTTTTGCGGCTTCACCTGGTGTGAGTTGTTGTTCAGCAAGTTTTAAAGAACTGTCAACCGCAGACGAATATTGGCAACCCCGACGGCAATTATGGAATAAGGAATGCCTTAACTTTTGTATTTTTCTGTTGAAATGAAGTCTTCTTTTAACAAACAAAAACTTAGGCGAAAACAAAAACACACAAACAACGTTAATTCCTTGGTAAATTTTATCAAAGTACAATTATGTCTTTAGACTATTTGATTACCTTAGACGTGTTTAATCACATCGTTGATTAATTTTACCATACTGTAAGCAATCCGTTTAGTCTGTATACGAATTCAATTATTTCAATGTATCCGTTTTCATTTATCGTGTTATCACATGAAGCTATTAAAATACAGCCATAAGTAATTCTTTGTTTTGCGAAATTCATTAAAGAAAACGATTTCGTGAGTCAGTCTTGGTGCGATAAAACGAACACGGATCGGTTTCAAGTCCATCATTGGATAGGCTACACAGCAGCAGATTGGAGCATTATTTATTTAGTTGAAACATGTTATTTCTGTCATTCAAAACCATTTCAACGATTTCGAGTTGCACTTTATCCAGATTTGCGGTACGATTCCGGTGGCGAGACGACGGCTTGTCCATTTGATACAACTCTTGTTGAAACCAACACTTCTGATTATGCATGTTCGATCAATTTCTAGTTTCATGATTGTGCTTGTTAAAAAGCTGTTTTGGAAGATACTAATTTCATATAATAGTATATATAATGTAGATAAGTATTTCATTTATAAACAATGACATCTGTTTTAAACTTAATAAAAACGCTCTGTTCAGTTTACTTTTAGTTTTAATTACATACGTTTACAAAAGTGCAGTTTCTCGATATCATGTTTAAACCATTGATCCTTTTTCTTTTCTATAATTTTAGTTAAGATCAAAACAGTTCGTGCCTCTAAGACATTTCAGCCAGTTCAAAAATACTCATCATGCTCATTGCGTCTTAGAAATCTCGCAAGTCATCATAAATCATTGACTCCGTGGCTCGCTTCTTGACATTCATGATTCTGTCAAACGGCCGTCACCTGACGCAGTGCTGTATATTATACCCAGTATTGAAATCGAGTTCGACAGTTCATTAATGTGTTACGTACTTTCTTAAGGACATTAATTGCGTTTGAGGCTATAGGAATGACAATAGCTATAATTATCAAGACACCTTCAACTGTCATTTTAACAGATTGAACATGACGTGTCATCCTTTTTGCTGTAAGCTTCACAATTTGTAGGTTATCTATTGTTTTTGCTTAGGGGCACAAGACTCATGAGAACATGTCCGAAATAAGGTCATTTCACTGGTTATCTATATAGTACTTATCCAATTTATTAATTAGTTCAATATTTAAGTATGTTGAACAACAAGTGTACTCTATAAAAACAAGCGGAAAAAGCAAACTCCAGTTCTTAAAATACCAACATTTCGGGTCATATTAGGCAATTATTGTTTTGACTAGCACTTACTCCGTTTATCTGATGGCATTTCCCCGAATGGCATAGAGCTCTTGACAGAATGCATGGCGTTAACGTATGGACCAAATTTCTTTTAAATCATGACAGAGGTCTAGTACAAAATCTTCGAAATTGGTTAATTTAATGCATTGAGTTTCAAAATAAACAGATGGGCCCGAACGACAACTGTTCAAGCCAAGTTCATGAGTTTTAAATTGGCTCTTTTCTCTGTCACGCTGACCTCTGCGTGAGTAACTGTTGCCCCACCATCCGAATGAAGACAGTAATTAGGGCTCGCTATTACCAGTTGCATCTTCATTAAAACTAGCAATCATTGCAGATGATTGTTTGCGGCTAAACCATCATTTACCTGTGTTATAAAGAAGGGGACACATTGCTGCGCAGTCGAGTCCACCTGTCGAGGTTCACACGCCCTCTGGCGTATGGGCTTTACAATTGTTGCTAGGCAGCCGAAAAGAAGGGAGCCCAGATATTGGGCTCCGCTCATGACAGCTTAACAGGGGCCAGTGTGATAGGGCTGATTTATTACACATCGCCTCTGGTCTGGACATAATTGCCTTGATTTGAGTGGGGTACTTGATGCATCACCTTGACGAAGGCCCGGATTGTTGTTTTGCATTGATGTTGATTTTTTATTTTCTTGAAAACTATAACAGGAATCGATCTAAAACCCGTTTAAAGTCATGAACCACCAACATGTTTCGTGGGGAAAATGGTGGCAAGATGGACCAAAAACAACCGCCTCGTTTCTGTCATTTTTCGTTTGAGGAATCCCGCGCTAATCGACTTTGATCTGGACATAGAGCACTTTGATCCGGGTCAAAGATGCCGTAAAATCGCCGTGCGCTGGCGTGAGGCCATCAACCTGTCCGTCTGCGCATGTCATTCTGTTGGAATTCCGGTCTGGCTCGTGCAGATGTCAAGCTAACATGCATTGGTCACGATTAGTGCCTTGTCTCGAGGAAATCATTCCTGACTGATCGGTAGACAAAAATGATTATCTTGTTATCATCGTTCTAGATAATGTGTGGGTGAATTATTTGATTGCAATTGTAAAATTTACACCGCGTAAGTTATATCTTGTAATACGACGTTAAATTGGTCGGTCATAATGCGGGGACTCGTTACACAATTGAAATGAAATACGATAACTTTTTCGTGTATCGCGAAAATTACTAGTTCCATTGTGGTGTTTGAAAGCCAGTCCCCTTCCCTTTCTCGTCACCTGGACCTATAATTGCTCCCCTGAAACCCGAGACAGATCTGAGGGGTAACTGTGCAATTTTCAAATGAAAACAGAACGCTTGAAGTCGCGTAAATCAATTACAAATGGAACAATGATGCGCGCGCATTTAGTTTGCCTTTTTCTTAATTCCTTAAAGGAGTCTTCCACAAATAATCTATAAATCTAGCCGGTCACTAAACGTTCTCACGCTTATATACAAGACTCGTAGAAATATTGTTTACCTTCAATTTATCTACAAATGGACGGAAAGTGACTGATTGACTTCGTTTTGTGGTTTATATTCGTTTTCTTTGGGGTAATTTATCGCTCGTTTCACGGGCAGCAGAGTATGTCTATGGCAATAAATTGTTTCTTAATGATTTCAAATGGTTTATATACATTTAGCGTTGAGACTTCGAGTGGTCATTTATTGAGTCAATGAGTTTCTATTGAAATGATTTGACTTTGACACTAACAGCGCCCGACAAAACTAACGACCGATACATTTGCGGTATTTATTGTTCATCTGACGCGGACAATGGTTACCATAAGCAATTTTGGCGGTCAGTTTAAATATCTTGTAGCGTACCGTATATGCCAGTCTGGTACAAAAACTAAATAACTTTTCTCTTTTACGGAACAATGGTCATTTGTAAGTGTTTTGATACATCACCATAAAGTTGAAACTGCCCATACGCTAGGAATATGTACTCTTGTTTACCTATTATTTGGTCACTTTTTGAATTCCTCATTCGAAATTCATTTTAATAACGATGCGTCGTCGTTAAGCTAGGAATTATCACAATGAATACTTAACCAAAGTACATTCAACATCCGAGGCTGCAAAATATCCGCCCAACATGTTACCACAGCCATAAAACATAAACGTGGACAAAAAGGACGCTCTAGGTACCCATGGCGACAGGTTGTGCGCTAACACTTACTTAATGACCGCTTGGTCATCTGGGGGTTGTTTTGGCTTCAATTTCATTGACCAAAATAGAATGTCGATTAAATGACGATACAATGCTGCGAGTAAAAGGACTTTGTTTTCATTCACGACATGAACAGATATTATTGAGAATTTAATAATTGATGAGAATGACATATTGTCCTCTGAACTTACACTGTATAACTCGATATACACGAAGTGCCGTCATTTTAACGCGTCTATGATATTGTGTTATAAAGTTTGTATGCAGGCCTCTGTGATGATCGTACCTGACTAGATCCCGCTTATCTTAATTCATGCATGCATTGTTTCTTGACCAATATATTTGTTAGTCCATATTAATGTTCGAAAGGTTTTACCGATAACTTAAAAATGCTAGTTCATACCGCCCCATTGTGACATAAGGTACCATGCGACATAAATTGAATGTCACATGGTACCTTTTTGCACCAATGGGGCGAATATGTCCAAACTTAAATATCGTATGCTCTAGTATGTTATCTGATCTTACCTCACCTTTGACCGTTTTTTCCAGGGAGCCCGAGGGAGCGGATCTCGCGCCTGGCGGTCCAGAGGGAGCTGAAGGTGGGTCCGGAGTGGAGCAACTTCATTCACAAGACCGACCGCACCCAGCTCGAATACCGCTACCGCGTCACGTGCGATGTCAATTACTATGACGCCGGGTGCTCGAAATTGTGCCGACCACGTGACGACCATTTCGGCCATTACACGTGCGACTCCAATGGGGATATCGTCTGCATGACCGGATGGACGGGCGCATTCTGCGACCAAGGTAGTTTCCATGTTCTTACATCCTATCGTTATATCAAAGTCATTAAGGGTATCTGATTGTTTGTGCTCACTTGCTGATTGCACGTTCTGGCTTTTAGCGGATGCTTTGACACATAGTTTTTGGGTTTTTGGAAAGGAAATCTGAAAAGTTCGCTTATTGAACATGTTTGAATCCATGAATAGGGTGTACACAATTTCACTTAACGAAAATCTGAATTATGTTTTTGTTGTGTATCAAATGAATGCATTAATGTAGTTGTGTTATGTTAAGCGTCAGTTTGTTTCCTTTGTGTACTAGTATCATAGCCGCAATACACCGATTTTACGTTTTGGTAACCTTAAAGCGCCCGCAAAATTCACTGTTGTCTTGGGATTTTTTTAAAGAAAAACTCGTAAGCATTTTCGACTTTGAAAAAGAATACAAACAGTCTATCCCCTGTGGTGATTAGCTAACAAAATATGCTGAAAATGTGTGACATTTGTGAGCGTTTGGATGCAAGCATGGTACAATATGGCATCGAATTAGCTAAATAGTGTCTTGGAGATTTGAAGAAATCGTTTTTCTAGACAGGCTAGTGATCATTTTCGTGCACCGAGATTATGGCATTAGGGACAATGCACGCCAAATGCACCGCCCATCGTGGCAAATTGCATGAATAATTCCTGGCAATCCAATAATATTTGTCAGTAAGAGGCTATTCGCTCGTAACTAAGGCGTTTTCATCCATACACAACATCTGTTGTCCCTGAGATAACGTGTGCTGGAATATATGGCTTCCAATATTGCTTCCATAAAATGTCTGCAGACGACTTTTCCGCAGAAGAAAGCGCTTCGTGGTGTTGAATTGCAGCATCGCGTTAGATATTGACTCGCAATTATATTTTTAAGAGTATGATTTCATGCGAAAAATATTATTGTCGCCTGTAGACTACGATAATTAATCCGCCGATATGCCAAAGATGTCAATACGTTACCTTTGGATATTATTATTGACTGTCAGTAAAAATACTGATAAGAATTTACAGCATTCCAGACCAAACGACTTTTAAAAATGCTGAATCATTAAAAAACAAATTTCGTAAAAATGCGTTTGAAAAAAAAATCGTACCAAATAACCTACCTCATGGCTCTAGTTGTATTCGAGTGTTTTCCAAGACGCGTTGTTAAACATAAATGACAAATGAAAATATATAAAAGCTGCAAGAACAGCTGTCCTGGTGTAAGGTTATGACATTTTTATACCGGTGTTTTTTGTTTTCTCTGTGGTCCGGTCGATAGAGAAGTGGTGTAGTTTTCAAGCCCTACTGAACGAATTGCCGACTTAATATTTAATAATATTTGCCAACAGTTATTGAATTGAAAACCGAATGGTCGATACAGGCAAACAGCCGAGCAACCACAAGAACGCGTTCCCTGCATGACATAGTAGATTTCCGTCGCATATTTTCAAGTAATATTCCACTACAGGGTGTTTTTAACAGTAAACTGTTTCGATCCGTTGACGCTATAATTGTTTTGTAAGGCCTTATGTAAGTTAAAGTATGCTAGCACATGCTCATTTTTCAACATTTAACTCAGCGTCTGTCACTAAGCGGTGTCATATGGAAAAAGTTGTGTACTTCAGCGTAAATTATCTCTTAATATAGACCGCCTTCTTTGTTATGAAATGTTTTTGAGTTCGTCGACAATAAACCATCGAAAGGTACATTAAAATTTCGCGCGCGAAAAATGATCAGGTGTCCCTACCATCAGATGTTAATCTTGTCGTCTGCTATGAATACTTTTGCGGCACGCGCTTAACGGAAAAAATAGGTCGTTATGAATATCTTTTATTGAGTAAGTCATAAAAAATAAACACTATTACATGCTTAAGCTTAAACCATGCCTGTTTAGTTCCCCCAGCTGTTGTCAGGTATATCAATATTTTATTTCACATGGTTTCCTCGGCTTCACAATGAATAACAACCGAGGCCATGCGCCATTTGCTTTCGGACCGCTTACGTTCATAACAGCACCGCTTACATCGCCATATGGAATCAAACATTTATACCCTAGGCTATATTATGTCAGATTTGTACAACACAAATTATGACTGACCTAGATCTCATTTGTGGGAAAGTATTTTTCCATGATATTACATAGAAATTTCCTGCAGTTTTTGTTCTCCATATAGTACATAACTCGATGGGTAAACATCCGCGCATGCTTCTTTATAAGCGTGATTACGGCTCCATGGAAACGAAACAGCAAGTTGTAATTTTTTGCCGGTAAGCGATTTCTCACCTGTCTCCAAAGAATAGGGTCTGGAGACTGCGTAACGCGTTTTTGTAAAACTCGAAAGAGATAATTAGAAATTACAATAGGAGTATGGAAGTTATATCGAAAGCCAACAAATGAAGAGAAGAAATCATGCAAAAAATATACGAAATATAATTATTAAAGCTAGCAGCAGTGCAGTGATTGCTCACTTGCTTTAACCTTGCAAAGATTGAATAAACTGTGAACGAAGTTCGAGAGTTTTTAGAATCGCTGAATTTCAGTCTGTTGAATGTTGGATTTTCAAGGTCGGTCTTTGAACATTTTAAGTTGTTTACACTCTCGCGGAAGACAGCTGTTGATGAAAATTCCGCCGCTCAACCCGTTGACAGTTCGATGTCAATGCAACAATAGCCTCATCTGCCGTTTCAGTATTAACCCACTTATGCCTAGTGGACTCTCCCATCCTTCTAAATTGGATCAATTTATTTCCAAAATTAGGGATGTTTATGGTTTAGTATATTTATTTCTATATTTAGAATATTTCTTACATAAATTCCTTTTAGCAAACAGCGCAGACCCAGATGAGACGCCGCATCATGCGGCGTCTCATATGGGTATACGCTGTTTGCCAAGGCCTTTTTTTCTAGACGCTAGGCATAAATGGGTTAACAAACATGCACGCACTTTTACCCATGGGCTCCACGTGTCCGTGGCAATTTTGTCATGGCCACCGGTAGCCTGCGTTCACTAGTTTCAAAGCGGCTGCACATTGTTCACGGTCGGTTAAATGCTCATTTCTCAATGAAAATGAAAGCAACTTGTGGGAGGTTGATTTTTTCTTGTATATGCGCAATATAGATACAAAAATTATAACGCCGTTAGCAAAATAAATAATAGTTTCAGCGCAAACAACATTAAAGGAATGCGTATTATTATTTGCATGACGTCACACGGGCTATTCTTTGAAATAGCAGTTTTGGCTCGAGTAATCAAATATTTGACCAGAGGTCGGCAAATATTGACCCTATTGTATCTTTTTACGTTCGATAAGAATTTTGTTTGCAAGAATTTCTACAATCGACCCCACTTTTGTTGGAATTAATTAATAATGGTGTTTGACTGGTGATTCAGGAAATTCTCTATTGTTGTCATGATTGCTTAATAAGCCATAGTGGACAAAATTGAGAAAATACCGTAATGGAATTCTTTGACCAGAACGACTTACCTATGCCACTAAGCGACCTGAGTCACTCAATAACTTACCTTTTAAGGGGCATTTATATTGAAAGACAAACTTAGCATAAGTTCAATAGAAGGCTGGTAAGTAAGTTCTTAAGAGATTCAGTAGACACTATGTCCATGATACCCGACTTCTTGTTTCTGACCAATTTGATGGCTCTTTTTTTCAGCAATCTGCTTGACCGGGTGCGATCCAGAAAACGGTTACTGCAGCAGCCCCTATGAATGCAAGTGAGTATTGTCAAATACCAGTCATTGCTAAACAACTGTAACGGTCCAGAGGTTTCAGTCGAGTTAGCACAGTTTTGTGGCGAGTTGTTTGCACATTAT
This sequence comes from Dreissena polymorpha, assembly GCF_020536995.1. NCBI lineage: Eukaryota > Metazoa > Mollusca > Bivalvia > Myida > Dreissenidae > Dreissena > Dreissena polymorpha. The sequence goes on along the minus strand of NC_068357.1, from coordinate 77,712,929 downwards.
GCGACCAAATGCTTTTAGTGATATTGAATTAAATATGCAGCTTAAACAAAATTGTGGTTAGTTTGTACTCGCATATTAAGATAATATCTCTGTAGTCATACCGTACGCTGCTGTTTTTCATACAAAAGGCAAAAATGGGTGAATATATTTACCATCGATTAAAACTACAAAACGTGACTATATGCATATGATTCCCCACCCGTGAGTTATCTGTTTGATGTCATTGTCAGTTCGAAGATCTCCTTTTAATGTCCAGTATTAATCGCCCGGAGTTTAGCACTAGTACAAAAGACTGAACGCGAAAGGCGGTGTATTTGAAGATTAAATCTGATGTTATCACTTTGGCGAAAGGTCTATAGCCAAAGGCGCAAAAAAAGCAATGCATTTCAATTGGTTTGTTATTTACCCCTTCAATGTACAGTGTATGTATGTAAACACTTCCGAAACAATTTAAATATAAATACAATATCTGCGTGCCCTTAGCACTGCCTTATCATCAGAACAGCGATAAGTCATGATGAAGCGATAAGTTTTAGCCTCAAATTTTAGGGGACATACGTCACTTATTCACTTTACAGGAAGCAATCGTTATACTTTCCTAATCTCATAAGACAATACTATTTCGACTGACGCCAAAAGCGGCACGCTTATAAAGAGACGTCGAACAAAGGCGTTTGAATTGCAAACCCATCGCCTTTATTTGATGAGTGGCTACTAATTGTTCAAATAGGTTGCTGTGTCCATATACATCGCAATGTTTTCATTTCGACAGCTGTTTCACACACGGCAGTGAGCAAATCACATCGGAATGTCGCGTGTTGATGCTTTTTTGTGCTATTATACGCCGTGACGGCCTCGAGTTGGGTCAGTATACGAGCAGGCTGGGACCCATTTGCTGTGTAATGGAATACTAATTCAATAAGTGCTCGTATTTCACGCAAATAATAAGCGAGGCTCCTGATAAGATACCGTATAAATATAAACATGCGAAACTTAAATAAAGCATTGTGTAACAGCGTTTCCCCATTTTAAATCTGATACACCGACATTCGATCCCCTGTGGCCCTAACAATGTCGTACAAACTTCTCGGGTTAGGTGACACAGTGCTGATTTAGTTTATGTCTTACAGTCTATTAACTCATCGCAGTTGTTTTTATTATATTTTTTATCCATGCGGTATTTACTTTTAGAGGTAAAATATGCGATCAAATTGTGTTAAAAATAATATACCGGTATATTTATGTAAGCTATAATGACAAGATACTAGTATAAGATTAAGACCACGCTTGTTTACAAATACGAGTAAGTATAGCCAAAAAAACTTTTTTTGCAAAGACGGCTTAAGATTATGGAATAGTATTAATACATGAAAGATTTTTTTTTGTAGAAAAGAAACAGACTTTAATAAAACTATTTTCCACAGGTGTCGCAGCGGATGGGAGGGCGAGTTCTGCAAGGAGTGCATCAAGTACCCCGGATGTAAGAACGGCACGTGCACCAAACCCTGGGAGTGCAATTGTGACGAGGGGTGGGGCGGCCTCTACTGTAACCAAGGTAACGCTTGAGCCTAGCTGTTCTCTGGCGTACGTTATTGTAAATTTTGTTGTTTTCAATATGCCACTTTCGTTGACATTATTAAAACTATTGAATTACTATTGATCCGTTGAGTAATAATTTCCGTTGATTATGTCCGGGTCATTATATGTATATTCAATTAATAACTAAAAAAATAATATTTTAAATAGATAGTCGTGTAAGTGACATGAATAGTAAAATAACGCCGCTGATAGCCGACTATTTATCCGATAACCAGACCAAACAAACTTAATATCATAAAACGACCGAGGAAAACTCAAGACAGAGCGGTCCTATGAAAGTTTAATAAGAACTGCAACAGCCCTCAGCGGGCTTGGGGGGAAACATAAACGTGTTTTTTATGTTCCGAGCGATTGCCAGCCGATTTGTGCTAATCGATATCTTAGCATTAATCTCTTCATTGGGCATTACCGCTGTTTATTTGACTATCACTTCAAAGGGGATTTTAATTGAAGCCCTGCCGCGGAGTAACAACTACTGCTTGTACCTGTTTATATGTCATTGCGCATATTTAACGATCGTACGCGGTCTGGAATCGCATCTAGCCAGACACAAATATCCTTCGACCCCATTGTACAGATTCTATTGCCACATTTATGTTTCACCCAGAAACATCTGGAAGTTAAAAGATCCAAATTTAAATTACATGTCAAGTTGTTACATATAAATTTTCATAAAATCAAAGAATATTTAATATGCGGATTTAGATTTTGTACAAAATCGTGTTGGCAACATCCAAAAGTATATTGGTGCCATTCGCGCACATCATACCTTGAAATCTAGAAGTTGTTTTCAGCGCTCTATACCAAGCCTACTTCTGAAATTAAAACACCCGTTGCTCTTCTTTCCGCAGATTTGAACTTCTGCACACACCACTCGCCGTGTCTCAACGGTGGCGTGTGCCAAAACACCGGAAGCGGAAGTTACACGTGCACGTGCCCGGAAGGGTTCAACGGCACGAACTGCGAGAGGGAGGTGGATGATTGCCTGTCGAGGCCGTGCCAGAACGGGGGCTCGTGCGTGGATGTCGGCAATGGTTACCAGTAAGTAGAAAAAAAGAAAGATCATAAAGCGTTCTCAGTATTTTACCGAATACTGAAAGGTGTAGAGTGGATACTATGCTGTTGAAACTCTTTTCCTTTATAAAGATATACAGTTTTATGTAATCGTGACTATCACGGGTAAATCACAAAACAATATATTTGTATTACTTATAGTTATTTGCCTAAAAATGTATGTGCATGATATGGTTGATGGAGAAAATACTTGTTCACATATATCAAACATGTTAATATTGTACCAAACCTGTCCACTTATTTTCGGACTACATCTTAACTTGAAACGAGAGGATTCAAACGGAACCTGTATAACAAGGTTTGGTTACCCCACCTTCAGGTGTAACTGCCCGGTGTCGTATACCGGCAAACGCTGTGACATTCGCGCGGAGAGCTGCGAGAAGAACCCGTGCAAAAACGGCGCCACGTGCGTGGAAGGTCAAGGGTCATATTCGTGCCGATGTCGTTCAGGCTTCACGGGCTACAATTGCGACATTGATATCAACGGCTGCGACCCAAACCCATGCAGAAACAGTGAGTAGTAAATCATTTCATTTCCATCATTATTCACAGTTTTGAAATGCAAAACATGTTGGTCTTATTTAGACGTTTTTAAAAAAGCTTTTGCAAGTTTGTCTTTCAAACCTCCAATTTACGTTGTTATTATTTTTTATATTATCATTAAGTTGAATTTCTTGATGTACCAACCTCGTTCACTGGCTCAGATCATTACATATACATGCGACTGAACCCATATGTTGTGTTCTCATCCCCTCTATTTACCGTTTTCTCATGTAAAGTTTCAGCCAGATCTGTGTTCTAAAACGCCTTCTTCCTTTGATTTGGGAATCATAAGATATTATTTATATGCCTTCATACTATGCGTGGAGAGAGGAGCGTGCCGTACATATGTTTTTGTTTTGGTTGCTTTTGAGTGAATCGGCGTGTTTACTTTGATATAGCTATTCATATTAATTCACAAAAGGAAAACACGCGTTTTCCATGTACTTCATGCTCAACTCGTTATTTCTGCGAACTGGGGTGATTGGATCGCACCTTGTGACCTCAAGGAGTCAAAACACGACTTTTGATATCAAAAGAATCGTTTAAGACCGATTCGTTTTTCCTTTGACCACATATTATTTGACAAGGTCTACTCAAAAGTAGTTCTAGTTTTATGGCACGAGTGCATTCCTGAAATGAATACGATGCTATTTGGCAGTTTTGTGGAGATTTGGGTTCCAGGTTTTTTTGTAAAAAAGTTATTTTTATATCTTCGAAAGCCATATCTCCCAAGGTCGATGCTATTTTTGGAGTTAATTAGATACACTTTACCATGGCGACCATTTTGTTTGATGCTTGGCTCAATATAATTCTTGTTTGTTAGTGATATATGCTAAAATGAGTGTCAATTGCCATCATTATCCTCAACAAAATGTTGCACCCATGGCAAGTAATTTTCTACACTAAGAAACTCCGTGTTCATTGGATTTGGAAAATAACATTTTCATTTAATTAATGTATTGATTTTCTATAAGTTAGGAGTGCTGATCCCTCATCGCAATCTACATGTACTTAATCTTTAATCTCGAAGTTTGATAATCTTGATTAGGATAACGCGTATAATCGGATCCCGGTCGATCATGAGTGGATTAGGCACCAGTGCCGTATACCTGCCAGTAATGATTTATAATTCATGCTCACTAACTGGCTGAATTAGGACTGAAAAGCGTTGGTGAACATCCAAAATTGCATATCCGTCGCCCGCCATTTTGAGTCACGTGATTTAAAGCGAGCCGGTCTGAGGCATCTGCGGGAGGTTGGACATGTGTCACAACCTGAAGTACTCAAACTCGGCTCACCTGGTCGTAAAATAATTCACATAAATAGCAGAAAACTACGGTGTTAAGCAGTTAACATGCTTCATTTTATTGCAAAAACCAAAAGTTGCGCGTCAGCTGCGTTTCATGACTATAGCATACATATTACTACAGATATGCTCTCTGAAGTATCGATCTACGCTTACTTGATTGACAGTTTCGAACGCATGCTTTATTCATGTTAGTCTTAAATGCGATTTATATCGTCTCATCGGGTAGCCATTCTTAACCGAATCGACGAGTTTCACCAATGCTCATCTATTAATAACCATCGGACATTCACTTCAGCCACCGTAGACGAGCTTGAGTGGATTCTCTGCAATTGTTTTCTCGCCGTTGCTTTCACGTTAAATAGAATGATCGCTCAATTTTACAACGCGTCATTTCCAATGACCGATGACAAACCGATTACGGCTAAGTGGAATAATATCGGATTAGGAAATCAATGAACCGATTGCCGATGTTTTTGTGATGAGGCAACCGGACACTTAAGCCGTGGTTATTTCCTTGGTCAGTTCGAGGACCTTTTTGGCATCAAAGCGGACGCCACATTGTGGTCATTTTAGCGTCTCAATTGCGTTTAAATCAATCGTTGCTTTAAGCATCTTGTTTTTACTGACGTAGAGTGGAACAAGAGCATGTTCACTGACCCGATGTTAATATGATTTAGTTATAAGACACTGAATGAATACACAGATATTAAAAGTCGAAAAACGAATCCGAGTTAATTAAAAACGCTTACATGGCTTATACAGATTATATTCAGTTATTTTCGAATGGGTATTCATATTGTTTATCCCCACGTCTTACCAAGAGCTGGTTTGTAATATTTTTCTCGAGCCGACATGGCCGCCTATGGCTAGATTCAATATTTCCGGAGGAACGATCAAGGGAATCAGCCAGGCACATATTAAAATGACTATAACCTCTGTAGAAATGATTGTTATGAAGAAATTGTACCGCCTAGACTGCGAAAAGGCTAAACACTATATTAACCCAGTACGCATGCGTGCAATGTATCATTCCGCGTTCTGAATAAGAACTATAAAACGGCTGTAAATTAGTTCTCGCAACACGGTTATAAAACGCTAACAATTTAGAACGCTGAATAAATGTGAAGCTGTATCGATTAATTAGCCAGCAAAGGTTCATTTAATAACCTCATTCGTATATTGATAATTGATCAAGTGAATGAATGATCTATGAAAGTGGCTGCGCGTTCCGTTGACACTGGCGTTATTGGCCCTGCTACCGCAGGACGCCATTGATTCTTCGCTCGTATACAAAGTTTTGCTGGCATGAAAGCGGCTGGTTGCGTAGAATGCCTGGTCAATAAGAGAGCTGTAATAGATTGTTGTTTGTATTATTTTTACAATTTATCGCAAATCTGTGAATTTTATGGCAACGCGCGATATCGCACCGTCGGGATTTGAGTGCTCACCTGTTTATGAATACATTGACTGATAAATCGTATACAATGATAAAAAAAATCTGAAAATGATCGAAACTACTGGTAGATCTACAAAAAAATAATTTTGCAATTATCATTTTTTGATGAAAACAATAGATCACATGTACTTTTTTTACAAGAGCGTGTAACTGATGGGGGAAATGATGCATAATGCGTCTAAACCTCTTTGAATTACTGCAATTATTTGAAGTTAACGTTGCACTCACGATTCTGTCTGTGATGCAGACGATGATACAGATCGACCTTTCACCGGTGAGGCTTATCATACGGGATTATGGCTCGGTAATGAGGTGTTTTATGTGGCCGCAGTATTGAACGGCGTTTCTAAGACATCAATGTTTCTTTGAAATGTTTTATTTCAGTCATAGATCTATGCGACGACCAATGTTTCCTTTTTTTACCACCCAGTATATAGTTGATAATTGTTTGGATGGTAACATCAACAAAACATTGCTCACAGTAACAACGGTCAAGCATTTTAATTATCTAATGAACCCTTATACACCAACTAAGTATTTTAAATATTTGTTATTCTTTATATTTTCAGATGGTCGGTGTATCGACCAGGAGACCGAATTTAAGTGTGTCTGTGAGCGGGGTTTCTCCGGAAGAGTCTGCGAGGTGAACGTGGACGATTGCTCGAACATGCCCTGTCGGAATGGGGGCACTTGCCTGGATCAGGTCAACGATTTCGAGTGCCGCTGCGTTCCGGGGTTCGTCGGCGACCTGTGCGAGGTGAATGTCGACGACTGCGAAACGCGTCCATGTGCTTATGGGGGTATCTGCCACGACCTGGTGAACGACTTCAATTGCACGTGCCGAACGGGCTATACCGGCAAGTTCTGTACAATCGTGATTAACCCGTGTGACAGCAACCCTTGTCGGAACGGCGCCTCATGCAGAGCGTCTTTTAATACCTACGTGTGTGACTGTGTGCCTGGATTCACGGGGATAAACTGCCAGAATATTCCCGGGCAAATTGTGACAACACTTCCGACGGCCCAGGACCCGACAACTGAGGACGTGCGATCGACGACACTGCCTCCCGTTGCCGAAAGTCCTCAGCCAATACGGGAGGATGAGCCGGAGTTCACGACGACGCAGTTGCTGTTAATTGTGTGCTTAGGTGTAGGCATACCGCTATTGGCTATCATTATAGTCGTGACAATTTTATTGTGCCGCCGGCGGCGCCGGCCGTTAGAGACTCAAAAAGAGCAGGACGATAACTTAAGAAATTCCATAAATAATAAGCTGAGGGAGTCAAAGATTTTTACCACGGTCCCTCACAGCAGTTCAACATTTTCCAATTTAACTAGCAAAATTTCCAATGAAGACAATGACTTGAACACTTTGAAATCCTTTCGGAGACCTACGTCACAAATATACGTAGCAGACAAGCCAATAAATAAGCAGTTAATAAAAAATTACAACAAAGACTTGCAAGTGCATACAAGGCACAGAGACTTAGAGAAAACCAGCAAGTGCTATGATAAAGAGAACACTTGTGTAACCATTGATCACACATCAAATTTAGATATCAGGTGGGTTTATGTTTCTTTACTCTTTTTATGTTTACGAATCAGGCTATAATCTGTATGTATTTTTCAGTGTTGACAAGTAAATTACTAATTTAGTTATATGAATGTTGAAATGGAAGTGTAAACACTATTTCTACGTCTTTATTGTGCTAATTGTGTATGGTTCGATTACTAAGACAGGTTCCATTAGGCTGTTTGTACTATTTACTTGACATTCTAATGCATGTGCCTAAAGTGTCGTCTCAGAATAGCATGTTCAGTCCGCACAGGTCAATATGGGACGAGATTTTCCACATAAACTGGATTTTTGCAAAGAAGAGACTGTGTTCAAACGAAAAATATTATAAAGGCAGAAAGTGTCGTCCCTAATAATCCTGTGCGGGCTAATCAGGGACGACACTGTGCGCACATGCATTTAAACCCCTTTCCACAAAACACGGCCTAATTAGTATGGCACCTCAACTCGGTAGTGCCCTGCACAGTCTAAAGACCCCAAACGTTTGCTCCATAATTTAAGAAGCGCTCACTATCATCTCAGAATAGATAACTTAAAATTGGCTGTTGGTTACGATGAACACCTCAACGAATATAATTTGTGATACCCCCCTCCCTGCCTCCCCCCCCCCCCCCCCGAATTCGCCCCACAGACCCCGATCTCCTTGTGTCGGTACAGGTTTTCTTTGATATCACTAAATTCATGAACCGTTTTGGCCTCGTTATGCGAAAGCCCACTTCTTACATTTACATCATTATTCGCTGGATTGGTTCATAATGTGAAAAGTGCTAGTGAGAAAATGCAATATTAATGTGTTGTTATTTTCGCTGTATCAGAAATACTTAGACGGTATAAATGTATTTTAAAACAAAATAGGATTCTGTTGTTCAGAATCGTCATTGTGAACACAAAACGCGCGCGTTCAGTTCTTTAAAAAGTTCATCAATTATTTACATGAACTCTTTTTGAACTAGAATTAAAGTAAAGTTATTTTCTCAGTAGCGTGTTTTCATCGACATATGAATTGAAAATTACTGAAAAACTCTTTTGTTTAGTGCCAAAAGGCTTTACTTAAGAAACAAACATACACACACACATACACTTTAAATGAAAGTTCAGCCACAAAACAATGAATTTGATTAATTACCTCCACAAAGCTTGTTCGGGGAATTCTAAGTCTCTAATTGTACACATCTGGTTTTTATTTGACAAAGGGAGCAAAGTAAACGCCATCCCTTTGTTGCAAACTTTTATCGAGCGTGTAGTGAAAACATTGTCAAGTGGTAGGTTACACAAAGAGCGGGCACGCGCCTTTTCGATGTTTACGACTTTTATCATATGTCCCTCTCTGCGAAAGACTCACTGTACCTGACTCACGTAACATTGTGCGTGGAGGTTAGCCATGCGTGACAATATATGACGCACATATGGTGTCAGTGTCGTTTGGGTCTCGTATGATATTTGCAACTTAAAAAAAACTAAATTAATAAAAGCGAAAATAAATGACCTGTTAAAAATAGCTTGGTATAGAAAACAGCAAAAAATCTGACGTGAACAAGAAACGTCAAGCACGCTTTCCTCCACAGCTCTTAACCCTCACTCCAACATCATTATTTAAAATATACATGATACAAAATGGTCTATATTAGAAAATGCTCTACCGGGGTATGAGGAGAAAAATTAATCTGCATTTAAAACGACAGCAAGCACTATACGCCGTGATGAAAATATATAGCAACGCGTTCAAGAGGCAGCTGGTTACTAAGCTTTTGACCATGAAGACGGGTTTTAATTATAAAACAACTCGTTTGATCATGTTAATAATTCACGTCTTTTTTCTATCTTCAGGGATTACCAAAGTTCGCCAGATATCCACTTCATCGACAAGCACAACAACAGAGATATTATCAACAGAAACTCATTATTAATACTGGAGCCCCAGTTGCACCAGGAACCGCACAGACACAGTAGTTACTATGGCGACGACGTCCTGGCAACGGAAGTGTAGTGACGTCACAGACGATTAGACAATCTGTATACACCCAAACTGCAATATATTTAAATTATTTTGAAACACTTAAGTGTATTTATTGCTATAGAGATCTCTTATGTTGACTTTTCGCGGAGCTACATATCTAGGTAACGTGGACGCCCGGTGTCGTCTGCTCTTTCAATTGTGTCGTCTGCCAGGCCACTTCCGCTCGTGCCTTGTGTGCTGGACGTTTGGCTCACACGAGTGTTCTGGTGGCTTTCGAGGAGGAAAATTCCAAAGAAAAAAAATGGCATCACCTTCTTCACAAAACCAATTACATAAACGGGGGATTAAACACTGTCTCTGGGAGATCATACGTCCACGTGCTGTGTCACGTGACCGTCATCAAATGACGTCATCAGTGACGTGTTTTTCTGCGTGTCATACTGTCATGGTACATTACACAACAAAACTTTTCGCCATTTTGTTGTACTGTACGAAATGCTCGTTTGACCTATGTAGTTATAAACATTCTGTTTGTTGTCTGGAACCGGTTAGTGGATGTCTGTCCGATCATGCCCTCCATTTATCAAACATAATCACGTGATCTGGATTTCGCAATCGACGTTCAAACATAACTTTGCCATATCAACGTGCAGGGCGGTGATTTATGCATAATCAAGAATATTTTTAATCGAAACCACCGTTTGCCTACGGGAACACATGTGCTGTCATCAATCATGTTGTAGAGGGGAAAACGAACATTCATTTTACCATCAGTCATAGTAGAAATCCATAAGTGCTCAATTCCTTGAAGGGACATTAACCTTGTGCATATAGACATAAATGAAACTCTGGTTGGGTATATGATAAAGGGTGGAATGGAGTAACAATGGGTTGTGTATTATAGTGCTTTTGTGTGCAATTTGCCATTTGTTAAGATCATGTGACCAGTCAACTTTGAATAATTTGTGTAGCAAATGCTCGAGTACAAGTACACCTTGCTTTTGTTGTGTGTGGAATCTGGTCCTTACATATTGTGTATATACTATAGTACGAAACCGTTTTGTCACCATGGGAACACAATCGCAGATGTAAATTCATTATTGATGTTTGTGAAAATTAATGATCCTTTTTGTGTAGACTGTGCGGTCGTATTTGCCTCGACTTCTAACAGAGCATATGCGTCGCGTTCTAAGAAAACTGGGCATAATGCATGTGCGTAAAGTGTCACCCCAGATTAGCATGTGCAGTCCGCACAGGCTAATCAGGGACGACACTTTTATGACATTTGTTGTTTAAATGCACATATCCAATTAAGGCGGATAGCGTCGTCCCTGATTAGCATGTGCGGACTGCACAGGCTTATCTGGGACGACACTTTACACACATGCATTATGCCCAGTTTTCTCAGAACACGACTCCTATTATGATCTAGTCTTGAATTGCAAGTTCAAGGTTTTACCTATCCAAAGTCTCGGAACGGTGATTCGAAGTTCAAATGTGTATTTTTTTTAATAGTTTTGAGTGCTTGCTTATATTTTTGATATATTTTGGTATATGTTGTCAGTATTTTGTGCCTTTTCATGTCTTGTGCAAGTGCCACAAACTTAAAATCAACATCAATATTGACATAACTATGGTTTGATTGCTAACATTTCCTCTGGGATAGATTATAATAGGTTAAAAACCCATATATTTAAAAAAAGAGTTATCATTTTCTTGACAAAGCGAAGGTAAACACTTGTTCAAGACATGACAAGCGCGCATGCAAGCAATAGGGCATGTTTAATATGTATCAAAATTGTTACATCAGTATGGTCGAAGTAAGACCGTTGTTAAATCGGTGAAATCAATGTACTAACTGGAAACTGGTTTAAATTATTTTTTACATGTTTTTTGCCCAATTTAATCAATTTGTATATTTTGAATAATTATTTATTTAATTTATGCTTGAATTTTGAAATTCGTATTTATTGCTGTAAATGTACTAGCATTTGAATCCTTCGAATTTTTCTGAAAATGTTAGTATTGCGCATGATACTTGTACGTCTAAATCGAAAACATTACACCAAATGGTGAGGAACTACTTAAGCACAAATTTAATGTACTGCTTTATGGCACAGCGGAAGAATACAGTCACGTGGACAGCCATCTTATATCTCCCGTCATTCCATTTCATTCGGGCATTGCCCGTTAAAATTTTCGTCTAAATCAAGTTTCGTGTAGCTAATATTTTGTAAACGTCACAATTTAGTCATGTTTGTGTTATTGTGTTGTTGTTATTCATCATCAACTCATCTCTGTCTTTTGTCTGGCTTTCTGTCATTCATATTGTTTTGCATACTATTTTCTTCCCATGAAAGATTTCACGAACGATTATAAATATTGTGTTACCAGTCATGATCGATTTTTTGCGGTATTTGTTTTTCTTTGATGTGTCGGCATTTTGTTTTTCATGTTCACAGTAAGGAATACATAATCAGCAGTTTTACTATATTTTTAAGTGTGACAGTTTAAATTGTGTTTTTTTTCACTCGTTTTGTTACATTTTATAATTCGTTTTAAATAATTTTTAATTTGGTTATTCTAGATTTGTTAATTTACGTTGTTTGAATCTTTCGTTCGTTTTATTGAGTTATTAATTTTCCGAAAACTTCGGTAAAAAATAACAATTTAAATTATACAAAACTGAAGCTAATCAGTAAAAATAAAGATATATTAGGATATATTTATTAAAATATTAACCCATTTATGCCTAGCGTCTAGAAAAAAGGCCTTGGCAGGGTCTGCGCTGTTTGCTTAAAGGAATTTCTTTAAGAAATATTCTTAATATTGAAATAAATATACTAGACATCCCTCATTTTTTAAATAAATTGATCCAATTTAGAAGGATTGGAGAGTCCACTAGGCATAAATGGGTTAAAACAATATTTTCTTTTGTAAACTTACTCAAAACTTGTTTTGTTTTCGACTCAGCGTCTCAGCAGTGATAAACATAGATGGTTGTTAATTTTTGTTTATGATTATGTTGGTTTAATTAAGAATTCCTTTATTTTAACAAGTTTAAGATTCCGCTTCCAAAGTTAAAGATTTAGTGAAGCATTTTGCTATAAAAAGCGAACATAACACAGCTTATTAAGCGCCCAATTGTCGGGAATCGTGAATCACATCATGCCGTCATACTTGTGACGTCACACACACAATACCCGCCACGGGACGCCGTGTTGAGCCGCCTGTGATGTCAGTGTATATAATTATTGTATTTATAGAATTATGTTCCACATGTATATAACTGTTACTGTTCTTCTGGTATTTCACAATATCATAAAATTAAATAAAACAAGTCACATGTGACTATTTTTTCAATACACCCTGTTCATTGTTGCCTTAATTAGTCCTCCGCTGCATATACATTTACAATCAATTGTCTTTAAACGCTTGATGCAAACTATGAAACCTTCGACAACGACGGAAATTGGTTTCCGAGTTTTGCCATTTGTCGTGGTCTCATTTTAAGAACAATTTCCATTGTCTGAACTTATACCATAAACAAAATACAAGGCTTCAGTGTGGATTAATATAAGTCAAATATCTGCTAAGAAATGCGCATACGTACATGAATAGTTTGGTACACAGGATCAAATATCGCAGTTCAACTAACACTACTATTTCGCCGCGTATTCCTAACTTGAACATAAACGGTTCCAATTCTTTTCAATAATGAAATTTAATAAAAAAAAATGATGCTCCCCGGCTTAGAATTGGCCGGGCTCGGAAACTTATATCGGTATTAACCCTTTGCATGCTGGGAAATGTGTCGTCTGCTAAAATGCCGTCTGCAGAATTTCTAAAATTAGCATTTTCTTCGATTTTTTTCAAAGAATACTATCAGGATAGCAAACAGTTTGATTCCTGATGAGACGCCACGTTCTGTGGCGTCTCATCTGGATCCAAACTGTTTGCAAAGGCCTTCAAAATTCGGTTCCCGCACGGAGAGAGTTAACCAACTCGGTAAGGAAAACTAAAACCTGGTACATGCTTTTCTGATGCTGAATTGCCTAAAGCATTCGTTTTTGGAATAAAGTCTTCAGATTAAGATGAATTAACGGAATAACTGTCCTACCCTACAGTCTTCTGAATAAAACACGAAACCTAAGTTCTATAAACCACATTCGAACATGCATACATTACATTACGGACATTTCAAAGAACGTTGCAAATATAGGACTAACGGTAGAGTGTCGTCATTTACCAACAAAACAGCACGTACGTAATAAACCCAGCGACACGGGTCTTCTGTTTAGAAACCCGGCTTGGGCTGCTTAGGCTTTAGTCATCTATAATATATGACACAGAGTGTTCCAGTGGGATTTCTGTTTCCACACACAAACGTTGTCGTGTCGAATGTCAAGAAAACAGACATACAATCCCTAGTTGTTAAGCGAGAAACACATTTGTTGGGAATAAGAATAAATTATAAATATGTTATGGTCATCTTTTTCACATACTAGTATCACACATTTGTACAGCATTTTATGATATTAGTACTACATACTGCTCCAATGGCAGTTGTTCAAAGAAACTTACCATGTGCAGTTTGAATACAAAAACGGTGAAACTGACAGTGTTATAGCGTTCACAATGTTAACCCATTTATGCCTAGCGTCTAGAAAAAAAAGGCCTTGGCAAATAGCGTAGACCCAGATGAGACGCCGCTGTTTGCTTAAATGAATTTCTGTAAGAAATATTCTAAATATAGAAATAAATATACTACACATCCCTTATTTTGGAAATAAATTAATCCAATTTAGAAGGATGGGAGAGTCCACTAGGCATAAATGGGTTAACCAGTTTCGTAGTATCTCACAAGAACAATACATGCAGTAGACTACATATTGCATCAAAGGTCTTTAGAAACAGTTTCATTTTAATGCTACTATAAATTTTGGAATAAAACAAGCAACGGGAATTACACATAATCTCGTACTTATTTGCTTCATTATAATAAAATATGACGTATTAACAGCGTCTGTGTGAGACACACTGTAACCACAATTGTACGTTACTTCAAAATAATATTCAGACAACATGTAGTTTTTAAATATTCGAACGTTCGAATATTATTTGCAATCTCTACCAGAAATATTAAAGCTGGAAATTGCCCCTCATTGCACCAAATGACAAATTCAGTTGAGTTTAATATTCAAGTTAATTGGTTTATCCGACATCATAGTGCTTCGATGAGTTAAACTATTTACGCATTGCAGCTCAAATGTACGTTTAAGAATTTAAGCTACATCCGGGTGCAGGATCACGTGTCTTTGTTGGGTTCCGAATTAAACGTTAATGGATGTAAACACGACCGTAAGTGCTGCTTTTTCCAAACAACTTTTTAAAACAATTTTTCTTAAGAATTTCAACTAGTGCATACAGACAGCTTTTTATGGTGCTTATGGCAATGTGAAATATATCAGAATTACTTTATTTAATAAGCCTGTGTTCTTGTTCAAAAATTCCATGTATACTGCACGATTATAATTCACGCAACGTGAAATTTTGTCACCGATTTCAGACGTATTCAATGATTTATTCTTTTAGCTAAAGATATCGGCACAAACTGCACGAACAACTGTCTTTTGTGCACTAAAGAGTTTTGCAAATGTATTTCAATAACTTGAGATATTTGCAAAAATAAAGTTCTTAAAAGGGCCTTTTCACAGATTTTGGCATGTTCTGAAGTTATTCATTAAATGCTTTCTATTGATAAATGTAAACATTTGATCGTAAAAGCTGCAGTAAAAAATAAAGAATAAAATTAAAAAAAGGAAAAAAAACTTTCCCTGGAGCAGCTTTCGTACCAGTGACCCCTGGAGTCCTGCCGAGGTCCTGAAGTAAAAACCGCTCTTATCCTCTCGGCTATTCTGCCGACAATACATACGTGACGTATTTTATGCCTTATATAAGCAATCTTCGTAGTGTCAAAATTTAACGACAACAGAACTCGCCAAATTATTCAATCGTTTCGCGTTGCAACGCTTTATAATTTTTAGGTTTTTAAATCGTCAAAAGATGCATATAATGGCTATCTTAGACCATGGTAAATGTTCAGTAATACTGTTTCCTCACAAATATCATAACTCAAACGAAAATTTGCGAATCTGAAACAATTTTTTTCAATTTTGTCAATTTACCAAAACGTGAAAAGATCCCTTTAACGGTGTGTTTATATTCTGTCCAGCCCGTGTGTAAATCCCTGAAAACCCCGTTGATTCTGCATCCTGTACATGCAACAGTTCAACTCGAATTTGCGGAAGATAACATAAACACTATGTCCTTATATAACGATTTTTAAAGGCGCAGTCACAATGATTTTTTTTAAACATTTTCGGATGCTTCCAAATATGAACAAAATATGATCGTCGAATAAATAAAATACTCGGCCATCCGATTTGCATGACTGTTAAATTGTTGATTGATCGAAGTTGTTTGTTTTGTAGGTTTACGAAAACAGTGCCACTTAAGTGCCAGTTTTCAGTTTCTAAAATGTATACGGTATCGTAAGAATTGTCACAATCGGCAATTTCTAAGTTGACACTCAATCATTTGAACCTAACAAGTACCTGTGTGTTTTTCTTTATTTTCGCCGTGTGCTGTGATGGATGACGCGGCAGACGGAAGTCCTGTGAGTATTAAAGGCGCGTGTATGGTTAATGAGGTGAATATGTTTGCTTTATATCTTTAATCTTCGAAATACCAATTAAAGTGGGATCAATTTGTTGATCTCAGTTACTGTTTATAGATCTTATCATTAATTGTTTGAAATTGTTCCTAACAATCTTACTGTGATCTAGCTTTACTCAGCGAGTTGAACCCCCGTACTGACTCCCGACCTCCAGCAGAGTAAAATGAAAACAACGGGGACCAGCTGGTCACGTGATTTCGGCTAAAGTCCACTCAATTTCCAACGCCGTATCGGTTACACGCTATCGCGAAAAAAACGATCAGGTGTTTTGATAAAAGTTTGATAAATCTCTTTGATCGTTTTTCATACTAAAACACTCTTTAAGCTCAGTTTCAATCAAGAACTGAGTTTCAAAGGAGTGCGAGGAGCGCAGATTGTATGAACGGCTGTTGTTGGTTACGTTCACCGCGTGAAAGTATATCTTGTATAAACACTCGAGAAATAATCGGATGTTGTAGGTACTCGCCATATGGTAGCTTACTGAAAATCTGGCCACGTTTTATAGCAAATCATAATACATTCTTAGATATACTTATTGTAATCTTCATTTTAATTGAACGAAGCTACCCATATTACTGTAGTACTATAAGCCACGTCGTGCGAAAATGTGTATTATGCAATATGCGTCCAGTGAAGCTCCAGATCAGCATGCGCGGATAGTGCTACCTTGTCCGCTAATGAGACCACGAAACATTGCGTGGCTTTAAAGTGGACAAGGTAGCCACTGGCCAGACTACGCAACTGCACAGGTTGATCTTGAGCTAGGCCGACCGACCGTATATGGCATAAGGCCCATTTACGCATGTCGTGGTTCATATACTCGAAATGTGTCCTTTATGAACACAGATCGACTGAATTGGCACGAATACACACAAGTCAACAAACCATTACCATAACTAACACACATAACATATACATCGGCATATTAGTACTCAACTCCGCGCTTATTTAATAACATCTTTTAGTTAAACCCATTTATGCCTAGCGTCTAGTAAAAAGGCATTGGCAAACAGCGTAGACCCAGATGAGGCGCCGCATGATGCGGCGTTTCATCTGGGTCTACGCTGTTTGCTTAAAGAAATTTCTGTAAGAATTGTTCTAAATATAGAAATAAATATACTAGACATCCCTAATTTTGAAAATAAATTGATCCAACTTAGAAGGATGAGAGAGTCCACTGGGCATAAATGGGTTAATAAATCCTAACATTACCATTACTTATACAAATAGACCATCCATACTGTCATGACCAACTACGAATATATCTTACTATAACGATTAACATGATCGATGACTATTTGTATTACCATTGCTACTTTATTACTTGTATTGTGCAATTAGAGCTCGATTGGTCACTGTCGGCTCGGGTACTACTTAAATGTACCCCTGGTACTCTTATGTATACTTTAAATTACCCCGGGTACGGAAAATATAGTAAAACGTACCCGGCCAATTTAGAGTGTACCCGAATTTATTCCCGCTAAAAATCCGAACATAATTTATTTGAAAATATAGCCGACAACGACCAATTTTGCATTATAATTGTCGTGTACGTTTTAGTATATTTTCCGTATACTTAAAGGGACCTTTTCACAGATTTTGGCATGTTTTGAAGTTTGTCATTAAAGGGATCTTTTCACGCTTTGGTAAATTGACAAAATTGAAAAAAATTGTTTCAGATTCGTAAGTTTTCGTTTCAGTTATGATATTTGTGAGGAAACAGTAATACTGAACATTAACCATGCTCTAATATAGCCATTATATGCATCTTTTGACGATTTTAAAACCTAAAAATTATAAAGCGTTGCAACGCGAAACGATTGAATAATTTGGAGAGTTCTGTTTTTGTCGTTAAATTTTGTGAAACAAAGAAGATTGCTTATATAAGGTATAAAATACGTCAAGAATGTGTACAAGGCGAATAACTCAGTAGGCTAAAGCTTTTTACTTCAGGACTCTGGCAGGACTCCAGGGGTCACTGGTTCGAAACCTGCTCCGGGCAGTGTTCTTTTCCTTTTTTTATTTTTTTTCTTGATTTTTTACTGGAGCTTTTACGATCCAATGTTTACATTTATCAATATAAAGCATTTAATGAATAAGTTAAAAAAAATGCCAAAATCTGTGAAAAGGCCCCTTTAAATGCTTTATATTGATAAATGTCAACATTAAATTTTAAAAGTTCCAGTAAAAAATCAAAAATAAAATTAAAAAAAAGAAAAATAAGTATCCCGCAGCTGGGCTCGAACCAGCGACCCCCGGAAGCCTAAAGTAAAAAATGCACTAGCCAACTGAGCTATCCTGCTAAGCTAAGATGCATATTTTATACGTTATATAAGCAATCTTCGTAGTTTCACACATTTAAACGACAACAACAGAACTCTCAAAATTATTCAATCGTTTCGCGTTGCAACGCTTTATAATTTGTAGGTTTTTAAATCGTCAAAAGATACATATAATGGCTATATTAGACCATGGCAAATGTTTAGCAATACGGTTTTCTCACAAATATCATAACTAAACCGAAAATTGGCGAATCTGAAACAACTTTTTTCAATTTTGTCAATTTACCGAACCGTGAAAAGATCCCTTTAAGATTACCCGAGCCGACAATGACCAATCGAGCGCAATTAGCCTATACATTTTCTTCATTCTTTACAATTATCCGTACAACATACCATTTATAAACAACTAACATAATCAACCCTGATTTAACGGCCAACGCGTTTAGCAAAACATTTCACAACAACAAAAATACAACACAAAGTTACATATTCTGTATCAATCATGGTCCTGGAATAACTAATAGATGATTACAAAATGTGTTGACAACCTGGATATAGAATGCAATTGGTGCAAAAAGGTACCACGCGCCTTCTAATTTAAATAGCATATGGTACCTTTTTGAACTTGAGTAACTACTGAGAATCTGTTTACAGTATACGATTCAGAAAGAAATATTACAATTTCTTCTTTTCCGTTTGATTTTGCATTCCTGTGAAAAGTCTGCTCAGTAAATGTATGAATTCAAAAATGCATTCCCAGCTGTTTCTGAACAGTTCGCGTAATAATGTTTAATACATGAGCTTGCAATACGCTAGTGCTATGTAATATGATGAATATAACACGTGCAATGCCTTATATCCAACACATGGGAGCTTTCATTTTTTTAAATCAACAACTCGAAGAGTATTCTGTATTGACGGAAGTCTTTAAATGTGTCTTCACGTGAGTTCACTCAATATTTTTTTTATGAAAATAAGATTAAAATATTGTCCCAGATTAGCATATGCAGTTCACACAGGCTAATCTGGGACGACACGTTCGGCCTAAACTTGATTTTTGCTAATAAGATACCTTCTTGAAACGAAAAATATCGTAAAGGCGGAAAATGTCGTCCCTGATTAGCCTGTACGGACTGCACAGGCTAATCGGGGACGACACTTTACGCACATGCATTTAACCCCCTTTTTACAGAGCACGGCCCAATTAAAATCCGCATATATGTCGAAATCAACTAAAACCTTCTTTAACATAGTACACAAACCATTGTTATTTGAGATATCTACAAAAAGGCATAAAACCCACAACTATGATTGAAATAAAAGCGTTTGGAGGAATTCATTGTTTACAGATTGGGTACATGGTCCTGTATCATCAACAATCTTAAGACACGTCTAAAAGACGGCCAAAGTTTGAGCTTACAGCAAAAATGCGTTTTTGGATTTTTTTTATTCTTGAAATAAAGGGCATTCTAAATGTTGGAAGAAAATTTTATAAAACGACTGCAAAAACAAAGTGGTTGGGGTTTCGAATTATTACTTCTTTGAAATTGCATCGTAACTTCCCAGGCGCTTAAGATGCTTTTACAAGAGATGCTCCTGGTTTGATCTAGGTTTCATTTTCGACGAGACCATCATATTATATAGAGAATACTAGGTTAGCGTTGAATACAGAGAAGTTTATGTTGCGAGGCTTAGAACGCCGGAAGCGCGAGCCTTGGCGAGCGCTTTCGGTGTTCGAGCCGAGCAACATAAACTTCTCTGTATTCAACGCTAATCCTAGTATTCTATTTATCCCATTTGATTTTTGCAACGTGTCATTTAACAAAAATAGATCTAATAACCTTAACAATAATTTTAATTCAGTCATAAAAGCGCTTAAAATCTAACAAATGTAACCATGCGTAGTGATATACATGTATTTGTTCTGGTACGCAAAATAGTCTTTAAAAAATTCACACAAACTGTAAAACAAGTAAAAATATCACCATATGCCTACATTCAATTTTACGCAGTATGCGAATTTTAACACATTACGACCGCGAAAGAAGATTTTACTTTACTATAATTCCTTTTATTTTCGAAAGAATATGATCAAAATCCAATATGGCGGCGATTGCTCCTGACAAAATGCTGTCGATGTCAACATACATAGTAACATGTACACCATCGACGACCTAGTTCTGGCTACCATAACTTTAAATGTCGCTTTTTATGATTTTTGACTGGCGCGACTTTGTACAGGTCTGTCAATAGTCTAAATAAACTGTACGCTGAAGTTTCTTTAGCTATCGAAGACCTTGACAATTTTGACGAGTAAACAGACAATTGCAGCGACTGACACTTTATTTGACAAAATATAATACAGGGCAATACGTTTTCCGACTTCGGACGACGAATTTAAGGACGCGCAGAACGTGTTTTTTTTATAATGTTATGGGTATGCCGTGTGTGATCCGATGCATCAATGTAGCGATGGGCACAAGGGAGGCAACTGCGTACGGCTCATTTATTACTGAACAATTCCTGCGCGAAATCTCGTTCATAAAAATAGTGCCGATAGGGGGTCGGAATTACGTCGTTTTTAAGGTGGTTTTCGATTTGATATGGTTAAAATAACCACTAATCATATAAGTTAATACATTTATGTTCGCGGGCAAAGCACTTTCGTTTCCACACAGTTGCGTTGAAGATTAAAAGAAAGCCTAAGAAAATTTCCGAGATCGAGAAAAATAGGTAAGATACATTGCCCAGTAGAAAAATTGCTTTTATTTTGAAGGTTAATCATTCTCCTTTCCATTCATGCCACTAATTGCTTTGCAAAATGCCGTAATTCTGCTGGTTGTTGCTAATGTATGGACCCACTATTGACCCATTTCATGAATGGCAAGATGGCCGCCGTTGTTGAAAATTCATACGACGTAAGTATCAATTGTTCTTTTTTTGCTCTGTAAAGTTGCCTAAAAATGGGTTGTACGTGCTAAACATCATTGAAGGATATATTTATGCCGACATTATATCGTAATGGTAGATTTCATTCGTATATCTGTAAATAGACGTTTCGATAATACAAAATACAGACTTGCACTATTCGGACAGCAAGTATTTCGGATATTGCATTAATGATACAAGATACAAGAATCTTTATTTAACGTCGGATGTGAACAACAATTCGATACAGTCACTGTATTTTAGTTATATTATGTAGATATATTATTTCTTTGATTTCAATTATTCTTTTTGCAGACATATGTTTGATACTAATAAGTCAGAGTCTCAGGATTGGGAAGAGTTTGACTCGGAGTCTAACGGTGAGCGTTCGGAGTCTGACAGTGAACGGTCGGAGTCTAACAGTGAGCGTTCGGAGTCTCACAGTGAGCGTGTATCACCGCAGCCAGGTCAATTTACACAGGACCGGGCTGCAAAAGCTGAAAAGTTGAAGCTTCCGCATCAGGTACTAGATAAAAAATAATATGCAATTTTAACCAATAAATATTATTCTTAGTATATAAATGACATTTCAGCAGAATGACATTTTAAAACATAAACCCCATGTAATTTTATTTTATGGCAATGTATCGGTCATTTTGAAATACATTTATTATCAACATTAATTAATCATCATTATTGTAATTCACTAATGTTTATGCATTTGAAATATATACTGTTATACTTTTAAGAAGTCAGATATCACAAAATGTAGTTTAAAAAGACAGATATCACATAATTGAGTTTAAGAAGACTGATCTCACAAGATAAGGAAGAGCAGTCTTTTTTTTTTTTATTCTAAAGCTGTAGCCTAATCTAGTCTACAATCCCTCGCAAATTTTCATAAAAAGGCTACATCCTCTCAATTTTTTTCATTATATTCATGCACTTAACCCAAAAAAAGAAACTTACACCTGGAAATTACATTCCCCTATGACTAACAATGCGTGAGTTGTATCCCCAAATTTTGGGTTTCACACACTTTTTCCTATATAATATGAAGGCTAAGGCCCCTTCCCCCAACAGCCTTAAAAAAGCCTTGAATGGTAAAAACAATGAACCTTTAAGCTATTTTCCGTTTAAGAAAGTCCCTTCTTAAAGAAAATCCAGTTTAAGCAGAAAGTGTTGTCTCTGATAAGCCTGTGTGGACTAAACAGGCTAATATGGGATGACACTTTAGGCTCAAGCATTAAGCCCCGTTTTCCCAGAGTGCAGCTCAAATGTTCATTTACATGTTACAGAGTACCGCAAGAAGCTGCTGTTTGTGAATGCGCCCCGATAGAGGAGATTGAGGCAAAGAAGCTGAAGGCAGCGGGGGGAAAAGAGAAGAAATCAGGAAGAAATCGCCATAGGCGATAACTGAATATAAGATTTTTTAAACCATTGGATAGGTTTGTTAGTCACCTATCTTAGGAAAAATACTTACAGATACATTAAAGTTCAAATATCTAGTGTTAGGTCTTATTTAAATAAGAAGAATTTTGGTTTTTGAACCTATTTAATGAAGCAAATGATTTTACTTTTGTTAAACATGTGTGGCAGTGAACTATTGTCTGCATGTTAACCTTATTTAAGTATTGGCTGTTGTTCTTGGGGTGTATTTATAATTTGAGGACTTATTTTACCTAATGGACAATTTATTTTAATTGAGTGAACAACATATAAAACTTGTCAAAACTATTGAAAGCCCCCATAAGAATTTCATTGTTTTGTAGTGACCACTATGTCTGCTCGTGACACTGTCGGTCTGACATGTGAGAGTGCAGTTGAAGTAAAATGATTCATCAATCATCACTTATGAAAAATTTCAATCTTTGGGATTAGTTTTTGCCTATATGCTACCTTTGACTGACAAAAAAACCAACATCAACAATGTTGTTTTTTTTAATTTGAACAACTTGCATCGTGATTGGGAGGCATGTGTCATTTTAATTCATCATTATGTAATGTCGGGTAATTGGACATTTCACAAGTATTTGTATATTGTGTATGCACAACAAATATAAATTGTGTCAACAAATTATGTGTTAGTTCACCATTAGTTATCATTGAAAATAAAACCTTAAAAAAGCTGCAGAGTTGTTGTTGATAGCAGTAAAGACAAAGGCTATTCACGCACATAAATATATATTTGTATGCCCCCTTATTTTGCCATAAACTGTGCAGTAAAAAGTGCAAAACCAATAAAAAATACGTGTTATTAATATGTTTTAATGTGTTTTATATCTAAAAAGGCATTCACATAGATAAAAATAACTCATAAATGGCCAAAATAGCTGGTTAAATGCAAATGTCAGTTGTTTGCTGGCAATGAACCAGATTTTTGGCAGAAAAAACAGTAGAAAAATTCACCTATTTTTTTACGTGTTTTAAAAAAATCATAAAAAATCTATTTTTCATCCTAATAAAAAAAGAAAGACATCATTATGTTTCTTTTAAGTAGTATAACATCAATGCCAAATATCATTCAAATATTCCCATTTTAAAAAAATCATTGCCTCTTGCTAATCAATGGCGCCCATGTAAAAATCATTTCCCCGAGAACAGGGAACGACAAAACGACAAACAAAAATCAAAACACGTAAGAACTAGTATCTTACCTTTAATAATCCTTTAAAATCCATTTAATAATCCATTTAACTCAATAATTGACGATTTTGCATCCAGGGTCTTTAATAATTATTTTAGCATAGTTAAATAAAAACCCTTATGCCATTATATCACTTTATTCAAATGAGTTTATGAACGCGATAAACTTTCTTCTTCGTCACACGCTACGTCATGTACTCTACATTACTGCTGTTCAAATGAACCAGAGCAGTTTATCTAATAATAGCCGTTGGCAAACTCGGTTGCATTTGCAGATTTCTGCATACAAACATAATTATGTTTAAACTTGCACAATGTTTTATTTATCTATGGTAAATGCCCTTATTGTACGAGAAAATAATTTAATATATAAATACACAAAGAATGGAAAACATTCCAGTACACAACAGATAAATGAGTAGAAAATACCCGTGTACAAAATGGGACGTTCCCAATTCTATTTTTACCATCTTACACTTTACACAGCTTTATGCCTTACGTGAATTAAATAGGAAAGCAAACATAGCAGATTATTCATGAACTTTGCGATATGTGTATGGCTTGTTGTACATTCTTAATATTTAAGTTAAATGTCAAAAGTATATGCTTTGGTTATAAACAATGCACATTACACGAAATAAGGAAAATGTGATAAATTGACAATTCAGATATGTCGACATACAGTACATGTAGAAAATGTGAAATAAGTCGCGTTTATAATAAATCGTCCAAAAAAATGGGGAAAATGAAGCAATAAGTATGTCAATTTATGATGCCATCAATCAGCTGATTCATTATACGGATGGTGAAAAATTATGTCATATGACTAGATTTAAAGGTTGATGGTCGTATAATTTTGAGCTTAAGTTTTGTCGACTATGTTTCTTATGAAAAACCATTCAGTGGTAAAGTAAATATAAATAAAAAATAACAAAACAAAAATCGTGTAATTTTATATTTTATTTCAACATTTCTTTTGGTGAATATGTCATATATATATTTTTCTGCAAAATATGCACATTTTCTTCTAATGGGTGACCTTATAATTCGATCAATGAACCAAACAATATCGACCTTATTTTAGCGCATATCGCATGACGTCATTTAAAAAGTAGTCCGTGCACGCGACAGGTATATTCCACAGTGTTGAATACAAGAAAGTATATTCCACAACGTGTTATACTGTCAATGTCGCGGTGAAAATGGGATAAAAGTGTTATACAGGTATAATTGACGTTTAGATTCGTATGCTGAAGGTTATGGCTTGAAAGAAGGCAAGCACGGCCGTTAGTATGAGAAGACTTAAACACGAAACATGGTAGACCGGTGGTAAGCTGCTTATCCCTAAGTCGAGTACTGCACATTTCAAACGAGTTGGTAACGCTATAAACCCCGTAAGGTCGCGTGCCAAGAGTAGACACTATTCACCGTCTTATTCCACCCCGGTGCTCTCGAACCAGGTGAGTCTTCCATACGAAATGCCCTTTGTTAATGTGATTTGATTTACTATTGCGATTAGGGATTAATTGATCGTATCTGACTGATACAGTAAACATGTTCCGTATCTTCACGCCATTTGATAAGCCACCGTTTCAAGCCAACTACGGCTACGGTGTAAAACGGGATTTATTATGAGTTATAAGCGTGAATTAAATACTGTAAGCAGATCTGAATAGATCGACAGAGCTGATAGTACCACCGATTTAATTTACTTTGTAATTCTATCTTGTATACGGGCTGATTATTCCATCTTTTGTGTCATTATTTATCTATTTATGTATGTATTTATTTATTAATTTATTGTATTACTCATTTATGTATGCACTATTGAAAACAATGGATGGCACAGGGTTTTGCAAAAGCTTTGCAGTTTAAAAAGCATTTTAGCATATGTTCTGTTCTGTCGTCATTTTAAGCAGACATATAATGTATTTTATAGGTCTTTGTTTTAAGTTCACTGGAAAGGTAAGAGATCAACGAGTAGCCCTACGTAGATTCTTAAAAAAGACCCTACTTTCTCGACCTTTTCCAAATTGCCCTTCGTTTTGCCATTTTTTGTTGTTGATGGACACTTTGATATTAAATATGCCGCAGATCAATCACAATTCATATGTCCCGCAATTTCAGAGGTAAGCATGAAAGGAAGTCAATGAATACCAATCCATTTACATTCATCGACATGTATTTAACATGTGCTTTTATATAGACATGAGTTGTGGGCCCCCAAAATACTAATTTTACTTGCGTCGATTTTTTATGCGAAGGTGATGACATTTTTCAAATAAAATATAAATTTTAGGAATTAACATCGGAAATAGTGCAGGGGCACACTTCGGTTTTACATATAATGCAGTCTCGTGTGAGAAAGGACCTCATAAACTTTCGAAATATACACACATATTTTAGCATAAACTTTTGAGATATACACACATATTTTAGCATTATTCAGTGGACTGGCTATATTCATCGTGAGAAATACTGCTATATAAAATGTGTTTATTTCTAGATCTTTTAGTTTTACACATCAACAAATAAATGCACCAGAAACGGCAGAATAGCTCTACTTATATCTATTGTTGTTTATTTAGGCAAAGGCCATTCGTTGTCATACTTTAGTGATGTATTTAAGTCTAAAATCTATAAATAAACACCTTTATTTGTAAACGCCTTCATTTATCAAGATGCACGGGTTAACCGTAAAATTCTTTGACGCACATAACACCAAGAAAACACATCGTATCAATCCTGTTGGTGATCCATATCCGTTTGTTGTTTGAGAGAACATATCATAGTTCAAAATCGCGCTAGATCTAAGTGTAGAAATTTGCGCCATTTTGAAATGTCTCGAATTTCAACTTGGTTAACGTACTTTGTATGCTTAAGGTATCGTTCTATCTTTGTTGCGGCCTTAAGAATGCATCGGGGAATTAGCTC
This sequence comes from Dreissena polymorpha, assembly GCF_020536995.1. Classification (NCBI taxonomy): domain Eukaryota; kingdom Metazoa; phylum Mollusca; class Bivalvia; order Myida; family Dreissenidae; genus Dreissena; species Dreissena polymorpha. Next base: position 77,685,886 of record NC_068357.1, on the reverse strand, counting down.
AAGTGGTAGAGCGCTCGCTTAGCATGTGAGAGGTAACGGGATCGATACCCGTATTCTCCAAAGTTTTTCGTGTTAATTTATTTGTTGGAGAACTTTCATTTATAATTAAACCAATTAAAATATGTTTTTAATATAAATTGACCAATTAAAACTTTGAAATTGCACACTGATTATGCAGTTGTAATACATACAACTCAAGTGTATATAAATGTGCATATTTAATTGTATTAACCTGTTTTTTATTGTTATTAGATTTTGATAGCAAATATTTTAGTGAAATATAAATAACATACAATTGCCAAGTCTCTATTTTAAACAAATGAAGATAACTTCTTTGAACATGTTTTTACCGGGAAGCCGGAAAATACCTAAACATTACATTTGTTTGAACCATACTTTAAATATACACATAATGAATTATTTTAGGGTTATTAAACCTATCCCCAAAACACGTAGATGCACAAAATGAGGCAACCGTAGTTTTAAGTAAATTGTAAACGCCATCACACCGTGCTCTGCAGTTTAAATAGATCCGTAATCCGATATTAAAATAAAAATCACACCCACGCCATGATATTGTTTGTATTTTGCAAAGCAGGCATACAACTGATAGGAAATCTCAAAGAACAAGCGTTGACAAGAGTGTCGAAAGCTGACATAATCTGCAGCCCCAATTTGTTCATCGTCAATCATTCCCCCACATGCACTGTCCTGATTTAACGCCTCGTCTTAATAAGTGTTGCCTTTGTCTTGCGATCTTATGCCATGTTTATATCACTATATGTTTATGCATGATTTAGTCATTTAACACAATCAACCGACGATGCAAAATGAATGCATTATGAGCAAAACAAAATGATCTATAAGTTATATCTGAGCCATGCTCTGTGAAAAGGGGGTTTGATGCATGCGCGTAAAGCGTCGTCCCAGTTTAGCCTGTGCAGTTCGCACCGGCTAATCAGGGACGACACTTTCTGCTTTAAGATATTTTCTGTTTAAAGAAAGTATCTTCTTAGCAAAAATTCAGTTTAGGCGGAAAGTGTCGTCCCTGATTAGCCTGTGTGGACTGCACATGCTAATCTGGGACGACACTTTACGCACATGCATTAAACCCTTTTTTCACAGAGCACGGCCCATAAGCATTCTGCTGGATAGGCAACCAGTAAATGTTAAATATGCTTCATACAACAACATCATGGACAAGTATCTAACGCTCACATACAAATGTTTTTTAACAACCTGAAATTTCAGGGAAAAAAAGATCCATAACGTTTATGATATTTTTCGCATATATAAGCTACAGGATAATTTATAATGTTTTAAGGTCACGATACATTTGAAATTACAAACTTGTTTTGAATTCGTTTACGTTGGTGATTGAATATGGGTAGTAACATTCTTCTTGTTTTGCGGTGTTTTTTTCTATTTAGCCAAACATTTTACAGATTTTTATGACGCATTTTATTATGGCAGCAATTTTAATCAACAGTGTAATAACTATCAACATACACTTAACGTTAATCTCCCTCTACATCTACAACACAGGCATTGGTCATCATCATTTTAAAGGAAACGTTCTCACAAAATTATCGAAATAATTATTCAGTAGCTACTAGCCATTCATAGAGCAATAGCATGCACATTTTAAATAAGCCTCCGGATACTTAAAATAATAGCTGGTTTCCGGGTCAACAACCAGACACCCATTTTCCCAGGACCATACTGGTGAACACTTGGACAAAATGTACATAGCCCAACCGCAAGCATACCCGCCTCGATTTCGTTCGGTGATCCATGGCATAAGCCTTGCTGAAAATTTATTTGCAGACGTTGAAACAAAATCAAGAGAATTATGAACAGACTCGTGTCCCATTCACTTGCATGTTGAAACCTCCACGTGCACACATGTCGATAATTGCTTTAATTATTGCACACTATCTGCGTTACTCGTTAAAGAGTGTGCTTTCATATTACCATATCGCCGACTGTAAATTCATATATGAGCCGCTATGGCTGATTGGGAGATATATTTGCTTCGAATGGCCTAAGCCCCATTTCGCATGACGCTACTCATCAGATTTTCCAAGAACTCTACCATTATATAACTGCATGTATTTGCAAAGACTGCTTGCTAACGATTGCTCAACTGGTATTTTGTAGGAAGTATTTTAATATCTACTATGTTAAATAAATAAGCATAATTACCTTTATTGTTAATATACTGTTTGTAGTATGAACACAACCAGTCATTTAACTTATCTGTTTATTGTTTATTGTTGTTGTATTTTTTCGCCGTTTTCAATAATATTTCAATCATATAACGGCGATGACTTTTCCCTGGAGCACCTTGCTTACCACTACTGAAGACACATGCTTGTGCCGGTAACTGTAATCTGTCCTACTGGATTCAGAGGTAAGGCAGAATGGCAACAGAAAGGATTTCATGGTCAATTCCCACAGTTACAAGTTATGTAGCCAATCCGGGCGTCGAAACCGCTAGTCACATTATAAAATATATATCATGTTCAATAGTTATATAAATGATAGTAAGTACTATCATTTAAAATATCACTTGGTAATACAATGCTACACACAGCCGTCTCTTGGATCACCATCATTTGCAGACCTCAAACAATGTCACAATTATTAATATGATTTCTATAAAATTATGATAAATCTAATATAATTCCGCGTTTTTTATGCATACCGATAGGTAACAATCGTAACATACTTTGGTTTGGTTATGAAATCTTGCCGCTCCGAAATGAGTCTTCCGTACATAATTATGCAAGTAAGTATATATTTTTAAACTTTTTTGACGTAAGCTGGGTTCCCACTGCCGATCCGATCAACTCGATCAAGCCCGACCAAGCGGTCGGTTACTGGTCTGGTTCGGTCGGCAGGAGTGGTCGTGGGCGGTCGGGTAGGTCGGCATTGGTCGGGCTTCCTACCCGATATTTTTTGACATGTCAAAAAATATCGAGTAGCGGTCGAGTAGGAAATGGATCGAGAAGCGCTCGGGAAGTGGTCGTGTATTAGGCGAGTAGAAGATCGAGTTGATCGTAAAGCAATCGTGTGGCGATCGGATTTTTATCTTTACACGATCTGTACCCGATCCGTTCGACCTCTACCCGAGTTATTTTAGATCGCAACACGATCCGCTCGACTTATATTCGATTTGATGTACAGATTTACTAGACTGCTACCCGACGGCTACTCGACCGTACACGATCACTTCCCGATTGCTATTCGACCATACACGAGCTCTGTACCCGATCCGCTCGACCTCTACCCGAGTTATTTTAGATCGCTTTGTACGACTGTAGTACGACCATCACGATCTGGTCGTGTGAAGATCTGGTGGCGATCGAGCTGAGGTCCACTTGGTCGAGCTGAGATCGTATAGGACTCGCGTATCGGTCGAGATGATCGAGCGGAAATCGAAAGATGGTTGAGTGGACGTCGTGAATGAGTCGTGTGGGGGTCGTGTGTTATCGACAAGAGGTCGAGAAGAAGTCGTGTATTCCCTTTTTAGTCGAGCTTGGTCGGGTTAGGTCGGGAAATTTCGGTGATCGGGATGATCGAGTTGATCTGATCGGCAGTGGGAACCTACCTTAAATGCAAGTTCTTCAATGAATGAACTGTTATTAAAGCTGACGGCATCCGAATAGATATTGCCATATCTATGGAGAATTTTTTAGACCCCCAAGACACAAAGTATTAGTTTTACCCAGGAAATGGATTCGAGAATTGAAATGAAAAAATAAAACTGCAGAAATAGTTTTAACGTTTTCTACGTAGATTAAGAGTGTTCTGTCTTGACACGATCGCAGTTGAATGGTTCTCTTGACTACTTGCCGGCAGCCTTAGTCTTTCGATGCAAAAAAACTAAAATAAACTAATAAGTTATATAATTGTATGGCCTTTCTATCGATAAATCTTCATTCGGAAGCCATTTAATCATACGAATACTGTCAGGTTGTGTAATATCCACTTCATACGCTTTGCGCATTGTCTTGAAAACCCATCGATATTCGACTAACAAGATCCTATATGCAATACAAAGTGGCGGTCTTCTCATCACGTTAATGGCGATAAAAACACGTTAATGACGTCAGTGTGAAACATCTTGAAGATGCTACAACACTCAACAGTACCCGTAAGTGTGTAACTATTCATAAACGTAAACCAGTGCACGATTTCAGCGGGAAAAAACAACTAGGTCGTAGTTCTGTTCTTTAGTGTTCACCCATTTCACATTCAGTGAGAAATTAGAAACTCAGGTTTATTTCCCCGCTTTTTGGGAAGATAGCCCATGGCTTTGGAATTGGGAATTTTATCGGCATTTTCATGAAATTGGGAAAATAAATTCATTAACCTTTTTTTCCACCAAAAAAGTCCACTGATTAGGGAAATACTAAATTTTACATAACTCTTTATAAATATTCAAATTAAAAGAACAAAATCATATAATACTTGTTAGATATAATTGAATTAAAATTGAGATAAAATACGCATTAGACACTTCTTTCTAAAAAAAAAAAATAATAATAATTTTTTTTTTTGAAATTGGGAATTTTTTGCCACATTTTGAGAAAAAAGTATACTTTTTGGGATTGGGAACTAGCCGAATTTCGGCTGTAAAATCGGGCCAAAAAAAAACCTGAATTTACTAAATGTCGTTTTGTCGTTTAATGGGTGTAAGGGTACGTGTGTGAGTGCATTGACCGCAATATATTGTTTCTATGGTAAAGAAGAATGATAGAATTGCACGACAGTTTATCAAATATAACGCTTGAGCATGCATTACTTGTTGCATATTTACAACTATTAAGACGAAATGTTTAACCTTCACACATATATTTTTTTTAAGAAATCATGAAAGCAGAAAAACTATTCATGAGAGGTAGAACTTCCGATTTCGATTTCGACATTTGATATATACTCTCAATATAACTCGTATACATTTGATGTTTATTGATGATTTTCTGGGGACGGCTGAATCGGAGACAGTCAAAGGGTTTGCGACAAGGCAACTCTATTGACACATCGACAACGTAACTTTCTCGACAGCTTTGTTTTCTTTACAATATCACAATGAATAAATGATTATTTGTGTTTTAAATAGAATATCCGCCACCAGTTTACTATATCGTGTAATTAATTATGAATCATTTGGAAACACAATAAAGACAGTTGATATATCAAAAAGATTAAACACAAACAAACATGTTTTTCACTATGTAACTATGTTTCAGGCCGATGACATTCGTCAAAGCGATACAATTCTGCAAACGGTTCGGTATTGGCTTTCTTTTTTTAAATACAAGTGGTAGTATGTTGTTAATTATACACCGCCTTTTTGGCATAATTATGTGTCATTTGGAGGATTATATTGCTATTGGATGAAAAATGGTTACACAGATTAACCCATTTATGCCTAGTGGACTCTCCCATCCTTCTAAATTGGATCAATTTATTTCCAAAATTAGGGATGTCTAGTATATTTATTTCTATATTTAGAATATTTCTTACAGAAATTCCTTTAAGCAAACAGCGAAGACCCAGATGAGACGCCGCATTATGCGGCGTCTCATCTGGGTCTACGCTGTTTGCAATGTCCTTTTTTCAGGACGCTAGGCATAAATGGGTTAAAATACGAGTACACTAATTATGTCAACATGGCCTACGAGAATAATGCGGCAAGTAAGTGATGAGGGTCTACAATTAAATGCAAATCACAAAAACATCAGGATTTATCATACCCGACAAGAAACGTCATTGACAGGTACACGTTATAATGAAGAGGACATTCATTTTGCTTTGGGGTATTACACGGCCGTTAATCACAGGCGCCATTTCTTTTTTGAGATGCATTAGTAAATCAGCCAATTCAACTTCCGAGGTGGCGCTCAGGCCCGGATGTTTTTGAAATTTAACGGATTATTTTACAGGGTGATTAGGTTTTATATGTTTTTTCAACATATTTTGCATTATTTTTAAAAATCGGCCACTGTAGTGCGATTCAGTGAAGATTAATTCATCAAAAATGTACAGAAACATACATTATTTACCCAGTTAAAAACGTCCAACAGTTACGTTGATTTCTTAATCCAATACCATGTATCGCTGCATTACACCCATCCGGTTTGTTGCGAACTTGACGCATTTAAGAGTTTGTGAAGGACATACGTGATTCAAGTCATGGGAACTTAGTCTATAACTGGTATTATACTAAAGGTAATTAGGCGCGTGTGCTCATTTTTATTTTCATCATTCCCTTAGTCTGACAGATTCAACACAAACCTCTTGTTAGCTACTATCAGAATATTAGAACAAGATGTCTGCATCAAATGCCTTTCTTGCTCTCATATGTCAAAATACTATTGACAATCACGAATACAAATAAATGCGGATGTTTGAAGAACAAACCTCATTCGTATGTTCACGACGTTTGCATGAGGTGTACTGTCATCCAAATAAACAAAAATTGAGGTCATTAAAAGAGAAGGATAACCCCGAAATATCAGTTTGACACACACGCGCGTGATCTTGAACTTCAAAATGGCGAAGACTTACGCTTGTTTTTATTTATTTATTAATTGAAGACCCGAAATCTCAATGTACTCTATTTATTTATAAATGTTCATTACAATTAATTTAATTTGAGGTATGGTTTGCAAATGGACATAAACAAAGAGTAAAAGCTCTATAAATGCATGTATTCTCCGAACCGAACCTCAACATCTACTATCAATTCGCAAAGTTTTTTTTTAAACCGTTAATACCCAAGGAGTTTTATTTTCCGCAGAACTAATTCACTAAAAGGCAATAACTGTAATTTGTGATTAGAGAGAGTTGTGGTTCTTGTACTTACAATTTCCATTTATGCCCTCTATTAATTGCATATAAAGATTTATTGGCTCCATTAAGAAATTACTGAGCGAGATATAATCCGGACAAGAGGTAGGACAAAATGTCGAACGAGAGGAATGAGAAAGGAATATTTATGAAAGAAACAAACACACCTCTTGATCGTTTTTTTTTCACTCTCCTGGATCTTAACCTAATTGCTGTTATACAAAAACCCTTACCTGGTACGTACACCACCACGAATAGCATTTACGAAGGCGTACCATTGCAACGATACAACATCCACATACAGGATATATGTGTTGATAACAAAACTTCAACGAGATTCCTATTGCTGTTGTTGTTTGTTTGGAGCCGACATGCCTTTAAATGCATTTACGTCACTAACCAAAAATAATGGGAGAGAACAGGTAAATCGCTTGACTATACCGTATCGTTGTTGAACAGTTTTCAAATCTTGCACTCATCTCAAGGTCGTCTATTGGAAACCGATTTAGACTGGAACGTCTGTTCTGATATATTGAAACGTTTTGAAAAGTAATAAAATATACTGCATGCATATTTCATATTCCATATATATTAATTCAACTGTTAGAATTTCATAAATATATACAAGACTGATGAAAGTGGAAAATTATTTCTCTAAGAATTCTTAATATTCTTATTCAAGTACATAGACCATTTGGCATGTTCATGTAAAAATGTTAAGATAATTAAGGCCGTTTAAATATGACGCTCGTTGTAGTTTTCTTTCGCAAAACATATAAGGGTGTTAGTTTGTTCAAGGGTGTTGGTTTATTTATTTTTGGAAATTTTTAGCTGGATTCAGCTTGTTTGTTAAAAAGCAATAATAAAAAACTTAAACAATCTCACACAGCCACATTCGGCCGATCAATCAAAAGCTCTTCACCAAATACGCAAAGCTAATAATTGTAGGCACTAGTATCACACAAACATTCAAAACACCATATGATTACAAAACGTTAAGTGCAAACTGATATTAGAAGTGCATTTTTTTGTACTTTTCAAGACATTGCATTAAACGTCGAATTGTATTGCGACAATTAACACTTACATACTAGTCAATGCTTGACTAGTAGTTATACATATCAACGCTCAAACGTTTAACTATGGGAGACCTCTTACAAATACACAAACATGCGGATTAATTAATGAATTACAAGGTTTTAAGCATTATGTTGTGCATATATATTGGCTATTGTCTTCGAGAGCATCAGAAAAACTGCAATATAAACCTTGTCATAATCATTATGCATACATTTATTTCGGTTATTATCACATAAAGTAACCTTAACGATTGGGTGTGTATGTGCATTGTTGTGTTTCATTAACAGTTATAGACTGCTTAACTTGTTGATCCTATATTTGCGTTTGACTTCACTGAACTTATTATGTTCAGTTAAAGTCTTTGGGACCCAAAATATCGTTTACATGTTATATATAAATAAAGAATTATTTAAAAAAGTTAAGAACTGTTCTTCGTTAACTACAGGTAAAACCAAATATTATAATTTATATCGTGTAGAAGTAACCAAATTTAACATAATTATGTGATATAACTTTGTTAACACATTGAATAACAATAAATTGTCAATACATAGTATGTCTAAACAAACAACTGGTTCGTGTAAAACGAATTCTTATTCTTATCATAAGACACACCATTAACAAGATATTTGGAAAAAAATACTGATCCAATTATACATACGTTTTTGAAAGATTGCAGATTAATTGAGCAGCATCATGAGAAAAATAGACTTATGCCATAATTGGCCAGCGTTACTCCAGTCTAGCCATTTGCACTTTGGTCAGAGCTACGAGGTCACCTATAGTCACTCAATGGTTCATGGTCCCAATAGATATGCTTTTCCAGTTAAAAACGATTGTGAGTTTGCCTTGAAATAAATGTTAATGCGCTATTTTGTGTTTTTAATTATGAAAAGGATTCTACAGATGATTTGATTTGTATCAATAACTGAGTACAATATAGTACCATATTTCATGTTGACATAATACGTATGATATATATACTGTACGAAATATATACAACATACATGCTAATTAGTTATTTGTACCTTTGTTTTAATTCGAACATGAAATAAGCTTGTTTATATTGAATAAATACTGGTTTATGTTTCTTTTAAAATGCTCGTTCACAATTTGAAAGTGTACACAGCTAAAAATCATATTCCTATAGGACGTGCGGTCAAAGCATTGCATAAGTTTTGTTTCTAAAAGGCATGGCATTAGCCGTTCAACTGAAACCCACAGGGTCTGATTTGAACCCGGCTGCGATGTGGTTTGCAGTTTAATGTTAGTAAAAATCCGGTGATGGAGTTCTCAACTGAAATTCCAATATTCCACAATTGCAAATTATCAAAGAATGCATCGCATGCTTCGCACATCCATCGGATATAAAATCTGCAAGCCCAGTTGGAACAAAACATCCCTGCAAGATTGCAAACATTCTACTACGTAATTACGCACATGTTATTTTCTAGTAGATTTTGTTTTTATTGCAGATGATAGTGGCACGCAAAGAGAATTATAGCATGTGGGGTGTTAAAGGGAGACCGTTTCTGTTCGTATAATACTCATAACGTTTCATCGCAGTGATATATGGCATGTATGCATATTTGTTATTGTGTGCTTTGAGCAATGTAAGTAGCTATTATGCGTTTAGACACGTAGATAGTTAGTTGCTTAAAAATGTCATTGTGTTTTATAGGTCAGCTTTGTTCAAATATAGAACGTGCTATAGACATATTCAAAATAGTATTTTTTTCCATCCGTTAGCCTGTACCTGCGAATTGAATGATCCTTGTTCTGGAAAATATTGGCCCATTGAAGGTACGTAAAGTGTCGTTCCAGGAAAGCCTGTGTTGTTGTCACAAGCTAATCTCGGACGAAACTGTACGCAAATGCATTTTGCCCGATATTCATTATGAAAACCAAGATCAGGCTTACGCGTCCCTAATGTTTCTTTTAGTGTCCCTTTAGGCCCGGGAATTGATAGTGAAAATGAATTATAGTTACGATTCGCGATAACAACTTTATATCCGTTTTGTTTTTCGAATCCTGTGCCAACGCAACTGAGATGAAAAACTGCTTTTGGTTCTGGCAAGAGTCTTAGTTCCTGATGGTAGGAAGAGGCGTGGGAAAACATTGTGTATGAAGTACCTGTAAATGTACGCAAGCTAGCTCACCTTTGAGGGTAGAACCTTTTGCACAATGGGGAGTTGGAGAAAGACAACTAAAGACACGAATAATGATACTCGAGGAACTTAATAAGGAGCCAAAATCATGTTTTATGCATATTGCATTTTAATACATAACGTGCGTGTACGGAAATTCAAAGTCATTTATTGAACTAGTGCTGAACTCTTGCATATAAACACGTTTGTAACAGCAAGTGCAAAGTAGACAAACGAGTTTATTTTAATATATTATACGTCTCTGTGGTGCGGATATTTGGCAACAATGAAACTTAATTCTTATGTCATATCCAAATGCCGTCATTTATAATTATTTCTGAAAGAAGTAAAGTTCAAAGTAGAATCATTGCTATATATGATGGTTCGTTAACATGCAGTATTTGCAGTCGTCTGAATAATATGCAAATGTGTCAAAAATCAATCCGACGAAGAATTTGATTTTAATAATTATTACGAACACACCCCAGCAAAAATATCTTCGCATATATTGAAGAATTAACAAATGTAGAGTGACATGGACCCATGATTGTAAGTGATGAAGGAATTCTGTTTTACTACGTAAATTCTCTTATTTATTATTTTTTTTTGTTAGCTTTTATTGAGAAATTCATATAAACAAGCACGCATGTATACTTTTTATTAATATATCATAAAAGTACCAATACATACCAAAATTGTATATAGCATGTAATAGTCATGAACAAAGGTGCAATGGGTAGTTATAAGTGTGTATGCCTTAACTTCATTTCTTGAAGAAAAGGAAAGAAATACAAGAAAAGAATTATAATGTTTTTTTTTTCAGAGTTAAATGTGATTTGCAAAAACGATTTTAAAGCCTCAGATATATGTAAAAAATGGGTATTGAATCAAGATGTCGTATTTGCTCAGTTCAGAGTTCATGGTCGTAATGTTATTTCCTGAATGGTCTACCTATGTTATGGCAATCGGTTTTGTACAATAAAATAGGCAACATGCTATTTTAAGGCTTCTGTCCTGCTGGTGCAGCCGAAGTTAAGTTTTATAATATAATATTAGAATTCAATATATATTTCCACTAGTTGAGCCTGCACAAAGGATGAAAGAAACGTAAATAGAGAACTAAATGAACAAACAACAACGGCGTATTCTTTGATGTCAATTCTTCTATGTCAATACCATCAATATTCAAGGACAACAATGGAAATAAGAGATTAAGTTCTATTTTTGTAATAATCTTTGATATGATGTTAGTGACATGGTTTCATTTCTCATACATGTTTTATTGTTTTATCATGTATTTAGATATGATTTATCATGTTGTATCATTATACTAAAATAAATCTATCCATAAAATCTATCTATCTGATGATATATTGTAAAAGATAGACGCTCCGGAAGATGGTTGCTGACTATAAAAACAATTGAATCTATTTGTCATCATTCGATTTATCATTAACGTATAACTAGCTCTGAGGATATTTGTTTTGATTAAGGTAATATTCTCCCTAATAGATATACTATATACTATGCACCAGGTTTGATACCTCGACGGTAATTTGCTGACCATAGACTCAAACTGTATTGTTTGTTTTAATTGTAATCGACCTTGAGGTAATTCCACGACAAAGGGTAGCAATCATAGTACTTGTTAAGTAACTGTATGACAATAGTATAATGAAAACTTCATAAGACCGGTTCTAGTACTAGTATGTTGTTTTACACACTAATCTAAACTGCCAACAACACATAGAACCTGAATTATTTATTGTTCCTTTAACAACGGAATAATTAAGTGGCTCCGACGTAAATTTACGATGGCTTACGCATATTGACTCAAAATAGTCGCACTTTTGTTCCCGAGTTCGCTGCCAATATCGGGAGGTACGAGTTTTTTAGTGAACCTGGAATTTATCTCTTTTCCAGATCCATGGGAAAATATCTAGGAAAGAAGGTATAACGTATACAGAGGTAATTCTCTAGTAGTTATGTTATAACAATATGTAACACTTCTGCATAACAACTACTATTGTAATTGGCACATGTCGGTGAGTATTTGTTTTGCTGCTCTTGGGTATTACATAACACAGCATGACAGAATGATGTCTACATGCAGGTTATATTTATTTTGATGTTCATATCGCATGCGCATGACCGTGAAACCATACTGAGTACCAAAATACAACACTTTGAACATACACAAAATGAAAATTTTACACATGGAAGGGAAATGGCATGGTAGACAAAACACATACTGATTTATAATTGTTGTTTTGTACTTTGGGGTAACTCATCCTATGAGTTTTGGCAGCTGTACGGAACTAAACTATGTCACGTATTGACTTGAAAGTAAACCGCACATGCGCTCTCACCATTTGGATTGTTTATGGACTGCAACACGGCTATACACGTCTAAAAGTAATAATTCAATCAGTGTCAATATATTTAGTTCATTAGTAAGATAAAAAACTATCGGTTAAACAAGTTCTAAGTAGAAAATATATTAAACAGGGTGTATTTCACTAAATAACAACACGTTAAATCAGCTTTAATTTGAATTCACTTAATTTATATTGAGACGGCCACAATTGAACGGTCAATTTAATCAATCATTGAAATGATGTACAAACGCAATTATTGACAAAAGTTATGCAATTGTGGACGACATCAGTCAAGAGACGCTCATTGTTATTGTTAAGCCAATGAGAAACTGTTCCAGACCGAACTTTGAAGCACTTGAGTCTGAGCTTGATAAATGCTTCGTGTTTCCAATATAGTTTTTCTCCCAATCTCTCATTCCAGAACGTTCTACTCTCTTCATTTGAATTTAATGGCATTCGAGCGAACTCTCATTTCTTATTTAAAAGCTACAAACCAGGTTTTGAGAAAAAGTACATGCTTGCAATCGGACGCGTGTCCTCAATTGTTATTGACACTAAAACGACTACAATGACATCAACAGAAAGTACAACTTAATTTATTCTGGAACTATTAAATCGATTCGTTAAGCCATTCACTCTTTAACCATGCAACATTTATGACTGTTGATAACAAAACATTTATGCTGTGTCCATTAAACTTAATGTTTAATTAATACGAAATTAGCAAACCAAAATAGTCGTTGCTTCAATAGATCATAAATTGAATATATTTTTAATAAATGCTTCACATATCATTACAATGCTTTTTAAAGTAGTTTGTTATTATTCCATACTCGTGAACTTTCTTATAAAACGTGTAACGATAATGATACATCTGGACATTAAAAAACGATTTTTGCAATCAAGATACATACCACAAACCTGAAACGACGTTTTTTTGTAAAACGAAAATAACATCAGCAAACATTTCCTCTTTAAATAAACACCTACCTACCAATAAATCACTTGATACCGCTTTTATTGTGATAATGCAAGTGCCTTGTGTCTTGAATTGTTGTTTGTATTGTTGTATTTTTCTGGCAAGTTGTCATTGGAACGTTATGGCCAATGGTTCTGCAATATCAGGTGACATATGTCGCCACACATCGGTTCTACGGGGAACAATTAACGAGGTCATTTATTATTCGACCACACGCAGTCGCCGAGGATCTTACTATTAACTAGCTGTCTTTAATATAATAGCGCTTGAAATACGCTGCCTCCTCTTGACATTAAGCGTAAGGGTATCAAGTAGGATCACTATTCCATACAAATAGATCTTGATCCATTTATTTGATATTGTCATAAAATTTAAATTTCCATGTTGGAGGCTTAGTGCAATGAATGATTGATGATACTTCAGTTGTTTTGTCCTTCTTTCAGCAATTACAATATTGTATTAATGTTAGAATCAATTTCAATGGCACTGGTACCAAAATCCCTATACATTCAAATTATGTCGATGTTGCTGTCATATAAAATTTGGATCACATTAACACTTATACTATGACCCCAATTGAATGGATGGTGCAAAATTTAGGTCGGCTGTCAACAATCAGTGTCGTAGCGTTGCTTAACCCATTTATGTGTTGTGGACTCTCCCATCCTTCTAAATTGGATCAATTAATTTCTAAAATTAGTGATGTCTGGTATATGTTTTTCTATATATATATTTTACAGAAAATTCCTTTAAGCAAACAGCGCAGACCCTGATGAGACGCCGCATTATGCCAGGGCTTTTTTCTACATGCTAAGCATAAATGAGTGAAATAAATATGTAGAACGAAATTAAAGGGGATATACGGGTATTTTCCCCGAAAGTTTTTAAGCCATGTAGATTCGTGTTGTATTTTTAAGTTATAAATATGTTTCTCAGACCATAAATAAAGTTTTAATTAAAGCATGGTTTACCAAGATACATGCATACGTCCGTTTATGATACTTAACAATTCGAATCAAACAAATGCAATTTGAATCGCTATATAAATGCAATATTTTTCGCATGCTCTTTCTAATCACCACCGACACAAAGCCGTTCCCGTCTCTTAACTTAATTTACTTGTGGCTTTAAAAACATTAGGGAAAACGGTCGGACGATCCGAACAAGGCATTAACAAATCTACGCTTCTGACAATCGCTTCGAGGAAAAAAGTCACATATGGTGATCTGAGGAATTAAGATGACAGAAATAACATGGTGATTTCAGCGATGTGACACAAGTGATTTGCAAGCGCTAGACGATGCACTTGTAGCTGTCCCAGATGGTTGTGGTCCGGAAGACAAAACATTCTGTTAGCCAACAGAATATCATGTTATTGTTCTGGGGTCTGTGAATGTACGTTTTTTTCATCATATTGAGCTGTGATAGCTAATGTCTTATAAATAGTGAATGCTGTTAAAAGGTGTATGCGCTGATTATTTAAGTTCGATTTGATCGAAACAGTTTGCCCTTTTTTAGAAAACGATTTAATATTTTAAGCAACTCATTTGCATTCAGTTGCGTTGACGTTACTATGAAGAATTAAAATGCCATCAGTCAACTAAACAGGAAATGATATGTTAATAATTCTTATAACCAATTAGTTTTGCTATTAAGTGTCATGTACAATATAATTCTAGACAACCTACCACAATATGTCCGGCTATTGTTAATCCATCACGAGAATGGTTAATGTTTTTTGCAAAGTGGCGAAGTCGCATGGTATCGGTCATAAAAAAGTAAAAAAAATAGGATATGTTTTTACTTTTGTGTTATAGTGCACATTTTTTTAGAAGATATTTCTGAACCGAACTAATCATAGGTTTTAAATTTTTTTTCTCTTCTTATTTCGAAATGTCAATGTACCTGAACAGGAAAGGTGGTCTGGACACAAAACGTCTTACCCGGGTGAGCACTTATTGGAATTAACAATACTTTAATTTTAAAATATTTTACCATGATGTCCAGCTCACATGCCTGCCAGTTATAATCAGTACCATCTAGAAATTATCTGATGGTCACAGCACGACCGAGGAGGTCAAAGTCGTATGGCTTTAAGAGGTGAGGTATTTAAAAAATAATTATGTTTAACGTTTTCAAATTTAATTCTTACATGCAATTAGTATTTGTGAGCATAAAAGGTGCTATTAACAGTAAAACTGTTACTACCTTTCATATAAACATCTTTTTGGAGGTTTAATATGATAATATATATATATATATATATGCCATTATCTATATGTTATTTCCAGTAATAAATTAAGAAGAGTAAAGAGCACACGGTACTTAATTTAAGAAAAAAAACGTTGGTCAGTATATTCGTTTGTTTATATGTGTTTAAGTATTATCACTATTTTAACAATTAGGTAGTATCATTAACAATTGGCTTTTTATAATTAAACTAATATTATGGGCATCTAACAGTATATAGGTGTCTATCGCAACCGTTGTTTATTTTTGGTGTTTTCACGTCATATACACTTATATTTGTTAAAGCAGCATCAGCATACTAAAACAATATCTCGGAAAGAGAAAAATAATCCATTTGAATATCAACCTTACGTTCGTTTTGACAACTGACGACAGAAATGATTCGATGTACGATGTGAGTCTAAAAGTAGTTTTCATGCAGATTCGTTCATACGACACAAAGACACAATTTTGTTTTACGGATCAGTTCGGCTTAAAAGACTGGGTGAGTCATGTAAAATATCGAAAATAAAATATTTTTTTTTTTTTTAAAGAACTGGTAGCAAGATGAGTTGTAGATAATTGGTCAGTTACCA
Organism: Dreissena polymorpha; assembly: GCF_020536995.1. Taxonomy (NCBI): domain Eukaryota; kingdom Metazoa; phylum Mollusca; class Bivalvia; order Myida; family Dreissenidae; genus Dreissena; species Dreissena polymorpha. The sequence goes on along the minus strand of NC_068357.1, from coordinate 77,669,616 downwards.
CATTTTAACTAATTATTTTGACCTGTTAATTATTTTCAGCTCAATTCAACAATTAAAAATGCCCATAATATAACTTTAAATGATAAATGCTATTGAAGATATCGACGCTCGATTACCATGCTAAATTAAAAGAACAACCCATTGAAGAGAAAAAAATAAAAAATATTGAAATGACTTTATACTTTAAATGTTTGTTTGTGAGCTTGAGACAGTATAGTATATCGGAGAAATACGATTAAAGAAATAATGTTCAAGATCTGACATTATTGTTTTCGCGATCCTAGATGTATTTTTATCTTTCAAGAATCATACATGTTTGATCTTGATCATTCTGCTAAACTTCGACGCGCACAAACCACAAAAAGATAGTGTGAAGCCGTCTGTCTAGACAGATCCTGAAAACGATAATTTAATGTAGTACGAATCGTGGTATTTCAATGTATTCGAATATATAGGTTAGCAATTGAAAAATACATTAAAACGAACAATTAAAGGGATCTTTTCACGCTTTGGTAAATTGACAAAATTGAAAAAAGTTGTTTCAGATTCGCAAATTTTCGTTTTGGTTATGATATTTGTGAGGAAACAGTAATACTGAACATTTACCATGCTCTAATATAGCCATTATATGCATCTTTTGACGATTTTAAAACCTAAAAATTATAAAGCGTTGCAACGCGAAACGATTGAATAATTTGGAGAGTTCTGTTTTTGTCGTTAAATTTTGTGAAACTACGAAGATTTCTTATATAAGGTATAAAATACGTTAAGTATGTACACTCGGCGGAATAGCTCAGTAGGCTAAAGCGTTTTTACTTCAGGACTCTGGCAGGACTCCAGGGGTCACTGGTTCGAAACCTGCTCCGGGCAATGTTTTTTTCCTTTTTTAATTTTATTCTTGATTTTTTACTGGAGCTTTTACGATCCAATGTCTACATTTATCAATATAAAGCATTTAATGAATAAGTTATAAAATGCCAAAATCTGTGAAAAGGCCCCTTTAAGCTAATCTTAACTAATGATTCACGTATAGGTGCAAAATAATTAGAATCTTTATCTTTGAATTCCACGCTATGCACAATGGCGAGCGAAATTTGGCGATAATCATGGCATGGCAGTGGATCTTAATTACTATCCTTTGTTGTACAAATACGATTCACTACAAACGATATAAAGACGACTGCGGAGAGCTTACTGTAACCCATGCGAAAGACAAACACATTTTACTGGACGTGAAGTCCGATAAACTTGAAAATTTTCCGGAACTCAGATTTTACCCGACCTGTTTTCCCCTAGCCAAACAAAATTCCTTTTATATAGTTTATTTTTATCATTATGAATTTCAACAATTCTATTTACAAATGCAATGAAATAACAACTAAATTTTAAAGGGGCCTTTTCACAGATTTTTGCATATTTTGAAGTAAGTCATTAAATGCTTTATTTTGATAAAAGTAAACTTTGGATCTTCAGTGAAAAATCAAGAATAAAATGTAAAAAAAGGAAAAAAAGATGTAGCTCGCACCGGGGCTCGAACCAGTGACCCCCGGGGTCCTGGGGTAAAAACGCATTAGCCCTCTCGGCTATTCTGCCGAGTGTTCATATATGACATATTTTATACGTTATATAAGCAATTTTCGTAGTTTTGTAAATTTAAACGACAACAACAGAACTCTCCAAATTATTCAATCGTTTCGCGTTGCAACGCTTTATAATTTTTAGGTTTTTAAATCGTCAAAATATGCATATAATGGCTATATTAGACTATGGTAAATGTTCAATAATACTATTTCCTCACAAATATCATAACTAAAACGAAAATTTGCGAATCTGAAACAACTTTTTCCAATTTTGTCAATTTACCATACCGTGAAAAGATGCCTTTAAAATGTTAAATCAAAATATATGATAAAACTTTCAATGAAAAGTGAAGAAAGCTTTGTGATTTTTAAATACATTTTCGCGATCGTTCAACCGGCCGCGTGTATTGCTGACTTTCAAATCAAATCTTGACACGGATCAGGCAACGGTCGTGTGGCTCCCCGGTTTCGGTTTACGATCATCACTAGGATTGAAAACAATATACATTTTGCCAAGATAGAGAGATCGACTGGTTGGTAACATCCGTTTTATTAAACCTACAAAAATCTATCAAAGTAAAATAAACATAAACAAGTCCGTGTATATATATATATATATATATATATATATATATATATATATATATATATATATATATATATATATATATATATATATATATATATATATATATATATATATATTCTTAGCTTCGTTTTCATTATTAACCAAAACAAAGTTTCACATATTGTTTTTTGTCGGACACGAAGGCCGACAGATTCGTGAATAACACGGACCTCATGATATTTTATCGGAAATGTCCGAAGTTCGACGTCTTTCGCATGTGTTGAACATAATTACTTACCTGTGTTTTGCTCAGCATCGTTTAATGGCACGTGCACATACCAAATTGACCAGAAAGTCGCTTGCCAACTGCACCTCATGGCTGTAAGCCACTGTAATGCCATTTTGCAGTAGCGCTGCTGATAGCAGGTGCTAGGAACGAATCTACTGAAGCTTTTATGTCCTGCCATTATACGTGACCTGAAACGCTGGGTCACCTTGCAGAGGTCAATAAAGGATGATGAAGTGCAAAGGTATTCGTCTTCTGGAAGTAGGGACATTGTATGTATATTGCGCTGGGAGTGCACTGTTATTGGTACACTTTATAGACGCATGTTTGAAGTTAATATTATTTGTTGCTGAACAAGTTATAATAATATTATTTTATTTCAAATACATAAAATGCAAATCCCACAGGAGGATAAGATTATATACTTATATTTACGAAACATTTATTGTATCCATTGTTCTTATATAAGGCTCAGTAAGTCTCTTAATCATTAACTGACCAATCTTAGGAATTCCTGTCACGCGAAAGACGATAATGTTTTTGTCAGTTGGCAATTTATCGTTCATGTATCCCACATGAATGTCACGTCATGATGCGATACTGCTTGCTGATTGTAATTCTATTAGCAGATTCAGGTATTTATGTCAAGAGTCAAAATCCAGAGAAGAATTCGGTAGTTTCCTTCAGAATTCAGATTCTCTTGACGACAAATGAACGAAAGTGACCCCAAATGGCAGGGCCAATACAAGAAAACATGTATATGAATAACTTAATGACGACGTTATAAATATCGTTTACGATATCTAACCACGTTCCAAGAACTGCAGACGTTTTTGTATTGTTCTTCTCATTTTCTTGTTAAACATGAACGTTGGAATATAATGTCAATAAACTGAGAACATCTCCGTAAAGACGTTAAATCTTGGAGGAGTGCAGAAATACAACGAAGGCGCGATAAGACATGAAACGTTATCTTGACAAGTACGTTAGTTTAATGTACCGATGCATCCTCGTTATGTCACGTGAATAACGAGAAGTCAACTGAGTTTTTTAGTGTTTGCATGATTCCGATGTACTGTTTGTGAAGTGGTAAATATTTACCAACACTTATTAATATGACTGTTGTTACAAACGTGTGCCTTTTGTAATATTTGTTTGTTCAATCCAAAGTTAGATTTAATTTGCATCTTTGAGTTGGTTTGAAATTATAATCCGTTTGGGAAGTAGTTATTATGTAAATTGAAATTCATTAGTAATACAGACTTTTCAGTATGAACAATGAAAAAAAGGTAAAAAGAGAGTTGAACCGTAATTAGATGTTGGCATGAAACACAATTTCATCTATTACTAGCTGTTGGTCGTATATATATAACTTTCACCTTAACATTACGGTATATAATGTGATATAGAATGCTTCAGTTTGTTTGCACTTGAGAGAAGTGCCAACTGGGACAGTACTACGCATCACAATACATAATTTCTCGGTTACTAACATGCGAATTTTTGTTGTAGCTGTGAGGAATGTTGCAGCAACATCTGTAGACTAAAACCACCTTCATTATTTATAAATGTCCGATGAAGTTGTGTTATTGTTATACCGTAAATATTTCTGGTCTAAACTATCTCAACTGTGACACACGTCATTATTTGAAATCGCATACGATCTACCTATAAAACGCATTAGTAGTAACCCGCTTAAAAGTAAATGGTAAATTGACGTTAAGTGCATAAGGCGTGTGACACGCACAAACAACTAAAATTACTTGTATACAATGGTAAAGACGTTTGAGATAATGTGTGGAAATTAGTGAAGCCAAGTTCGGTGTGCTATGTTTACACGTATGGAACGAATTTATTTCCGAGAAGGTTTCGTGTAAGAGAATATTCATAAAAAATGCGTGACGGGTGTCGAAAAAGTTTTTTTATTGATGATAATGATTTCCGTTATTATACATGAATTTAAATATAAATCTAAATAGACGATTAGACTAGAAATCAATTAGATTAGATGTTGATGTGTATCTAGTAAATCATTGATAAATCTATTTTTATATTTAAATAAAGTAAATAGATCTATAAATAGTTGTGAAAAATGTATATTAAAAACATGTGAACGTTCAATGATACATTAAAAGCAAAAAAATAAAAATTGGCTACATTTTAGTAAACTGGCATTACGTCGGGACATTCACGTGGGTAAACCATTTCATTAACCTGAAATAGATAGGCAGCATGTACTGTGATATGCAGGGAATGTTGATGGTCGAACCCTCTCCTGCCACAAGTCATACCTACAATGTAATTCTGTGATTTACTGCATTTTAACGCCAGCATGACTGATACGCACTAATGCCAAAACGAACTACTTTAATGGCCTTTCAGCTCTGACATTTCTACCAGTTCACAACGTCACATTGCCACAGCCAACGTGCAGACGTTCGGTAGTTCAGTCATCACAACCTCGTTATTCACACTTTGCACAATCAGTTCATTAGATCTGTATATAAATCTTTATAACTTCAATCAATAAAATGATATTCTTTAGATATACCTGTTCCAGCAGCAGTTAAAGTATGAGCTTATCTTAAAGGGATCTTTTCACGCTTTGGTAAATTGACAAAATTGAAAAAAGTTGTTTCAGATTCGCAAATTTTCGTTTTAGTTATGATATTTCTGAGGAAACAGTAATACTGAACATTTACCATGGTCTAATAGAGCCATTATATGCATCTTTTGACGATTTTAAAACCTAAAAATTATAAAGCGTTGCAACGCGAAACGATTGAATAATTTGGAGAGTTCTGTTTTTGTCGTTAAATTTTGTGAAACTACGAAGATTGCTTATATAAGGTATAAAATACGTTCATTGTGTACTCGGCGGATTAGCGCAGTAGGCTTAAGCGTTTTTACTTCAGGACTCTGGCAGGACTCCAGGGGTCACAGGTTCGAAACCTGGTCCGGGCAATGTTCTTTTCCTTTTTTTAATTTTATTCTTGATTTTTTACTGGAGCTTTTACGATCCAATGTTTACATTTATCGATATAAAGCATTTAATGAATAAGTTAAAAAAATGCCAAAATCTGTGAAAAGGCCCCTTTAAGGTCAATCAGATAGTTTTATATTGTCTCAAGACATTAAATTGACACGTTCATATTTGCTACAAGAAAACTACATGTGTTGAAATACTTATGATATACTACAATCAATTTGTTTGCCGTATAACTAACTAACTAGCTGTAGTATATTAGCGGAAAGTATTAAGTATAGAAGACAAGAGTATATCAAAGCCATGATTATTCGGAAAATGGTTTTGAATTCTTCAATAAATGTGTAAATACGTTATTTTAACATAAACGAGTTTACTCAGAATATATATAAAACAAAATATGACAGCAGAAACTAAACTACATACGACCGATATAATATATTGCAAGGTATTCCATTTTCCCACACTCAACAGATTCGTTCAGCATGTGGGCCAGCGCCTTTGGTCTTTAAACTGCCAAGGTGAGAGTCAATCACGCCTTTCCATTATATTTATTATTCTGTAATGTAAAATGGTCATACATTAAAAACATCAATTTCCATCTGTTAAATAGAATATGTATATTGACAACGCCCCAAAAACTGACGGATGTTGCTTTTACCTAGTTGTACATAAAACTTAGGGTAAGAATACATGTATATATTTAGTAGTTTACGCTGTTGTACTCCGTTGTCCTGAATAGATGTTGTAATACCTAGTGGCAAATGAAATTTTGTGTAAAAATATTAAGAACACATTCCAACTAAATACATAACTGGGCTTTTGTGTCACTGACTAGTACAAACAACACATTATTTTATCAAAAATATTGTACATATTGTGTCGACAATATTAATGAAGGCTAAAATTAAAGCCTGTCATTGTTTTGTATTATGCTCTATTTTTGTTGTATGACGTTCTTTAGATATCGCGATCATGCATGATCTCATGTTCTGTTATATTCATCAGTATTTCTATTATCAATATTTGATTTCCGTTTTCATCAATCAATCTCTTACACGAATCAACAGATCTTATCACTTTAGACAAATACACAAGCATGAAAACGAGGTTTCCTGTCGATGTCGCTGATTTCACATACATGGTTGATAAGACATCTAGACGCATTGTTCGATGTATTGAAATCTTCGTAATCTGAATACATTATAAGGGAGACATCCTGATTCCTACTCATACTTTGTACATGGCAGGCCCAATAAATCGCATGTGCTTTCATTTAAGTGGGCAAACAATCGAGAATCTTATCAGGCAAAACATGTGACTATATATTTTCAAAGAAGCATCTATTTTATTAGTAACTGTTTAATAATATACAATTTATCATTATAAAGCACAATGATACCAAGAAACACCTACGCTTGCAAGGTCATGTCGCAGAAAAATATGGGAACATTATTTATACTATAAAACAAAAGAATGTTTTATGAGATATTTTTTGCAGATATAATTTTATGATATAAATTTGTTCAACTAAGCGTTTTCTTAAACTCAAGAAACGCCCGATGTATTTAATTTATATGTATTATTTGCATACTTAATATATTGACCGGCAGTGCATTTTCCATACTGAGTCGGCTATGATAATCAAACCTGATGACGTTGTCGTTGACATGGCATTGTGGGCTGAAACAGCGTCAATCATTGAATGATTTATACCACTGTTACCAGCTAATTCACAGAAACATTTTAAACATTGACATATGTAGGCCAGAACGAGACGGTTAATGATAATACCACATGGAAAAAGAAAGACGATATTGGTTTCCCAATATTTTGAATAGTCAGTAAAATGCAATGAATCTAAAGGCTTTACATGTTCTTTTTACGCTCTTTACGTAAACTGGAGCTAGATGAATTTTACTTGCGTGGATGCAAGTTAAGATTATTTATGTTCTGATGTTATAAACGATACTGGGCTAGTCTGTTAGATGTTTTTTTAATTAAATGATAAAGAAAAGCGGATAATAAAATATATAAAAGTTGCATCATAAAGTTGCCATTTCGATTGCATGGTCCAGCTGGCTTGATTTGAAATAGCTTTATACCGAACACTATCCTAACAACCGCTTAACATTGGCATGTTTACAAACAATATTCCTAAACTCAGTACCACAATTCATAAAAGTCTCAAAATAACAAAAAGACCAATCGTATAAATTGCCGTCTTGCACAGATATTAAACGCAGAATGTAAGTTGCCCTTATCATGTAGGCACTTTATCATTCATAAATTCCACATAAATGCCGGGTAACGATCAATCTTGTTTTCTAATGGTAATTGCATTAGCAGATTATATGTTTTAATGACATGAGTTAAAACCTCAACGAAGAATTCGGTGGATGTATACAGAATATAAATCATGTTGGTATCAGTTTGACGACACATTAAGAAATACATATGACCCCCAAAGTGCCGTGACCTGATGCAGACATAAGAAACACAAGCCGAGCCAAAACTGAAATACCACGTGTTAATTAGGAAAACAATTAACTTTTGTAAGTACAACTTCATGTCATTTTTATATCGGAAACAGACAATTATTCAATAAATTCATATGGAAATTGTGGAGATGTTTTGGGTTATCAATATTACAACTCTTACATGATCAAGATATAATATGTAAACAGCCTACCATCGCTAGGGACAGTATGCAATCAGTTTACTTTACCTTAATGTCATAGACAGAAGTTGCTTTCTCTTTACGATCATTTGACTATTATGTTTTACCATCTTTCCATGTTCAAAGAACCGCAGCCGTAGTTGTATTTTTCTTCGTGTGTTCATGATTTACTCTCCAAATGTGAAGATAAGCTGAGAACACCGCCGTAAAGACTTTTTATCTTAGAAGAATGTGGAACTAAAAGAAAGGTACAATAAGGCCAGGCACGTTATCTTAACAACTGCATTAAAGTAATGTACCGTTGCATCCACGTAATGCCACGAGAAAACAGTAGTAAAACCGTAGCCAGTTGCGTCCCTGGAGGGATCAAGATTACGATGTGCAGTTTGTAAATTGTACCTGTGCATGTTTGTTTTTATTTTTCGATATGGACTTTTCACATGATCGTTTGAGATATTCAAGCAAATTCAAAGTTATGTTATGCAACACTTGCAAACACCATGCTAAACATCATAAAATATTATATCAGCATCTAGTTTGTGAATAGACGGCTTTATGCAAGTTAAAATGGATAGGTTGCCCCAGTCTCTTCGAGAATAGTGCCAACTACTTTCTTCGCAGAAAACTTGCAATAAAACGTTTACTAACATGTGATGATATTATTAAAGTATTATAGTTACTATTAAGCTCGCAACAACAGCTGCGTATTGTTTTTACATGCAAAGTATTGAATTCTTTGATCGAAATTTGAGCTTTCGTGTAAGAGACAAGGATCTACACTATGTACACATGAGCTAATTAGTAGTAAACCGCTTAAAGGTAAACTGATAATTTCACGTCAAGTTTATGACTTGTATAATACGAACAAGAATCTTTAAATGTTTTCATAAGATGTAATGGAGAACTGGAGCAAATTATGAAAATTATTGCGGCCACTCCCCACGCATTTGTTTGGAGTGCCATGTTTACACGTTTGAAACCAATTTGTTGCGAAGAAGGTTCGGCGAATGTGGATTGCCTTTCAATTGAGATTGTGTTATGAAATGTCGAGGTTCAATTTATTAATAATTATGATGTTATATGAGTAACAAAAACATTCAACTGTCAATAAAAGAAGTAGCGATGAAGCAAAGAAGTTTTGAAGATTAGCATGTAATTGGATTGTTAAAAACAGTTCCATCTTTACATGAAAAAAACTGTTGTGTCTACTTTAATCAACTTTTTAATGTAATCAAAATGATAAAAGAATGATCATCATGCTGTGTTCAATTCTTATAATACATCAATAAAAAATGTATTACGTAACTGGAATTGTAATAGGAATACCATTTATTTGTACCATGGGATAACCGGGATCAGATAGGCAGCATTACGATGACATGCTGAAAATACTAATGACCAACCCACCACTGCCACACTCATGCCTGCACGGAAGCTCTTTGCTTTAATGCTTTTAAACGGTAGACGGCATACAGTATGGATACTTCTTGAATAAAAACAAACTTAGTGATACGTGACTGCTACAACTGGCGAAGGCAAAAGTGCACGCGTTGTTATGGCATGCAATAGTTGTATACGTACAATGTGTATACATGTAAAATAATTAACAATTTTTGTTAATAACGAGTGTTCAACTTCAATTCATAAATTGATATGTTTAACATAAAAAAACTACAAAAGATAATTGCAAGCGTTTCTAAATTGTACATCAATGAATATGACTTTGTATAATAGAATAACGCATATTCGACATAGTCTTGATTTAGTAATAACGGAAAAAGAAAACGGTATAACCGTTAAGCAATGTGTTCCGGGACCTTATATTTCTGACCACTGTGTCGTCAAAGTGCATCTAGATTTACTGAAAGAAAACATTGTGTCTCAACAGGATACATGTCGAAACTTCAAACGTTTTGATAGTGATAAATTTGCCTAAGACTTGCAAAATATTGTAGTTCATGAAAATAGCGTAGATTCTTTTGTGCAGGAGTTTGAAAACCAAATTCAAAGCGTATAAGACAATAATACACCTTTAAAAACAACAACGATCACATGCAGAGCGCCAACACCTCGTTGTGATGAAACTATATTGGATTTAAAGCGCAGGCTACGAAAAGCAGAGAAAATATGGCGATTTCATCGTAAGAAAGCGAATTTTGAAACGTTTAAAACCCTACGTAACGACTATACGTGTGCCATTAACCGGGCGAAAAGGAAAGCTATTTGTGAAAAAGTTTTAATGGCTAAAGGTGACTATAAAAAATGTATGGTTTAGTTTCAGAGCTATGTGGAACAAAGCCTGAAAATCCATTACCTTCAGCGGTTTCCGATGAAGATCTTGTCAACCAATTCGCAGATTATTTCATGAATAAAATTAAAGCCATTCGCGACACTTTACGTGAACTTGAACAATTCACTTCACCCACGCGGGATGTTCTTCCTTATGATTAGCTTTAAAGATATGAACGAAGATGAAGTTAAACAATTAATAAGTGAGCTAAATACCACATCATCTGAGCTTGATGTTTTGCCCACAAAGTTATTGAAAACATATACCACGGAACTTTTACCCGTACTAACAAAACTCATTAACCTGTCTTTGTCAGGAGGTGTCCTTCCTGAAAAATACAAAAACGCGATTGTGCGACCTTTATTAAAGAAGTCAGGTCTTGAGCTTGTGTTGTCAAATTATAGACCAGTTAGTAATCTATCATTTATTTCAAAGCTTATAGAGAAAGTGGCCTTGAACAGTCTTAATCAGCATAGTAATGAATTCGGACTACTTCCAATATATCATTCTGCGTATCGCCCCGATCACTCATGTGAATCGGCCTCATTGCGGGTCATAAATGACATTTTAGCAGGAATGGAACGACAGGAAGTGACGGCCCTCATAGCCATCGAGTGCCGCGTTCGATACTGTGGGCCATGATGTACTTCTGGAGGTCCTGCGTTGCCAGAAGGTGTTTCAGGTACAACCCTTGACTGGGTGGGCTCGTACCTAAGTCAACATGGCTGTAGAGTGAACATCAGCGGTACGCTGTCGTCATGCTGCGCTCTAGTTGCCTTGGCCCATGGATGTACCTAACGTACGCCGGCACATTGTTCGATGTTATACCCCGTCCATAGCTTTATATGGCTTCGCAGACGATCACATCGCTAGAAAATATTTTCGCCCTTCTAGTTCCAATGAAACTGATGCGATTCGAGAAGTCGAATACGCGGCAATGGTGATTATTGACTGGATGAACAATAACAGATTACCATTGAATACGTCTAGAACCGAGTTTATAATGTTTGGAAGCAGAAAAACAATTAAACAAATGTTCAACACAAACCATAGATATTGCTGGTAACACGGTAAATAAAGTTCCATGTATTAGATACTTATATGCATTCTTAGATGAAACACTCAATTTTAATCAACATGTTACACGCAAATGTAAAACCGCCATGATAAACGTTTTTCGCATTAAACGCATTCGTAAATATCTCACCAAGCAAGCTGCTGAATCTTATGTCTTTCACTTGCCATTTCGCATCTGGACTACTGCAACGCTATTCTATATGGTATTGCAGATCATGAACTTACAAAGTTACAGCGTATTTAAAATATGTGTGCAAAGATGGTCTAACAACGGAGGAAATTCGACAGTTCCAACCAGGCGTTACTTGACTTGCACTGGCTACCGATTAAATACAGAATTAATTTAAACTTTTTGTGTTATATGTATAACTGCCATACTTCAAGAGCACCAGGGTACTTAAAAGAACTCCTGACACCGTATGCTACCAGTCGCACAGGCATGAGGTCCGCTGAAGACTGGATGGTTGTTATGTAGTCCCGTTCAACAAACGAAATACATTTTGTGACAGAAGTTTCTCTACCATTGGTCCAAAGTTGTGGAACGATTTACCACCGTATATTCGTAAATCTGACAATATTAACATATTTAAAATGAATCTTAAAACATATTATTTGAGTGATTTTAACTCTATGTTTCCGTAACCTCTGGTTTACATGCTTCAAGTACGCATGCATGATTATGTTCACTACCACATAAACATATTTTTATTCTTTCCGTGTTTAGTCAAATATAATGTTATGTTATATAGTAATAATTTGATAAGTTTACTATTTTATATTTTCATTTATTCAACAAATTATTTATATATCTTAATCATAATCACGTTGTTTTATATGTTTATCTGTCAAATGCTTGATTTTTGCGATTCTTTTATTTGTAAAGTGATTGTTATTTTAAGCTCTGTACGTGATTGTTATTTTACGCTCTGTACGTTTTTATGATGTTTTTCAATGTGTTGTAAAACGTCACTGAATATGATCTTGTGTATAGATAAAGGCGTTTAATCAAATTAAACACATTTACATTTATATTCGACATGAAGAAAGAAAAAACATGCAGATATGAATAGGGCCAACTAGAAAACCAGGTAAGCGTTGACAGGTTGAACTCAGGTACGTTAATTTGCACGGCACGAAACCTTTACCACTTGTTTAGTTTCCTTAGCCTTGCTAAATAAATTTGTCTTCACCTCTTACCTAGTATTCTCTATATCCAACTTGGAAAAAAGCTCCCTGCAAAAGTGACATAATTTTACGAAGCTTACAAACGATTCATTATAACTGGGCTCGAATGCAAAAAAAGTATCGTCTGGAACATCAGTCAAGTGCGCGTGGCCCCTTGTGACTGCCGCACGCGCTTGGGAACTTTTGTAACAAATTAGGCAATATATCACTACGCATAATGTGATGCACATTGGATGAAAAGTGAATCCGGTGAGTTATAACTCAACGTGCATTTTATATTATATTTTCTAAGAGTGAAATGCGCTTGTTCTATGCATTAATGTTTAATGCAAATTTAGTTTTTGAAAATTGATTTTTGTGAAACAAACACCAATTCATATCAAGTTATTTCAAATGATTATTTTGATGCATTTAACTATAAAACAAATATGTGTTTAACGAAAGTGTTCATACTTGAAACATTTATTTAATTGTTTCTTGTTTTTACCGATTTTACATTTGTCTGTTTTAACCTGCACGTCCAATATGTTTGATGGCAATTTGTAACTATTATTTTGTCCGTAATGATAAGCAAACTTATTGACGATGTCATGGCTTTAGACACGGAAGCTGTAGCAACGAACTGACAGTGCCAATCATCGCATGATTAATGCCACCATTACCAACTTTTTCACAAAATAATTTCTAACATCGACATATTTCATCAAGAACTACAGGCTTAATTACAATAGCACAAGGTAAGAGAAACACGATCTTGGAAATCGTGGATTGATAAATATTATCCACATTTGAAAATGCATGGATTCTGAAAGCATTACATATTTCAGTTTGTTTCCACGGTATGTCTGAAGTAAGTTTGACCTTGATGGATTATATATGCGTTGTGTCTGAAGTAAGTTTGACCTTGATGGATTATATATGCGTTGTGTCTGAAGTAAGTTTGACCTTGATGGATTATATATGCGTTGTGTCTGAAGTAAGTTTGACCTTGATGGATTATATATGCGTTGTGTCTGAAGTAAGTTTGACCTTGATGGATTATATATGCGTTGTGTCTGAAGTAAGTTTGACCTTGATGGATTATATATGCGTTGGTTATGATTAAGATTATTCCTGCTTTAAGGAGATGCTTTTTTAAAGATAATGAACAGATCTATTAAATGTTCTTTATTTGATATTTGCTTAAAAGAGGAAATTATCAATGTTTTTTATTTCAAATATTTTTTTTCAAATGGTGTGACAAGTATGAATGCAGACATAAAACATTTTCTGTTTACACGTGTAATTTTTGTAATCGTTTATGAACACAATTTGTACATAAATTGAACGCAATTATACACATCGTGATTTACTGTAACCGTTTTGTTCGCCATAATCACAATACGTCGGTCAACCATTGCAGCTTATTAAATAAGGTTTGTAGTCGTTCAATATTCATAAACCAAGTCTACCACATATTATCTATTAATATGAAGCTTATGTTACTGTTCATCGTAACCTGTGTTTATTGTACTACACGTGTTATTTTACTAGAACTTACAATGGTGACAATTATGTGTGCATATATATTTATTTATTATAGTCTCATCAATGTACAAGTATATAATCACATACATATCACAGTTTAAAATACAGTACATTGCCAATCTAAATAGATTTACAAGAGACTTTTAACGTTAACATGACAAACTTAAAAACACAATAAGATAATCAGATCCATAGACTATGCTTTATATACACATAATATAAATAAGTTCTAAAGTATCCTTGTTAATCGGGTAATTAAAATCTGCCTTCAGAAAGGATATTAAAACACATTCTCAAAATGGGTGTAAAATAATGGAAAGTGTTTAATCAGATCTTAACACATTTTGATTAACAAGGGAACTTTAGGATGGAGCTAAAACAATTTCACTAGTAAAACAATTATCATATATGGACTAAAACATGTATCTAGAAAACTTTAAAACTAAAATATGTCTCACATCAAATAGGTTGGTTTTAAAGTATTTACACTATGATACATTTATTACACTACAAATTGTTATTGTACAATACTAGTTTTCTTTTATTTAGTATGTTGAAGCAGGTTTTGGCACAATAAAAAATAATAATATGTGTCATGAAAAACGACGTAAAATGAGCTAAATATTAACTGCAGCGAACCTTATCATCCGTTGGAGCACGGCTGATTGTGTGTGCATCGAAGAATAGCTATATGCGGAAACGGTATAATGAATCATGCATATTATAATTCCTTCGGGCACTAGCTGATGGGACGGAGGTACACGGTAGACTGATGTTACAGGAAATGTCATAAAAATAATCATTACATTAATTTTGTATGCATATTGAATGAATTGCAATGCTTGCGGCGTTTGTTTTTATGTCTTATATCAACAAGGGAAAACTGCGCATTACCTTTCATACTTAATCATTTTAAAATGGTTTTAAGCGCATTGAATACACAGTTTTTGTCAGATAAAGACAGTAACGTTATAAGTAAGAGGGGTGTGATTTTTCCACGGATCGGTTTGTGCTGGGGTCTGAGATTTCTGAGATTCGCGTAAATCGTAATAAAAGGGCGAGGGGGTGCGACCGATTCCGCGGGCGTATTTCATAAGCGACACGAAATATCCGCGGCCCGCTAAACATCATCGCGCATATTACACCGGTTGATTATACCTCAGCATTTCTGAAACGAGCGATGTCATTGGCTGTCGTTTCCAAATCTTCTAATTATAATCGGTCTTTTAATACATGTTTTGGTATTTCTTGGCTGATTCGTGTGCAAATGGCGCTTTTGTGAATCGAAAATGAAGATTATTGAATGAACGAACGAAACTCCCAAAATCTCGGAGATTGACAAATAAGTAAAAAACAAATTTATTAAAGATTGGTTTAAAACAACAGAAGATATAAATAAGAAAGCAATACTGCTCTCTGAATAGTTACGAAATATCGACTGTCCTGGTACAGCAAAGTGTATTCCGTGTGAAAAAAATCTAGAGCTACGGAGTACGGATCCCGTTGTAAAGTGTCGTAAGTTGAACTCTGTAACAATAAAGACCATGTTCCGAAGGCAAAGATAGAGCTAAAACGTATGATTGCCGTCATCGTTTACAGGAATCGGGTCACATATTTTTTGTGATCACAATTAATACTGTTCAATTTGCATAATATGTTAAATGTGAAGTTAAAAAGGTTTTCAAATATAAATCTTGTTATGAAGTTTAAAAAGTTTTTAAGTGTCTGTTTTAAGGCTTGTCATTGCGTCATACACGCGATTTGTGGAGTCAAAATCACAGGGGCCTTTAAGAAAAATGGTCTATATAATATATACATACTATTATATAATATATACATGCTATAAAATGAAGGTCTTGAAGCGCACATGTTGCTTTTTTTTTCAAGTTATTGCTTATACATTGAAGTTGTTAAATAAATATTATAGTATATTATGACCTGAATGATCTTAGACTATCGCACTGTCGGGTTTAACACTATAATGTAAATACTAAATATCGTTTTGATGAAATAGTTGAAAACTATTGAAACAAAGCACGCATTCATAAAGTATTGTCATACATACACTTACATTTGCCATTGCTGCACCCCATCTCAGGCCTATGAAACATATTCGTTTACCATGCATTGACGCGAATGATTATGGCGATTCATTGTTATAATTTCCCTTTACTGATGGCGCTTGCTGCAGGAAAAAACAATGTTTGGTAAATAACGCAGATAAGAGGCGTGGAAACAAAACGAAAGCATTGGCATGAAGGTCTATTGGATGGTTTGTACACGTTAAGAAGGCTAAAATTAATGTGTTAATAACATAATAAGTCACTTAAACGACGTTTTTAGTTCAAATAAGTACTGCGTGAACGTTTTTTTTTATAAATAACGTACGTTCTCTTTTTCTTGGAATATAATGAACCCACGCTTAATCTTTTACCCTATAGACAGAATAATCATATGTGTTTCCCGCGAAGAAGAAAGATTAAATTAACCAAAAACAACTGCATCAAATACTGAAAGTGAATACACCGGAGTTCCAGATCTTGTGTCTTGGTTATCAAGCCTCGTTTCGCAACCGAGAGATAAATTAACTGCTGTAATGATAACAACAGACATTAAAAATGATAAATTCCACGTCGAGACGGATGCGAAAGGGAAAACAAAACAACTGCTTTCTACAGGTAGTGCATTTCGCAATGCTGCACAATCATGATACATAACGTAAACTGTTTTGAAGGACAAAAACGTTGACATGACTAAAATCGCGTGGAATGATGTATACGTAGCAAATGTTACGTTATTCACAAATGGCAGTCAAGCATTGCTTTGTCTAAATGGTCTTTTGAGTATAAGTAAACCAAAGAATTGAGACCATTGTCTTTATATTACTTCATTTAAAAGCAAATCGGTGATATGTTGTTTTTTTTATTTCGCAGCCGAAATTTCATATTTGACTTCTTTAGAAAATAATGATATTTTGGGCCAAAACGATCATTTTAAATATTTCTGCCAGATCACAACGTCACACTGCATTCACGAACCTGTCATAATTAACATTCAGTTTGATATTAACATACTTAATTATAAGTTAATATATAAATGTAAAAACTGTTTTTGACACACTTTACAATTAGCTACTGCGAACGTTTAATTGCTATTAACTATTAAAAAATACAAGTAAAACTAACATAAAACAAAACTATACCATAAATAATAATTTTCATCTTTAAAGATTATCGAAAGACCCAGATAGAACATTTTTTTCATTTTTGGCGCTAGTAAAAAGGCATTAGCCACGTTGATTATTATATACTAGAATTAATTTGGCCGACTTACACTAAATTTTAGTTCTCAAGGAGTAACGTTGAACTGACACTCAAAGTGTCAAATGTTAATACTCTAACGATACTATAAGGAAATGTATCTAACAATGCATCGTGTTGCACTGACTGCAACTGCTGCGATTATATTAAAGCCTGCGTTATTTGGTAGATGGTGTGGAATTATTTAAATACACGCATATGTGTGTCCATACGATGTGAGTAAAGTTAACGAGATCCCATTGTATATTTATCAAATATAATGCATACATGATCAACAAAAACTACACGTGACTGATTTTAAGTGCACGGTATATGATTTTCACGCAGTCTCTTCAGATTCTGTAAACCTGTGTGCCAGTGTCTTTGATCTTTAAACCATCACAGTGACCGACACGTCTTTCGATTATATGCATTTTTCAGAAAAGAAAAATGGTCCTACAGAGAAACATGTACCATTCAATCGGTCAAACATAACATATTAATTAACGTTGTTGAACAACTGTGTCCACAAACTTATAACATATTGAAAATAGTACTTCAAGACAGCACCAAAAACCACATCATGTTTAATTGTATCACTTTTGTAGACTAAATGGTATCAATTAAATAGGCGAACATTAAACATAAGTATTTGTGTCCCCTACCGGTGAAACCGTCAGTCTGTCTGCCACACTTTTCTGGATCCTGCGATAACTTTAGAAGTTCTTCATATTTTTTCATGAAACTTGAAACATGGATAGATGGCAATATGGAGATTATGCACGTCATTTCATTATGTTCCTACGTCAAGAATTCTGGTTGCTATGGAAACAAATATAAAAAAATATGAAAATGGCGGAGTTTCACCGGTAGGGGGCCATATTGCTTGGCAATATCTTGTTTAAATTATAATTTAACCAGTATAATATTATGCTCGAATGCAAGTCGTCCATTCTTTATGATAAATGCTATATAACTTTTTGGACGTGTTTTTGATACCGTAACCTTGCATAATTGGCTTTCCTGTTATACTCATCGTGTTTTCTTACTATAAAGATTCCATTGTCGATTTCATAAATCATTCTCTTACACGAATCGCCACATCCTATCATTTCAGACAAATAGACGATCCTGTAAACAAGGTTTGCTGTTACAGTCGTTGATTTCACAGACACTATTTGATAAGGAATCTAGACGCATGCATTGATATATTGGAATCTTCAGCAACGGTCGTTGAACGTTGATTATCTGAAAACATTTTAAGAAGGATATCATGATTTCCACTTACACGTTGTACATTATTTAAAGATACATTAAAAACAATGTGCTATTGCTTTACGTAACAAACAATTGGGACTCTTGCCACGAATACATAATTGTGTTTGAATGCATAATAATTTACGTACACAGATTGTTTAATTAGAATTATCGACTTAGTGATAGTTGAATAAGTACATGTAATCAATAATATGGTTTACACAATATAGCGTATACAAAATGATTACATATAACTATATGAATAACATTATCAGTTATATGTATATGTTCCAAATAACAACGTAATTGAAATAGGAACTATATTAAAACAACATTTTGTAGACAACAAGAAGCATGCTTTAAGCATCCCTTGTTTTATCCTCTATATTTCATGAAGAAATCAATGGACGACATATTTATTTCAATTCGTATTGAACTTTAAACAAAACACACAAAAACACCAATAATAAATTAAACAGTTTTACCAAGCCAACGATTCATCAAAAAGGGCTTTGAATCCGTAAAAAATATTTGTTGAAACATCAGTCATGTGCGAGTGGCCCCATGTGACCGCAGCACGCGCTCAGGAACGCATGCAACAAATTAAAACATCCATCACTGAGTTTAATGTGATTCACATTGAGTGAAAATGGGATCGGGTGAATACTAGCGCAACATGAGCTCTCAATAATATTATCTTATATTGAAATGTATGTTATAAGAATCCCCAGTTTTATGCCTTAAGTAATGAATTCATCTTGGATTATTTTTATGTCCCCCACCACTATAGTGGGGGACATATTGTTTTTGCCCTGTCTGTTGGTTGGTTGCTTTGTGTGTTTGTTTGCGTCAAACTTTAACATTTGCCATAACTTTTGCAACATTGAAGATAGCAACTTCATATTTGGCATGCATGTGTATCTCATGGAGCTGCACATTTTGAGCGGGGAAAGGTCAAGGTCAAGGTCATCCTTGAAGGTCAAAGGTCAATTATATGGGTCAAAATCGCTCATTTAATGTACACGTTTGCAATACATGTATTGAAGATAGCAACTTCTCATTTGGCATGCATGTGTATCTCATGGAGCTGCACATTTTGAGTGGTGAAAGGTCAAGGTCATCCTTCAAGGTCAAAGGTCGAATATATTGGGACATAGTGTTTCACAAACACATCTTGTTTTGCTGATACGATTGACGCGTCTTGCGTTTGAAAATTGATCCAAGTGAATCAGAACTATATGTGTAACGTTATGTCAAAGATTTATATTTTTGTTTAGTCAACTATTTGCGTTTTATTAGAAAATAAGTTGTTAATTATACTCGAAATATACCCGACCTTTTTAGCTCCTGTTATAGTTTTATCTATTTTAATTTCCTTTTTTGTAATATTGGACGACAATAAATGTAGCTATACTAAAGCTACCTACTGGAAACAGCGTAAATCACTGAATGATATATGCTTCTGTTACCTAATAATTCACAGACCAATTTCTTACTTCGACAGATGTGGACCAGAACGACATGGTTAATGACAATACCACAAGGAAAGGGAAATACGATCTACTAAATCGTGTCTTGCTTACTATTATGTACACCGGCAACCGGTTGGAAATGCGTTGGATCTAAAGCCTTTCGTGTGTACTTTCACGGTCTGTCTGAAATGAATTGGAACTAGATAGTTTCTACATGCTTCTTGAAGTGCTCCGAAGTGATTAGTTTGTACATATAATGTGCACAAGCTTTAATGGATAACGCGGAAATTAACAATGATTATTGTTTTCTCTTTAATGAGTAGACATATGATTTAAGACATGTATCTGATTTTAAAATAAATGATGTAGAAGTGAATATGTTTACGAATTGGGATTTGTCAAATAACATTAAATAACAATTATGTTTATATAGTGAAAACGATATAAGAAAACATTTTTGCGCACATAATTTTTTATAAGGATATCATTGGTCACGTGTGTGTGCTGTAATCTTTAACAGCGCAACACAAAAGCTTAATATACTTCAAAACGTTTTATCGGCAAGAATCTGAATACCATGTATAAACAGAAATTTGTGAACAAATCGAATAAGTCAAGTACATTTTTAGAATTACGATATTAGAAGGTGGACCTGAGCAAAAATGTTTGGTAAATGTAACGAATACTTTAATCGTGAGTCACCTACCATGTAGACTAGTCAATAAGCCATCACTATAAATTAGATAACCCTTTGCTTTCGTATTAACTTTATACTATTAAAAAAAATCTAAACGGGTGAATTGAGCGTTTTATAAAAGTATAAAGGTGTCGTTTAAACCGACTCTTTGTTCGGCAAAGATGATCATCAAAACGTAAAATGTGCCACCAGACTCAGTTATCACAATAATCACAATTGAAGAAAATACAAATTAACCATTATAACTATAAACACGATTTGTAATAATGCTTAATCCACGAACTGATGTTCCAGAATTTAAGGCTTGGTTATCAAGTCTGATTTCGCAATTGTTAGATAAATTAACTGCAGTGATGATAACAACAGACAGTTAAAATAATTAATCTTCTGTCGAGAAGAAATAGAAAGAGGAAATAAAACAACTGTGTCATCTGAAGATACTCCATTCCGCAATTCTGCACAAACAAGATAAATAGCGTAAAATGTTTTGCATAATAGAAATGTATGTAATAAACAAGATGAAGTGACGTAAAAATCGCTTTGAATGTAGGTAAAGGTCGCAGAAGTCTAATTGACATTATTACGCCTCTACGAAACACATAAAGAATCTTGCAGATATTTCAAAGCAATTGTCATGAAAAGATAACACATATCATTAACGTCATAGGTAAACGTATTACGAACAATGAGTTAGTCAAATAATTGGAACAATGTTAAATATATGAATCAACATTTAGATATGTTTCATTTACTGAATATATAAAATACTATGCAATACAATGTTCCACTCTTTGGCAATATATAACATCCGTGTAATATTAAAATAACTGTTTGTTTAACTTATATCAATTAATTTGCGTTGACTTATTTCCTTTTTTTAACGAATATTTTCTTTTTAAACGCAAATAAACACACGACAAGCGACTAACCAGCGATCAACAAGTACTAATATAGTTCAATTTTAACAGGAAGAGTTTTAGTGCGTAAAGCAAAACTTCGTGCTTTAATTCCGAAATAGTTCAAAATTTTGCAACATAAATAACTTATTATAATAAGCAAATTTTGAATACTTTAATTGGGATGGTTATGAGTTTACAATTTATTATACACTGTTTTCATCACAATAAACCCACACACAAAATAAATCAAATAAAATACAGTCATTGTCAGACATTACAATTCTAGGAATTTCGAAAATTCGTAAAGCACGGAACAAACGGGCTTTTAATCGTTTTAATCAGACATTGTACCTACTAACAATTTGCTTTGCATTTAATGGTTAATTACTTTTCAAGTACAAAGAAATTACATTTCACTAAAATACAAAGTTTAAATAACGAGATTGCATTTTCCTTGATATACGATAGACGTCGCATCTTAAATCTCCGTAATATCTTATACGACGAGGTATCAAGCTTTCATCACATTCAAACTATTATCACTTTAACAAAGCTATTTGCATCCGATGGATTGTATGAGATAAAATTATCCTCACAATAAAAATAAACGATACTGCAAAAATATATTTTGAAATAACGGCTTTAGTAACCGAACTGATGTTTTTAGAAACTAAGGGACCGAAGGGGCTTAGTTAAATAGTTTTTTATGCGAATCGTGGTTGGTGTAAAGTTCTGTGAAATGTATTAAATTTCACAAGAACTATACGATTTCCGCTGTTTTTTTTTTCAATATTTATTTTTTCCTGGTTTCACTCTTGCCACACATTGAAGGTTATAAATTTGATAATAAAGTGGATTAAATATATGCATGAGCAAACTCCATGAACGTTTGCAGGAGAAAAAAATCGTGTTTAATCCGTAATTGATGTATTAAAGGCATGTAGCCAATGGCCTATAAAACACAAGGCATAACATATAAAACACAATCTTTAACAGCAGTGAGATTAAAGTTTGGATCACCGCCTCCGAACGGTGGATTCAAAGCATTGTTTTGAACAGCTTCAACCATGTATGGCCTAAAGCAAAATAAGCCTTTTTTCAGTGAAGCCAGGCTTTGAAGGCATGTTTTAGAAAAGTTTCTTTACAATCATATTTCTGATTATGTTTTCATTTCAATAGGTTTTACTCTATCTGCGTTGAAACTTTCAGATAAATCGGCCGACTCGTTTGGAAATTATGAAACTTTAAAGTTGCCTAAACTTGCAAAATACTGCCATTTTAGCGTGACATTTATTTTTTCGTAAATTAGAAAAGCATGTTAAAAGATATTTTAGTACCATATTAAATTATTTTTGTATTTGTACTGTACAAAGAGTCAGAAAATCATTTTCGAGAGAAAAAACAAGCATTTTCTAATTTTAGGTGTTTAAAAAAAATACTCAATTGAGGCCGAAAGAGCATTTTCATACCTTTATTACATATTGCATGAAATAAACAATACAGGCAGCTTTAAATGTATGTAACCTCTCTATTTCACTAGACATTAGGCACCATCTAAAGATTGTATCCTAACCTTTGTCATAATATTTCCTTTATTCTGCAGATTTGTGTCCTAAAATGCATCAAATTTGTCCCAACAGTCACGGTTTGATGGTGTGTCTCTCCTAATGCTCACTGTTTGCCAACGACAGCAGGTTTCTATGAAAAAAGCTATTCTAACTTATTCTTAAGACCCTAACAGAGGTATACTTATTTCAGTCAAACTTATATGCTGACAAGTATCAACTGTTCATTGCATGGAATATGTGTCCCAACAGTCACGATTTTGTCCCAACAGTCACGGCTGTTTAAAGTGCCTCTATCTCTGCTTTAACATCACCCTAAATATAAGCATGCATGTCATTGTCTTCATTGAACAGCAATTGAGAGAATATTACTGGTCTTTGACCTTTAAGGTTTATCAATGCATCATACTAACTATAGAAACTTTGTGTCCCAACAGTCACGGCTGATTTACTATACACATATCACAACTATTCATGGACCCCAAATTTAATACTCTGTGGGCCACATGATTCCCAAACCTCTGTTATTACAATTATGGTACATTGTAGTGTAAACTATGCATAAATACACACAAAATAATGGTCTTAATGCAATGGAACATGTACCAACAGTAACATTTATATATTTAATTTAGTCTTTAAAATATTTACACTAAACCGTTAAATATTTCGACTGAAATTATTTTTCTTACTGCTTCGGTTTTCATCTTGCATACAATAAGTAAAAATATAGATCTACTAGGTACATTTGATTAAATACTGAATTATCAAATGGCAATAAATTAAGTAGGAAGTGCAACATAATATTACGTTTTTATACTTATTTTTCAAAGACTAAAATACAAGATTACTGTCCTTTCCTGCCAAAATAGAACAGTAAATTGTATAAATGTATAAAAAAGCAAGATTTCTCCTCCATTACACTAATAATTGATACTTCATATGTAACTTCTCTTTTTTGTCCCAACTGTCACGGTTTTAGTGATATAATTCGTGACATAATATCTCAACAACTACGCAAGAACACTTAAGTTGGTCAAATTTTGAACATTGATTTTAATGCCATGGTATTAAATGACAAACATTTATGTGTACAGAATAGTCCTTGATTCTTCTTTAAATAAAACTGACCACGGTCAAGACTCTTTTTACACTACCTTTTGACCCTTATTTTATCAATTATTTTTATACAAGGATGTTTATAATGCGCAAAGTAATTATATTTTTCATTCTCTATATCCCAACTAACTCATAAAATGGTTAGATAATAATATACATGTCTCTTTTATTCCTATATTTTGTTATAATTGTGTGTACATTTTTAACATTTTTAACAAATTTTCTGTCAGTCAGGTTTTTTTTCATGAATGATAAGATTTCCTCGAAAATTAACTATTTCATAAAATTTGAAGTTTCGGCAAATAGAAACATCTATATTATTTTGACTTGTAAGAACTTATTTTGTTTACAAAATATCACGCTTATTTTGCTTTAGGCCTTATAAGTGTAACTAAAGTTTTACCTCAATTTAACAAACGACAATTACATATTACATCAATACAAGTCCGTTTAAAAAATATATCAAATGGTTTGCATTCACCAAAGTAACAGAAGATGTTTAAAACTACTAGATTCCTACCCTATCTCATTTTAAAGATCCTTTGAATAAACTCAACGTGTGCATTAAGATGATAATCGGTTTGGAATTGTTTCTAGTTAATCTTTTTCATTCTCTCCCCAAGATATAGCGTGTGCAATTGAAAATGTCTCGATTTCCCAGACATAGAAATTATTTTTAAAAAGATTACATGACATTATGTATTTCTATTTGGCAATATTTCTCATATATATTGCAACGACTTTGGTTGCTTCCATGCGTCGACCATTACGTATTGTTTGTCAATGCCTAATACGAATATATATATTGACCGTTTTGTTAAGTTGTATGCATGCGTTATTTAAAATGCATGCGACTCGAATGGAATTTAAAGGAAGTGGTTGAGATACATTCGTATAATTGTTCTTCACATAAAGGAGACTTGATGAGTAGACGATTCTATACCAAAACATAAAGTAATGACGGTGTAACAAAGATATTGTGTTTGCTAAAACAAATCAACTTCTCAATCTGCTAAAATATTTTAAAATAATATTTTTAATGTAGTATACTATTAAACTATTAAATATCAATACAATGTATATACAATAAATACAATTTTAGGTTTTGTATTCTCAATAATCAACAAACATTTTGACAAAACAGGTATCGAAAGGAAAACCAAAGACGAATATGGTAATTTATTTGTTGCAGCATGTTAAAAGTAAAACAGGCTTAGCAAGCTTATGACAAACGTAAACTCAACGGTTCCACACACATACTATCTTCGAAAAAAAATATTGATGCAATATGTTGGCTTATTGTAAACGTTTTGCAAGAATAATGAAAATGGTAAACATGAAAAATAACACGGCAGAACCTGGATACGTGTTTTTCAATGAACTCACTTTTAAATCAACAAAATACAACTTCACTTTTCGCTCATACATTTTAGTTCGCCCAATAATTATCATTTACTTGTTTGCAATTCATCCCATCCCCACCCCAACTGTCCCTTCTATTGCACATAGATGATATTTTCAGTCTGTGTTCATGATAAATTGCCAGATGTAGATCTGGACGCTATAACTGATACATAATACTACCGTGATGCGCCAAAATCAATCATGGACATAAAGGAAAACGATTTTTGAGAACATTTATAAATCACGGTATGCACTGTTGCAGAATACTAAGGTATATAGAATGTAGAAAGCATGAATATTTCGCATACTAGTCATGTATTTGGGCATTTTCTGATTCAAATTTCTAAGTTTCAAGTGAACAAATAGAAAAAGCTACTTAATATCAATACATACACAGAAAGCTATCTTAACACCTGACACTTTCTTCCGTTTGCGTCCGTAATGATGCACCACGTCTTAAGTTCCCATTTCTAAATATAAATTGTAATATTTCATTATGATATACCTGATCATTTTTTTCATAAAAATGGTTTTACTGAGTAAATCAGCAAAATGATTTTAGTTACGTTGTGTAATTGGCTCCGTAGTTTGATGACTCGTTGCCTTGAATATAGCATTTTTAATATTTAATTATTATAAAGATATTCAAATACTACGTTTGTAAAAACGATAGATTGAGCTCCCAAATTAATGTTCACTGTCTAACGATGTATTTTCAAAAAGAAAGATTCTCACGATTTTCGTTTCTTTTTTAGTTTTTTTTTAACATTTATTCACATGAAGCAAATACTAAGGATTGTCCGTGGTCTTGGTTGATACTTCATGCGATGGATTATTCTTTCAATTGCAAAACAAAGCTTACCAAATTGTAAAAATAAATTCAGTTTAAAGCTGTTTATGTTAAGAAGTTATTTCTATATTAGACTAATGGGTTTAAATAATTACCAATGATTCACATGAATTCAATAAACCTTCTAGTGCACAGGTAATAGTGTCTTGACTGGTTAGTTTTACCTAAAGCAATATCTGGGAAACTCGGTTATAATAATGCAACTCGTTTAATATTGTTGTTTTATTCCAGTTTCAGTTTTAGACATGAAATAAGTATTTGCTGTTCTGCAAATATATTATTCATCAATATTGCTATAAAGTGATCGAATGACAATTGTTCCTGTGTATGTTGCAAACAGAAAATGTTTTAGAACGGGGTCTTGACCAGAATCAGACCTCTGGTGTTGAGATTCCATGATTGATAAGTAGGAAGGGACGCTCGCATATCTATATTATTATGTCACATCTAAAACGAGCCTTCCTTTCAGGTATCGACAGGAAATCGGGTGTTTCATATAATTCTATGGTGACGGCGTTCCCGGAAGTCTTAAAATTCGGTAAGATGTATATTAAGAACTTGATGCTGAGGCTTATTTTAGACTTCCATAGACAAAACATGATGCTATATTTTAATTAAGTTATTTTTCTTACGAATGATACGACGCCAAAAGCCATCATAATACAATTCGGTTCTAAAACAAGTGGGTCATGGTGTTTATATTATATTATGGTGATTATTCAAATATATTTTGGGGGATGTTAGAAGGCATTGTACATTAAGGTGAAATTGTTCTTTTATAGTCATTTTTGTAAAATATCTTGGCATTTTTTTCTAAACGTTCTTCTCTTGTAAATGCATTGATACATTTAGATTGAGTGAATATTGCAATGATGATCAATTTTATCTGTAATAAAGAAAAAGATAGGACAATCAAAAACACATTTTTTTGCGAATAAAATTGTGTTTCATTTCAATTATGAGTTATTTGTATCAGTTGAAATCAATGTTATGTGACTTTAATAATATCACATGTTCTTATCACGCACATGTATTAAGATCATGTATGAAATGTTGTCGTTTGTTTATTATGTTTTCATTCATATTTTTGATTTCAGATAACCGTCATAAACGTTACATACGTATTATCGTTGTCGAATTTGCCATCGTTGCCATAACCGTCGCAGACGTTATTGTCGACGTAATCTTCTGAACGTCGGAGTTGTCTGCATTGTCTGCGGTATTGTTTATACAGGCGAAGTTAATTTTAAACGTGACGTTTATTGTAGGACTTAGATAGAGTCGGGTCCGATGTCACAGAAAACATTTATTTAAATGAAGAATACGAAGGTGATAATTTGACCTGAAAATTGAAGTTGATTGTATGTACTACACAGTAGCACTCAACCACAATATATAAATTGTCATACATTACAAAAGAACACATTTAAACTTCGTTTGCGAGGTGTTTTTTAACATTATTTAATTCACTTTAATTAATAAGATGGAGTACCGTTAGTGCGAGTATGCCTATGCGATCAAAACGAAAGTAATGTTCGTTCATCATTCTTCACATAATTCATTATTGTTAAAATCATAAACCTTGAAATATTGTTAAAAACGGCGAAACCCCCAACTAAATAAACGCACTAACTAAACTCTGAAGAAAAATATATGTGCAAGTTAAGTACAAATGCCTGTTTTACCGATTCACTATCCTATCCACAGGAACATAAATTACTAGGTAATATTCCGTGATAACATTCGGGAAGAATAAATTAGAATGCTGACTGAGCGCATCTTAACGAAACATCTTAAAGGAAAAGTTGATTCTTAATAAATAAAGAATACTGAGGTTATTTGTGGTGATGGATTGTCTCGTGGATTAACTTCTTCAAATAAAATAACAGCTAACAATAAATAACGGTTTCGGCATTTCTAATCAGAGAAAATAACAATAACGTGTGCAAACAAGATCTGAAGGGGTCAGTTAATATTATATTTTTGCAAAAGGAAATGTCCAAATTAAGAACAGAAATATAAACTAAATAATTTCGGGACGCCTTTTTCTTAACATGTGTTGTGAAAAAAACAAAAAACTGGATTTCATAATGGGATTTCAATTAAGAAAGCATATCGCTTCCGATCTTTAAATCCAACCTCTTTTAGCTCTTCATGAGCAAAAGAGATCCAAGAAGTATGTTATCCGGCCTTTTTTTATGTACCATCATATGATGGTCCCCTACACACTTCTTCAAATCCTCCTCTTGGAGTCAAATCTGATCACACCCACTAATTTAGCACTTTTACATATAATTATTTAGAGAAAATTACTGGGACAAACTACTTTACTGGGTAAGATTTACAGAAAGACGTTTTTTTCCATATTTTTTGAAAAATTACTTTCAATATCTTAGAATAGTCTGCTTATTCAATCTAAATTTAAATTTACCCGTTGATTGATTGTTTTTACTAAATATGAACAGTGCTTAAGTCTTGCACATCATGTCACTCCATTCACGCATGTTCAATGTAAATTCCCCCTTCCAACAATACTCTTTGTCAATACACTTGCTTAAAGTGGCGTACGGTTGTGTTTAAGAAATTCGTTAACACAGTAGTGTCAATATTTGTAATATTTTGGTATTGCAAATATAAATCGTAATTATATTGGAGTCCAGCAATCAATGCACACGGTAGGGTTTTCTAAAATACTTGCATGAAAGTAAGATTTTAAACTTCATGTCTGGACCGTCAAAAATTTAAGGCTTGGATGTTGGGACTTCAAATTTTGAAAGCTACAGGTTATATGCATAGTCCTGTATTACGTGACTTACATAGATGTATATAAAGCTATGACGTGTGTTGTACGTTATAATCATGTATCACTAAAATTACAAAATCATGAAGGACTACTAAGCGATGCCGTATGCTATATGTCATAACCATGCGTTACTTGACTTACATACAGGTCTACTAAGCAATGCCGTATGTTCTTTGACATAACCCTGTATTACTTGACTGACATAAAGGTCTTCTAAGAAATGTCGTATGCTATAAGTCATTACCCTGTATTACTTGGCTTACATAAAGGTCTACTAAGCGATGTCATGTATTATTTGTATTGCCCTGAATTACTTGACTTACATAAAGGTCTAAAAA
The DNA here is from genome assembly GCF_020536995.1 of Dreissena polymorpha. Lineage (NCBI taxonomy): Eukaryota > Metazoa > Mollusca > Bivalvia > Myida > Dreissenidae > Dreissena > Dreissena polymorpha. The sequence continues at coordinate 77,639,734 of NC_068357.1, read as the reverse complement.
GCAATGCCGTATGTTCTTTGTCATAAATCTGATTTACCTAACTTAAATAAAGGTCTACTTAGCAATGCCGTGTATTATATGTATTGCCGTGTATTACTTGACATTCATAAATGTCGATTAAGCGATACCGTGTTCTCTTTGTATTTCCTTGTATAACTTGGCTTACATAAAGGTCTACTAAGCGATGCCATGTATTCTTCGTATTGCCATGTATAATTTGACTTTTATAAATGTGTACTTATCGAAGCCGTGCATATACTGTATTTCCATATATAACTTGACTTTCATAAAAGCCGACTTAGCGATTTCGTGTATTCTTTAAATTGCCGTGTATAACTTGAAGTTCATAAATGTCGACTTAACGATTCCGTGTATTCTTTAAATTGCCATGTATAACTTGACTTTCATAAAGGTCTACTAAGCGATGCTGTATATTCTTTTTATTGCCATGTACAACTTGAATTACATATAGGTAGATTTAGCGATGCTGTGTATTATTTGAATTGCCGTGTATAACTTGAATTACATGAAGTTCGACTTAGCGATGCCGTGTATTATTTGTATTGCCGTGTACAACTTGAATTACATATAGGTCGACTTAGCGATGCCGTGTATTCTTTGTATTGCCATGTATAAATTGACTTCCATAAATGTCTACTAAACAATTCCGCAAGTTCTATGTCATAATCCTGTTGTACTTGAATTACATAAAGGTAGACTTCATGTATTCTTTATATATTGCCCTGTATCACTTCACTTCCAAAAGGTATATTAAGTGATGCCACGTGATCAATGTATTTCCATGTATTGACGCGGCTGTCATTATGTCTGTGAACAAAATGCACCGTTGACTAGTCAAATAAGATTAAACTTAGATTAAACTTTAGAATTCACATTAGCCGTTACCAGAGAAACATATTTAAAGATTTATAGCGTCATTATCGATTTAATATGGACCATATTTCTTAGGAATTTACACTATAGCCGATGTTTATAGCACGAATGGGATATTAAAGATAACACGATTTGAAAGAACATATTTTATTATAAAAGAATTAATGATATTAGAACGACATTTTCCTGAATTTATGTATAAAGACGTTATAATAGAAGGAGGTTGGAAAAATAAAACGCAGAAGGGAGAGGTGGGATTAACAGTTTCTTCTGGTTATCGGCGGAATGTCATCCACACTTATATTATATTTCTCTGTAAGTATCGCATATTTACAGTTTTTGCAAATTATGTTATAAGAAATAATATAAGATTTGAATAGTGATAACATTCCAGCTGTATCAATTGTAAAGACTCTATGACGTAATATCTCTGAAGCTTTATATTATATTATATAATATTATATTATATTATATTATCATTGAAATATCTCACTTTACAGCTTTTTCTCCATAGCTTGATGACTTCTCCTAAACACTCCAACAAAGTCCTTCGGTTTATTGCACTTCGTCCTTTTAACCGTACAAATATTATCGATTGATATGTCAACCTTTCATTTAATGCATACATAGCGGAAGTTGCATCTCATTTAATTGAAACCCATCCCACCAGTTTTACGTTACACTTGATTGCTGAAAAGATACTTAACTTTTGCAGAGATGTTGCATTTAATATGTCATCCCATAATATTATACATATGATACATGCACATCTGAAATTATACAACAAGCATCATTACAAGGTTTTCTTTCAGGTGCCGCACAATTATTGTGGTCTCCGTGGAGATACTTTCTTTGATTCCAGTTCTTTTTGTACCATGTAACAAGAGGGTGACTGTTCACGTTTGGGCTCTGTTATATATATATTGTCTTAAATTTGAAAGAATGTTGTAGACGCCATTATATCCCCAATGACCTATGGATATGTATAACGTGCAGGGGCGATATCAATACATTGCAAAAGAATGCAAATGCTAATATTTATTTTGCCGAATAATAAATAAGATAAGATTTGACAGTCAAATAGTTTTGTCATTTAAATGAAGCCATACTGCTTTCAATTTAAAGTTTGAGAAAAAGTGTATTTCAATTACATACGAGTTGTTTTCCTAGACATATTAATATGCATTAAAATCGAAAATTAAATCCAAAGCAATACAACATTATAAAACATAGCAATAACTAGCAATAACAATAAGTTCTTTTTTAGAAGTTTATTAAGAAAACAATTCAAAAAAGGGGAAACAAGCTGTCGTTTCATGATAGCGGTCGAAGCAAAGTATCTAGTCTACTTATCTTAATTGTGATATTGTTCATGCCTTTAAAATTGCGTTCCATTGACCGTTTCAGGGCTTTGATCCGAATACTCATTTTTATTTTTAGTTGTGTCTATTTAGTATTCCTGTATCGTGTTTGGAACTGGTCACGTTCCTTTCAAGTCAAGACAAGCGGATGATAAAAAGAATTGTTTTCACTTATTGAGAATCAATACACACATATCAACGAAAACAATTTCACAGAAATCCAGACATCTATCCGTCTGAATTCTTAGTGGTATGATAAAAATATATATGATATGGTAGAACATATATTACGATACAATCGAACTCTCCGATACTGTCTCCTTATCTCAATATTACCTATCTAAACTTCAACTTAAAAGCACTTATATGTTTTATTGAGTGCTTTTCAGTTGAGGGTCTTTTATGAGATATTGGAGAAAAAGAGACATTATGAAATGTTTATTCCGATTACATATTTTACTATAATATATGTATCATATCAATATTGATTTCAAACTGAAACACAGCTTGCCTGTTATCTATTTGATTTTATGCCAATCGTTGTATCAGTTAATGTTTTGGAGAACTTCAGACCTCCAATGCTTTTGCACGGACCGTTCCAAAACCCCAGTTCCGTTCATGTTTGTGCATTTGTTACATGAATGTGCGTCTTGTCTATTTCATTTGTTGTGTGCCTTAACATTGGCCAATTGTGTTTTTGCCATCAATAAAGCATCAAACTGTATAATAAGGGGTTTCTTTCCTGCTGGTGCAGCTAAATTCTCAGTTTATGTGTATCGGTAGGCAAGTCGCTATGTCGATACTCAAAGGTCTAACAAGTCATTATTTGAATTTTGAAAAAAAAAGCGTTTCATTTATAAATAATAATTATTCGGAATCAGCACAATAATAAAACGTTTGTGATAAATGTATTCAGTGCGTCCTAAAAACTAAAACTAAATATTATATTAAAGGTAAATTACGATAACACATGTTTGAACACGGAAGAGAAGATTGCGAAGTCAACATCATGACGTTGTATTCTCGACATGTGCTTAGGCGATATCACGAGACCACGATGCGAAATCGTGAATATCGTAAATTCGAATCGTTGATTGCTTGTCTTGTGTCCTATGCTCGTGCTTTCGCGGCGTCGCATCTTAAGATAGTAACTCCGCACGGTGTATTCGGGTTATTGCCATTGTAAGTAAAATATCGAAGTGTAGAAACAAGACGCACGATGTCAATGTTTGAGCATACGATGAGAGATCAAGAGATTACAAAGCGATGTTGCCAGAATATCATGCGATATCCCGGCATTTATAGTGTGTTTGCGCATGGTGTCCTCGCACGTTCGACCTTTAAAACAATGGAATGAACAAGATATTACGATAAATTAGATAATGTTATCTCGCATCGTGATCTCGTTTTCTCGAATCGTGATTTCACTCGTTTTCATCGTGTTCTCGCGATCTCGGCTTCGTAATCAGTATGTCGAGTTTGCAAAAAAAACGAGTTGCCCTAGCGGAACATTATATATTATTTGACGTGTAATAAAAACAATGGGATATGTATTATTCGATATTGAAAAGCTTGCCGTGCTAGTACATGTGCTTTCAATAACGCGTGCGGCATAAGCACAGTATATACGATATCAAACCGTAGTAATAAGCAAAAAAACACCAAATAAATGCTTCGCTTAATCGCGGAATCATACAGCAGCCCTTGGTCTTTAGATATTTATGAGAAAGATTGTGAATACGAACATCGCGTGCATGTAACAAATGTTTTCAATAATTGCCCTTACTGGGCAAACAAGCAAAATGCAATGACAATTTATCTATGGGGAATGAAAGAGACGTGAATTCAAAAATTAAATCACTTTTTAATAATATATACATATTTGTGTCTGCAACACTTACAAATGGCATTATCCTTATTAACGGTTTGGAAATTGCCTTGTTAGTCATTTAGTTCCATCATTATGTCATTCATACTACGGCTTATGTCTTTAGGACAAACCCAATTCATTGAACACATCAGTTAAGTAGCTATACAGCAATGAGGAAGCGGTTTTTATTTTAGTTGTTATCTACTAAATATATTGCAACATATTTCTCACTTATCCTTGTATTTAAATATATCATCTATTGAAACCAACACATATCTTACATTAATACATCTGCCATAACTCAATTACCCCGTGCTAAAACCGATATCTTAAATACTGGTGATGTGCTTACATTTAAATATATCATCGAACGTCCTTGATATTGTTTTCTTGCATAAATAATGTCACTAGTTGTTCTCCCATCTCTTGTTTCCAGTAGGAATAACAACTAATGATGTTTAAATCGCCCTGTTGAAAACTAACATGTCCGTAGGAACTTCTGCCTCTTTTTCGAACACTTCAACTATCTTACGGTTTGCTCTTCATCGTTTAAAGTGTGATGCAGAGATGTAACAGTTGACATGCCAACCTTCCATACTATGCATTTGATGCTTAAAAGCGGAAGTACGTCTCATGAAATAAAACCAAATCCATAATTGCATCGCTTTATATTGCTCTGCATTACTTTAATATATACTTATCTTGTGCAGATATGATGCAGTTCACATGTTAACAATTCATATAATGCATTTGATACATAACATCCTGTAATTGCACAGCAATAATCAATACAATCTTTCAAGTGCCATAACATGATAGCTGTCTCTATGGAGATAATAACTTTGATTCCAGTTCTTTCTCACCGCTTGACAGGACGGATGTTATTTTGTAATCCGTTTGACTTTTGACATCCTGGTTTTGTTGCAGATAATTTCCGGGAATTGATGAGGTGACATAATGTTGCAGACGAACTTATATCACAAATGACCTATTGGTATTTATTTAATGTGTCAATCAGTGTAAGCTAAATGCAAATGGATGAAGTTATAAACATTTAAATTAACTGCAACTTTGACAAGTTGGGGCTGATTTTTCCTACAAAAGTAAAAGAGGTGGTAAAAACTTTAAATAACAACACTCAAAATTGATACGTTTTCAAAACATAGCAAGACAATTAACGATATTGTTCTTCATGAAGTTAAATACAAATTTATTGTAATTGCAATAAATGATTGACTTAACAAAATAAATAGTTTTTAATTTTAAACGCAACCATGATTCCTGGTTCTGAAATTAATTCAAAATTAATTAAAACTCCCGCAAACACATGAAAGGCGAAACAGTTCCCCGTTAGCGAACACTTATTGCTTTTGCATCAATCGTTTTATTTCTCTACATTTAAATTGCAATTTGAAAACATTACAACTGTTATTCGTCGTTAGAAAATGAAAGAGTGTTGGTCATCACATATATATGGGTGTCTGCGTCAACACACAACAAAACATTAAATATATTAATAAGCACTAACAGCTAAATACCACAGTATAGGCATTCAAGTTATTGCAGCACCTTACAATACGAGGCATATTCATCAAGGTCGACTTAAATAAATAGATTTACATGCGTTGCACACAAACATATGTAAATTACAACATTTCAAGTCATTACAATTTTATTTAATGCCCGGAAGGTCGACTTAGTTAATAAGGTCTGCATGCGTTGCAGACAGACATATGCAGCAATTGTTAAAATGTGACCATAATTTCAATTCCCCACAGGTATCAGTGTGCTATTGAATAGGCCTCGTTCTTTCAAAACATGCCAATAATTCTAAACATTGATTAAATTTACATGTCATGGTCGTATTTTTTCATAAATGTTTAATAACACAGTGCTGATGAATGTTATGACAGCTTTACACAGCATACATTCAGCTTGTATTTGCTCATAACTACAATTTATTGACTAATATGATTTGCTGATTAAGCATGCGATATTGAATATCATAAAGTAATGTTTGAAGTCTCTTATGATAAATACATATCATGTTTATTTAATTACACGTCCTATTATAACGACGACACGATTAGAAGACCGTGTGTATGTAATGATGATCGATACCGAAGGTGAATGAAAGAGAATGTCTTTAAGAATATTTATATTCGTTATGATCCGTCAATCAACATATGGCAGTTATGATAAACATTCCACGCCAAATCATGTAAGTGAAAAAGGATACATTGTTTATTTATTGTAAGAAGGATGCATTATTGACTCATAAACCTACCATATTCTAACCTTGCGTATGTGTTATGAGTTAAATATGCAAACAAAACAACCCCATTGGCATGGCCTTACTTTGAAAATTAAACAAGTATACATTATAAAGAAAAATGTTTGATTACTCTACCTGCAAACTAGTTTAAATTAATAAAATAACGCACAATTAAACAAGCAATGAAATGTATGACACATATCCAAATCGTTGTTAGTAAAACAGTGTGACCAATGTAAAGATGCATACTATTATGTTTTGTGTGTAGGCGTCATACCCTGGTACGGTTTGTAAATAAGCAATATACCATTTTCGAAAAGAGCTCTATACGTCATAAGTCGTCCCATTGTCCCCGTAACATAATCCACAATATCTCTGTCAAGTAACTGATGCAAGAACTTTTCTCAACGGTGATCAGACAGTTAACATGATAATTGCTCCTTTTAGGAAGAAGCGTATAAAACATTAAAGAATGTGGAACGACGTTCTGATGAGTGATGAAAAACCCAAAGTGAAAAACTAGAATTAATCATCGGCATAAGGAAAACGATTTTTGCCAGTTCTAAAACCTTTGCATAAATTGATTTGTATGTGGTAAAGAAGGTTCAAACATGAGTGTGTTCAAACACTCCCTGATACATGTTTGAAAAATAACACAATCTTCTTTTGATACATGTATAATATCCATCAGTTATTTCCAGTGTCAACATGCATTTACTTCACATTTTTTGTCGTCAAATGCAGTGTTCAAACGCAGAGTACGTTTAATTGACAGCTTTATTTAACCTAATTGAAAATGAGGATAATTTCACTGACCCGTGTTCTTTCACCTCCATTCCAGGAATGAAACTAATATTGACACAATAATTGCTGACTGTTATAAATTATACAGAAAATAATAAAACACGGGTACCTGTTTGTGAATATTTAATAATAGATTTGTTCTCAGAAAGAACAAGTGAATTTAAATAAGTACATCATTTCAATAGTTTTTGTCCGATGAGCATATTATCAGATGTGATTTCATCTGGAACAAACAACAAAATATCTCATCAAATATGTATTTATCACATAAATCGTATACGTATTATACTGATCTTGTACATTGTTATAAATTGAACAAATATCTCTGTATACTTATGTTTTGTTGTGCGTACATTATAGATGTCACATCTATACATCTACATTTGTTAATTCAAAATCGATACACGATAACCTCGTATTATGTCGATCTTAACTGACCAGACCATATACATGTAATGTCACTAACAATTTTTGTACTAGTACAGAAATGTGTTTGTTTTAGTATATTGGAATAACGAAAAAGAAATTGTGGAAAAATAACTATAAACAGCTGAGCTAAGAATCAAAATTCAAAATTTGATATAGGTAGCGATGCGAACAATGCATCGGGTAATCATCCTCGGCGCTAAATAAAGATCAGAAATGCAAAACAATAGAGGATAGCACCGAGTATATAAAATGGACATTGTCATCGCTGGTTGACGTTTTACATTGTACATGAAGCACCTTTGAGAAATCGAACAATATGCGTAATACTGGCATTAAGTGTTGTGTTGCTTTTGAATAACCGATCTTTCTATTAATCCTATAGTATGCACTTGCATTAAAGCTTAATAAACAACTCGTTATTCACGTATTATTGTATGGAAGAATTAATTTTAAAAAAATGCATAAACTCTGAACCCTGTTGTACGCATAATGAATTGTGGGATTATGTGTATGTGCGTGTTATGTGAAGATATCTGTTTTACTGATTTACGTTCCGATCATCAAGAACATACATCACCTCTTATATACAGAGATTGCTTGCTGGGCGAATAAATTAGAATGCCGACTGAGCGTATCTTTACGAAATATATTTACAAATAAATACTCTTTATAAATAAGGAATACTTATGTGATTTATGTTGATGAATTGTCTGTATAATTGACCATATCGAAATGAAACAAACCGACAAATATTATAGTGATATTTGCTCGTTTGGTCATTGCAAATAATCAATCTTAAATGACTTTAATACTATTTCCATTCAATTATTTAAATGCCATTTAGGAATTTTCCAATGAGTCAGTTTTCATTTTATGGGCCAACTGTCGAAAAGTTTTCATCCGATTTTCACCAGACGTATTGTTTGTTAGACTATCGAATGGGATTATATGCGTTTCTGCATATATAACAAGAAACCAGACGTTTAACTCGTATTGCGTGTATAGTATCATTCGAAAAGTATACGCATTCGGTTTATTGAATTTCTTTAAGCAAACAAAAACGATTTCATTAGGTCTATTTGTATGTTCACCTCATTTACTGACTAACACATAATTATTTTTATCACAAAACACCAAATGTTAACAAAGTCCAAATCCGATTGCATCAGGAGAGGATCATTTTATCATCAATATGATGTCCTTTAATAAAGGAAAGTGATCCATTTACATATAATTAGTCACATGACTTATTAACATGAAAAAATCACCATTTTTTTCGCACTGGGGTCACCGCCTTGGAACGTATAAAGTTAAACATTTCCTTGGATGTAAACCGGCTTTATGGGTCCCGAACCTCATCTAGAATTTTAACTCGAATTTCACAATGACACAATTGACAAAAACAATGGCTTAAATGTCAAACAGTCAGCAAAGAAATAGATCTGAGGTGACCGCCTCGGAACTGCAAAGGACGCCAAAACCCTTCACTTGGACCACATATAGAAAAAGTGGACGTGTTATCATTAACCTCTTTACATCACAATCCAAATCAAACTGTGAATCCAAGAAAAAAACATTTCAATGTATTAAAAACGGGAGACCATGACAGGACTCCAACAGACATACATTTTAGAGCAAAACCGCGCCTTTCAATTGTTGAACGTAGAAAGTTGGATTAAGGTACTCACAAAAAAAATGTTGTTTTAATGTTTTGATATCGCCTTCATTTATTTTCATAATTCGGTCAACGTTTTCAAATGCGATTTGACTATTTTAAAAGCTTAATTAGTGAGTTAATATTTTTCCACGGATGACAGCATTGCATAAAGCAACTTAACACAGATGTATTTAAACTGTATTTTTATGAATAATTTTAATCAAACAAAATCAATATGAAAAAAACCGATTTTTTAGTTGAATAAGTTATAATCTGTTTATTATTTGACACATAAAATATCTATGCAGCCAGTCTTAAAACATCAGTGATATGATACAAATATTTTTAGGTAGAACATATTACGACCCAATCGAAAGATCAGAATAAACGGTTCATGATGTCTGCTAATCTTGAATTCGGGGTATCTGAACTTCAACGTAAGAGCACTTACATTGAACAAGCGATGGTCTGCTGTTATTGGATTTTCATATATTGTCTATCCTACCGATCATTGAAATGTTTGAAATGATAAGCCTGGAATCCGTACTATTCCTATGCGTAATATACCTATTACTGAGGATTATTATCGGTTACATTATTCCAACCACACTGCTTTTTCGTTGCTGTCTCGCCGGATATGAAATGTAAAAATATGTTTGAATATGGAACTTTCCCTTTCATACGCGTACAAAACAATAGCACGTAGCCCTCTAACCGTTCCAAGAAGAGTTCATGTATAATGTGGTGGAACACTTTGGAGATAAGAACCATTAATGCTGGCATCAACAGATTTTAACATTAAACGAGCCGTCTAGACGACTTTTAGTGTGCTGTAACCGTTAATTGATTGAAGATTTTATTGCGATTATTAATATGAAGCAAGTAAACATCGAATAACATTTACAACACGAGGCTGGACAATATCGACGGTCAAACATTGCTTTCCAACGTAAATTGTGATTTAAAAACATCACATTTTGTAACCACCTGTCTAATTAGATTCTTTGCAAATGAAAATTAAAGAAAAATTCTTACTGAATAACATAAGAACGATTGGATGATTATTAACATCGTATCAACATATTTCTCAATCATCTCTGTATTAAAGGGATCTTTTCACGCTTTGGTAAATTGACAAAATTGAAAAAAGTTGTTTCAGATTCGTAAGTTTTCGTTTTAGTTATGATATTTGTGAGGAAACAGTTATACTGAACATTAACCATGCTCTGATATAGCCATTATATGCATCTTTTGACGATTTTAAAACCTAAAAATTATAAAGCGTTGCAACGCGAAACGATTGAATAATTTGGAGAGTTCTGTTTTTGTCGTTAAATTTTGTGAAACTACGAAGATTGCTTATATAAGGTATAAAATACGTCACAAATGTGTACTCGGCGGAATATCTCAGTAGGCTAAAGCGTTTTTACTTCAGGACTCTGGCAGGACTCCAGGGGTCACTGGTTCGAAACCTGTTCCGGGCAATGTTCTTTTCCTTTTTTTAATTTTTTTCTTGATTTTTTACTGGAGCTTTTACGATCCAATGTTTACATTTATCAATATAAAGCATTTAATGAATAAGTTAAAAAAATGCCAAAATCTGTGAAAAGGCCCCTTTAAAATAGATGATTTACCAAAAACCAACAATTATCTACCATTAATTCAGCAGCCAAAACTAAATTACCCCGTGCTAAAACTGATATCTAAAATACTGGTGCTGTGGTTACATTTGAATATATACTCGAACGTCCCTGATATTGTTTTCTTGCGTAAATGTCACTGGTTGTTCTCCCATCTCTCATTTCCAGCAGGAAGAACAACTTATGGCATTAAAATCGCCCTGTTGGAAACTAACTTGTCCGTTCTGCCTCTTTTTCCAGACATTCCCACTGTCAATCGGTTTGCTATTCATCGGTTTAAAGAGTGATGCGGAGATGTAACAGTTGACATGTCAACCTTCCATACCAAGCATTTGATGCTTAAATGCGGAAGTGCGTCTCATCAAATAAAATCAAACCCCTTATTGCATCGCTTTATATCGCTCTTTATTACTTGAACATATACCGAACATGTGCATATATGATGCATTTCACATGAAAACCATTCATGTAATGCATTTGATACACTACATTCTGTAATTGTAGAAATGATCAATACAATCTTTCAATTGTCATAACATTATTGCTGTATCTATGGAGATAATAACTTTTATTCCAGTTCTTTCTCACCACTTGGCAGGACGGATGTCATTTTGTAATCCGAGTGACTTTTGACATCCTGGTCCTGTTGCAGATAATTTCTGGGAATTGATGAGGTGACATAATGTTGCAGACGAACTTATATCCCAAATGACCCATTGGTATTGATTTAATGTGTCATATCTGCAAAAAGTGTTTGCTGTATGCAAATGGAAGAATTTATTAACATTTAAATAAACTGCAACTTAAAAAAATTCGAGGCTGATTGTTCCTACACAAGTAAAAGAGGTGGTAATACCTTTTAAAAAACAATCGAAATTGATACGTTTTCAAAACATAGCAATACAATTAACGATATTTTTCTTCATGAAGTTAAACAATAAAATATGGTTTTTCAATAAAAGATGGACTTAACAAATTTAATAGTATGTAGTTTTAAACGCAACCATGATTCATTGTTCTAATTTAATAACTCCCACAAACATGAAAGGCGAAAAGTTCCCTGTTAGCGAAAACCTTATTGCTTTTGCATGAATCGTTTGATTGCTCTACATTTAAACTGCAGTTTGGAAATATAATTACTGTTACAAATTAACTGTTTAACGTTATTGGTGTTATTCGTCGTTTGAAAATGAAAGGGTGTGGGTCGTCACATATATATGTGCCTGCGTCAACATACAACAGAGCTTTAAATATAATATGATTATAGGTGCTACCTAATTTACGGGCAAAAGCTTTTTAAGTTTTTTTGATAACCATGTATTTTTAATAAATATAATATGGACATGATTGTGTTCAAAATATTATAATTGTTGCAATAATTAAGTAATGCATCCAAACATTTTTTTCTCTTTAAACGAGTTACATGTTCCTAGCTTAAAGATCTAGCATCTTCTATATTTTTTGTTTTCTATCCGCAGGAATTTAAAGCTGGTTCCGTGGCTGCGGTATAGTGGATGGGGTGTCTGCTAACTGGCTTAGTCACTGGGAGGTCTCTGTATTGATCCCTTAAGTTGGAGCATTCTTTAGATAACCCTAAAGACATACTATGGCTTACCATTTGGGTTGAAAGTCAAGAAGACCTACAAGGTAAACAGAGAAATGAACGTCGAAGTACAATAATTGTACGTCGACATTCAAATATAAAATACACTTCGAAGTATATATTTGTACGTCGAAGTACAATTTTTACTTCGACATATATGTTTGTACTTCGACGTACAAATTTTCTGAACAGCCAATCAAAACACTTGTCTCTTGAGCCGCTTTTCCTTCAGATATATTCATAATACAAGTTTAAAATCTCTTTTTTAATTGAGGACAAAATGAATAAAAATATCAGGATGGCAAAAAAAACACATAGAAGTTTCAAGTATTTAATGCATTTAAATAAATTATATACACATTTGAAGAAGATTCAATTGTTACCTTTTTTAAAATAAAAATTATTCAGCATATTGTGAGTATTTATTGATCATGCGGGGCGGAGTATCACGACCGTCCAGCGCATTACTGTGTAGGAAATTCGCAACGGTAACCAAACAGTTACCAAACGATAACGGGATAAATAATGTATAATAACCTCCCCGGTTGGTCATATTTTGTGATTACCATAATTTTCATGAGTCAGAGGTTAATTCCGCCACGCCAGGTTAATAAATACGCACAATATCTATGAGTTAGCGGTCGATAGCCGCATAATTTGGTATAAATAATAATAATAATAATGTTTAATAAATACGCACAATATCTATGAGTAAGCGGTCGATAGTCGCATAATTTGGGATAAATAATAATAATAATAATGTTCAATGTCAAATTTCTCTAAAAGCAACAGATGTAAGGTGTCTTCTGATTGGCTAACACTCAAGGGTCGGTGAAAATTGTACGTCGAAGTACATTTCTCGTTCTACCTAGTAGATCTTGTAGACTTTCGGCGCCATGGTACGTCATATAGACACTAAGTACTGGTCCTACCCAGTGAACAGTTTGTTTCATCAAATGTCTCAATTCAATTTAACAGCTTGCTAAGGCAGTTGCATTTAGCATACAGTACACTGATTTAACATAATCAAAATCATGTGATGTGTCAAATCAATTTTGATTGACAAATTTGACAGGATTTTTGTTAATCCAATAAGTTTTAGACTGTCAAATTACACACACTACGTATTGAAAGCCATACCTGGAGCTTTCGTCTGTTTACCACTGACATCATCAGCAGAATGATTTCTACTGTTGGGAAACGTTAACACCGCTAATTGTCTTCTTATTTATTATAAATGTATATTTATGTGTAACAGCATAAAAACATACTTGTTTTGCAATTAAAAGATTTAATAAATACAGGTATCTTGCAGGTTTCTATTTTTCTTTCGCAAACTATTGTTGAATAGTTTAAATTTTGTCGCCACTAAAAAGCTAGCCATTTTGTAGCAATTCTTAAATCACAGTCTAAACTGCATACACTTAGCTCTATAGTTACAATTTGAATGCAAATTTTAAAATGCATCATGTTATATCATCCACAGTTTTTTATTTAAACATTCAAATAACACATAACACAGTACATATATAAAAAGGTATGTGGTATTGTGTGGAGATACAAAACACTTCACATCATTTATTTGCACATAAAATAATAGTTAGAAAATAAGTAATACTAAAACACTGTCATCAACCTACAGTACAAGAATATTTACGTATATGAAATTACAAAGTAATGTTTTTTTTATTTCCTTTTACAAAGTTAACAATTCTGGTTTTGTACTAGCCATAAAATATTTATCATGGATTAACAAGTAACAGCCAATTTATTAATTACACAATAGAAAGGAAATCATATTAATTGCATTATGCATTTACTAAACAAGCTATTTGCTACTGTTTAGAATTACACTATCTTACTAAAAATGATCACAACAGGTACTTTGTGCTTTAACATACTAAGTGTTGTATTACTAGTTTGACATTTATTGGCAGACACTTGTCGATATACAGACTAAATTTGCATGGGAACATTCATATTTTTTCAGCATAATTGTCTTCAAATTGTTAATTTAACAACCCTTTGACATTGTTTGCACATGATCTTATGATGCCATAGCTGATTTTTGTTTATAGATAGACAGATATAGACTTTTCAAAGTTCAATAAAAGTTCACACATGTTCCTTTCAAGTAAACCAACAGAACCAATAAAGATCACCCCAGATAATAACTGTGTGTATAGCTTGGAAATTTTGATCAGGAATCCCTCCTTTGTTGATTTCTGTAAACCAAAACTGTCAGTTTTGCTGGATAGAATGGCTTGTGTGATGTCCAGCTCTTGCCTTGGCAGAACAGCTTCTAAAAACGGAAAACCAACAAATATCTTAAAATGTTGTCAATAATGCAGACAATTTTTAAATGTCTTGTTTTTTGTTGATTTCGAATCTGGAAGATTTTTTACGTAAGATTGTGGTACGAAATTGCAACGGTATTGGATTTTGTGGTTTTTAACTTATTATAGTGATATGTAAACTTTCGGAATATCGGTAAAGTGCGAGAAGACGACGAGGTGTAAATACGTTAAAAATTAAAGCTAAAAGACTAAAAAGTTAGATCGGAATATCTTTAAATTTTGTGAATAAATGTGTTTCTGATGAATAACAACGACAACTTACCAGAATATTGCTCATGATCACACGTAAAACTTCTTTCTGAGAGCGAATGGAAAATGCGTCACGAATTCTGACAAATAAACAGTAGGGTGTCGTTATTGAAATACCGCGAGAATACTGGAAGAATAGAGATACCAACTTTCATGTTTAAAACAAATAATTTTTTAACAAGCGTTTGTGATTTGTCATGATAATAATAACAATACGATATCGAAAAGATCAAAGCAAATAAATTCGAAAGAAATCTGAGATTCGGCAATATATTTAAGACGGGGTATGTTCACGTAAATTGTGTTTGGTAAAGACTGTCACTATATGTAGTGAACCAGTCTTCGGCTTATACCCACTGAAGATGAGTGTTCAGGGGAGATAATTGAGTAATGACTTAGTTCTGGAACGGTTGCAAAGAAAAACAGATAATGCGAGAATATTTAGTGCGATTCGCTACACAATTATGATGTCATTGATATAATTTTTCCTGAGGTATGTATTTACATGTGATTTAGCATATGTCAAAGTGTTTTTGATTTGTTCAAGGTCATAAATAGCATCGCGAAAATATATGTCGCGTGGCAATTTTTTTTTAGACGAATCCCTATGTGGTATTCTTATGTAATTTTATGTCTAAATTTCCATATGCATGAACGGTCAACGCCCGCTTTGCGGGCTTTTGCCCGTATTAAGAAGCACTAAAAGCTAAATACCACAGTACAGTCATTCGAGTCAAACATTTGCAACCCATTACAATACGAGGCATTACCATAAAGGTAGACGAGAATATATAGATTTGCATGCGCTACAGACAAACATTATGTAAATTACAACATTTCAAGTCCTTACAATTCTATTCAATGCCCGGAAGGTCGACTAGGATAATGTCTGCATGCGTTGCAGAGGTACATTGAAGCAATTGTTAAAATGTGATAATAATTTCAATTCCCCACAGGTATTACGTGTGCTATTGAATATCTCTCGTTCTTTCAAAACATGCCAATAATTCTAAACATTGATAAAATTTACACGCCGTGGTCGTATTTTTTCAAAAATGTTTAAATACACAAGGCTGTTGAATGCTATGACAGCTATGCACAACATACATTCAGCTTGCATTTGCTCATAAATATAATTTAAACACTAGTATGAATTGCTGATTAAGCATGCGTTATTGAATATCATGAAGTAATGTTTTAAGTTTCTTATGATTAATAAATATCATGTTTATTTTATTACACGTCATAATATAACATCGACGCGATAAACAGACCGTATATATGTAATGGTTATCGATACCGAAGGTGAATGAAAGAGAATGCCTTTACGAATATTTATACTTTTTATGATCCGTTAATCAAAATATGGCATTTATGATAAACATTCTACACCAAATCATGAAAATGAAAAAGGGCACATTGTTAATTTATTGTAAGAAGGAGTCATTCTTCATTCATAAACCTACCATATTCTAACAGTACGTATGTTCTTAGCAATAATGAGTTAAATATGCAAACAAAAGAACCCCTTTGGCATGGTCTTGGATTGAAAATTAAACAATTATACATGACAAAGAAAACTGTTTGATTACTGAACATTAAAACTAGTTTAAAGAAATAAAAGTACGCACATCCAAATCGGTTGTAGTAAAACATGAACAATGTAAACATGCACACTATACTGTTTTGCGTGTATGGCGTCATCCTATGGAACGGTTTGTAAATAAGCAATATACCATTTTCGAAAAGAGCTCTATACGTCATAGGTCGTCCAATATTTCCCTAAAAAAATCCACAATATCTCTGTCCAGTAACTGTTGCAAGAACTTTTAACAACGATGATCAGACAGTTTACATGATGATCGCTCCGTCGAGGAAGAAGCGTAATCAACAATAAAGAATGGGGAACGAATTTCTGATATAAAACCCATAGCGAAAACTAGAATCAATCATCGGCACAAGGAAAACGATTCTTGCTAGTTCTAAAACCTTTGCATAAATTGATTTGTATGTGGTAAAGATGGTATAAAACACGAGTTTGTTCAAATAATCTCTGATACATGTTTGAAAAACCACACACACGTGTTCTACTTTTGATACATTTATAATATTAATCATGTTTTTTTTCCAATATCAACATGCATTTACTTTACAGTTTTTGTTGTCGAATTCAGTGTACACACGCATTGTAGATGTTACAGGTATACAACTAAACTTGTAAATTCATCAAAATCGGTATGTATTTACTGACCAGACTTTATAGATAAAATGTCACTTACAATGTTTGCACTTGTAAATAAATATTTTGTTAACTAAATTGGAATAAGGAAAAAAAAAATCATTGACTATAAAAAGCCGGAGTTAAGAATCAAAAATCAAATTTGATATGTTTAGCGATGCTAAAAAACGCATCGAATCATCATCCTCGGCGCGAAAAAAACAACAAACATAAATGCGAAACTATTAAGGATAGCACCATTAATATAATTTGACATTGTAATTGCTGGTTGATGTTTTATATTGTACATTAAGCATATAGGGGAAATTGAACAATATTTGTAATACTGGTATTATGCGCGGTGTTGCCTTTGAATTACTGATCTTTTTATGAATGCTATAGTATAAACTTGCATTAAAGCTTAATTAACAACTCGTTATTCACGTCTTATTGCATGGAAAAATTAAGTTGCAGAACAAAATAAAACATTGCATGAACTTTGAACCCTGTTGTAAACATAATGAATTGAGGGACAATGTGTATGTGCGTGTTTAGTGCAGATATCTAGTTTTCTGATTCTTTTTCCGATAATCAAGAACATACATCACCGCTTATATTCAGAAATTGCTTGCTGTGCGAATAAATAAGAATGCCGACTGAGCGTATCTTTACAAAACACCTTTACAGAAATAAATATTCTGTATAAATAATGAATACGTATGTGATTTCTGTTGATGAATTGTCTGTATAATTTACCATCTGAACATGAAACAAACCGAACAATATTTTAGGGGTATTTGCTTGTGTGGTCATTATGAAAAAAAAACAATCTTAAATGACTTTCAGTCTATTTGTAATCGATGATTTAAATACCAATCAGAATTTTCGAAAGGGAAAGTTTTCCTTGCATTGGCCAACTGTCGAGAAGTTGTCATCCGATTATCAACAGCCGCATCGTGTTTTACACACATTTCTTTATTTGCTTTTCTGGAGTTATTACTGAAGACCAAACGTTTACTTAGTATTGTATGTATATCATATGAAATGTAAACGCATACGGCTTATTGTACTTCTTTAAGCAAACATTAACGATTTCATGACGTCTTTTTAAGTGTTCGCGTTATTTACTGGCTATCACAGAATTATTTGTATTACAAGACACCAACTCTAAACAAAGTCAAACGCCGAATGCTTCAGAAGAAGATCATTCTTATCATCACTATGAGGTATTTTATTTAAGGAAAGTGATTCATGGCGATATAATTAGACACATGATACAATAACATGAAAAAATCACCAATTGTTCGCACTGGAATCACCGCATTGGAACGTATAAAGCTAAACATTGACTTGGTGTAAACCGGTTTTATGGGCCCCGAACCTCATCTAGATTATTCACTCAAATTTAACATTTGACACAATTGACTCAAAAAATGATTTAAATTTTAAACAGTCAGAAAAGGAATAAATCTCGGATAACCTCCTCGGAACTGCAAAGGACGCCAAAAACCTTTACTCTGCCCACATGTAGAAAACGTTAACGTGTTAAAATGAACCTCTTCACATCAAAATTAGATTCAAACTGTGAATCCAAAAAAATACATTTCAATGTATTAAAAAGGGGAGACCATGACAGGACTCAAACAGACATACATTTTAGAGCAAAATCCGCGACTTTCAATTGTTGAACTGGAAAGTTTCATTAAGGTATTCACGAAGAAAATGTTGTTTTTAATGATTTAATATCGCCTTCAGGTATTTCCATGATTCGGTCAACGTTTTTAAATGCGATTTGACTATTTTAAAAGCTTAATTAGTGAGTTAATATTTTTCCAAGGATGACATAATTGTATAAAGCAACTTAACACAGTTGCATTTAAACTGTATTTTGTGAAAATTTTAATTAAACAAAATCAATTTCAAACAAACCGATTTTTAGTTACATAATTCATAATCTGTTTAATATTAGACACATAAAATAACCATGCAGTCAGTCTGAAAACATCAGTGATATGATACAAATATATTAAGGTAGAACATATAAAGACCAAATCGAATGCTCAGAATAAACGGTTCATGCTGTCTGCTAATCTTGAGCAGGGGGTATCTGAACTTCAACGTAAGAGCACTTACATTCAACATGCGATGGTCTCCTGTTCTTTGATTTTCATATATTGTCTATGCTATCGATCATTGAAATGTTTGAAATTAGAAGTCTGGAAACCGTACTATTCCTATGCGTAATATACCTATTACTGAGGATTATAATCGGTTACATTATTCCAACCACACTGCTACTTCGTGGCTGTCTCGCCAGATATAAAATGTACAAGTATGTTTGAACCTATGGAAATTTCCCTTGCATACGCTTTCAAATTAATATCACGTAGCCCTCTTACCGTTCCAGGGAGAGGTCATGCATAATGTGGTGGAACTCTTTGGAGATAAGAACCATTAATTCTTGCATCAACAGTCATTAACATTAAACGAGCCGTCTAGACGACTTTTAGTGTGCTGTAACCGCCAATTAATTGACGATTTTATTGCAAGTATCAATATGAAGCAAGTAAACATCGAACAACATTTACGACACGAGGCTATACAATATTGACGGTTTAAACATTGCTTTCTGTCTGTTAATATAGCTGTCCTACATCGAAAAAAAAGACATCTACCTCTTACAGACATTGTGAATTTCACAGTTTTATACGTTAGATACGTTGCATGTAAAGAAATTTGTTTTCAGGTTCCACAATATTATTTCTATGGAGATAATAGCTTTTATAAGTATATGCCATTTCTGGCTAAGATTACAGTAGTGGTTTAAATAGAAGACCGGATGACTGATGACACCCGGGTCCTGTTACGCGTAATTTTCCGTAATTGTTTAAGATGACGTAATATTGTACTAAAAATATCCAGCATGAAAATTGGACGTTAAGTTAAGGCAGCGACGTCTGCAATTTATGTCAAATGAATGCAAATGTTGTTTTTTCTGTCGTCTGAAAACGAATAAGTTTACTTTTGAATGCATTACTACCGTGTCATTTAAAAAAAAAAAAACTTGTTCCACTTGTTGAGATCTTTTCCACAAGCATTTCCATGACTTACAAACGCAAATGACATACATGTATAGTGAATGTTTATCGAAAACATTTTATCAATGTACCGATGGCTTATGTTTTCATTTTAATTACGATAAAACTCCGATGATATTATTTGATTTTTTATGCTTCCTTTAAATAGTTCATCATAATATCCCTAATGTGTGGTTTGTTTTATTGAAACAATACAAAGTTACGTCTAGACAGTTTCTATATCATTGATTATTAATTCAAATTAGTTTCTTGCATGTGTATATACTATCAATTCACTTCTAGCATTAACATCAAATTGCCTAGAAAAGACGGTTATATTTCATCAATTATGTTGCAGACGTATGAACAACATTCATACGCCATTTTCCCGTTCTTTAAATTTGTTATCATATGAATTATATTTCCCAAAGAAAAGAGGTACTTTTGAATAAAGTGTACTTTTTTATTGAAAAAGGTAAGCGGTAACTTCAAACGTGTGACAATACAACAAGAAACACTTCGAAACATAGCATTATGGCTTCATATTGAGAATACTCGTTACATTTAGCAATTTACAATTCATATCAACGTGGAAAAGATCCATAAAGATCCATGTATAAGGATTTCTTTTCTCAAGGAATATATAACAAAACCACCAAATGAATTTAGCCATTTATTGTATTTATTTGCATATCATTTAAAATTGTAAATACACAACAGAAACACCAATCTATTTAGCCGCGCATACATTTTATAAGTACTCGCGTTTATATTATAAGTCTTTCAGTGAAAATCCATAGAAATAATCAAACGCAAGAAACCATATCAGAGGAGACATCCTTGTTAACATCCGCCAGTCTTTTTATTGGGACAAGGTAGCACTTGGCAGTAAAAGTCTATACAATTGAGGCTTAACGATAAAATGTATGATCTGCATGAAAAATTACTGCACTTGTAACGTGGACTTAAAGCATTCATGAGTTCACCAATTGACACTTCTAATGAGCAACAATCATTTGAACTCTTTTGCTGAGTAAATTTAAAATTCCTTTGCAAATTATTACAAAAGAACATGAATTTTAAAGAGATACTATATAGTTGAATAAATACATTCTGCAAATAAACAAAGCATGTAGCTCTAGTTTCAATATTTCTAGCTAAATTGTTAAATCAAGAAAAATAAATAACAAGTGTGCGTGTATATTTTGGTTAACGCATGTTGTTTTGAAACCAGAATTATTTAGTCTCTTAATGCCAACAACAAGTTCAAAAGTCTAATAAATGTCATATTTTACAGCATTTGCGGCACACGCTCATTTACGTATTTAATGAATGATACTTGAACAAAGCAATTTAAGGACTATTTAAACGCATTTCTGAAAGCAGTGTTTTTTTCTTTTTTCACGACGATGTTTATCAAAAACATCAAATAAATACCTTGTCTTATTAAACGATGTTTGTCGTCGTTCAAAAATTAGAAACATTGTTTCGTAACCGAATCTGCGTCAACACACAACACACACAAGACCGTTTTAAATATATTGATAAGCACTTATAGCTACATCAACCAGTATAGTCATTTAAGTCACACATTGCGACCCCCAACAATGCGAGGCAAAGCCCGCAATGTTGACAAGGAAAAGGAGATCTGCATGCGTTGCAGGCAAACATATGTAAGTCGCACAATTGCAAAACCTTAAAATACAAGGCAATTAACGCCAAGGCCACTAGGATAAAGAGATTTGCATGCGTGACAGACAGACATATGTAGCAATTGTTAAAATGCGATCATACTTTCAATTCCCCATAGGTATTAAGTGTAATATTGACGATGGCTCGTTTTCTCAATACATGTCAATAATTTAAAGCATTGATTAAATGTGCACGCCTTGTTCGTATTTCTCATAAATATTTTAAGACATGTGGCCGCTGCATGCGTGGACAATAATTCACCGCATACATTAAGCTTGTATCGGCGCTGATCTACTATTCGATGCCTTACATGGTGTGCTTATTAAGCATGCCTTATTGAATATCATGAACTTATGCGTAAATGCGTTACGTATTTATTAATAATAATGAGCTAATTGTGCAGACAAAATAACGCATGTGCATGTACTTTTTATCTAAAAGACACAAATAAAAAGGTAAACAAGCTTTTTGATTGATGTATCAACAACATAGTTTAAAGTACCAAAACGGTAACAAACATCAAATCGCCAACAATTGGACAAAAAGTAAAATGATGTGACCAATATCGACATTCACAAGTAATATTTTGACATCAAATACGCCGTCATATGTGTGTAACAGTTTGTGCATTAACAAACGCCCAAAATCAGCTCCATATATATTTTTGTAGTTTTCCCCTAAAAGATTTCCCATAAAACTTTTGTCCAGTAAGTGGGGCAGGGTCTTTGATCATATCTTCAGGCAGTTAACATGATGAAAACTGGATGGAGGAACAACAAGACACAATAAAAAATACGGAATTATGTAAAATGATGTAAAAATTTTTTTTGATGTAAAATCCCACAGTGCAACGTTGACCGTGGGGGGGGGATGAGGGACGATGAAACAGAACTCATCATCGAGTCAGGTCTGTTGTGTGCTGGCTAGAGTAATTTATCCATGGGAAGGGATGTCAACTCTTTTACATCGTCCATACAGCTTTTCTTCTAACGGCCCCGACGTCGACCTCGAACAAGCGTGCCCTGGAGAACAGTCTTGTACAGACAGTCCTGCCTGGTGACGTGTCAATCTCAAGCCAGTTTGACGGTCCCAGTAGGGGCTATTGTGGACAAGCAGGTGTTGCAAGCATGTGCCGCACATATTCATTGTTGTCCGTGTAGGAGATGCGGGGCAATCCTCGTAGATATTTATGTTTAAATGCCTGAACCATGCGTTCTGTGTCCGTGTGAAGCGATACATTAGATAAATTAGTGATGTGAAATACATGTACGAGATGAGGCCATACACAGGCAACACACCCAGCATCCAAACTACACAATCTGGTTCGCATGGGATGTAAACCTCTCCATATTAACTCGGCAAGTCAAACTGAAACAACAGTATAAATAATAACTTTCTAGACCTCCTCAATGACAACGGCCCTAAACAAGTCATCAAGTTCCACACAAGAAATAAAAACACATTGGAACTATTCGCGACGTCCAAGCTATCTTAAGTCATACGCAGCAAATCACTACTGGGAATGTTTGAGTGGTTTCGATCTGAAATAGCAACATGCAGATTACAAGGCAATAAGCAGAACAAGCTTCTCTATGATGACAATGTCTGCAAACCCGGCGTACTGACTCAAGACTGGTATTGATGTACATGATAACCCACTACCTGTTAGAAATACCAGCAAACATGTACCTCCATCCAGCAACTGTGTCCCTACTGAGAGGGAGAACTGTATGCTTCCTGGTCCAATGCTGCCGAACAGACGTGTATAGACACTCCTTCTTCCCTCAAGCCATCCGCCACTGGAATCAGATGCCGGCAGCAGTCTCCACAGTGGAGTCCTTGGACAGTTACGAGACAGGCCTGGTAAATCTGCATAATACCACAAGCACATTTTGTATATCATCCTTTACATTGTTTTTGTTACATCACAACGACCTTGTTATGTCACAGTGCGTCGATGCTCCAGTGAAGCCCTCCACTTTATGCGAAAAAGAAGAAGACCACATCATGAAATATATTGCCAAATTGTTATAACAAATTTGTTGTAGTTTACCAAGAGAATAAATTTTAATTCGTATGTTTCTAACATATATATTATAATTATAGTTGTTAAAATGAAATGACCGGAACTGCAATATCCATAATACGTTACTTAAATGGTTTGAAAAAATGTGTATGTATATATGTACTAGTGTTCAAAGTCAAGAAAAAGTATGTATATATATATATATTGAAATTTAGAAATGCGAAACGATTAAGAGTAGCAACGAGGACGTTGTTATTGCTGGTCGATGCCATTTAATGTACATTAGGACATAAGAGAAGATTAAACACTAGTTGTAATACAGTGATTTAAAGCATTGTTATTGTTTGTACTTTGTATAACTAATCTTCCAAAGATGACACTTTTATTAAATTCAACAGTACGTTATGAACGTCTTACTGTATGGACGAAGTTAGTTTCAGACAAATAAAACATTGCGAAAACTGTGAACCGTGTTTAAAATCTAAGAATTCTGAATTTTGTACTAAGGTTATGTATGTGTTTACTACTGGCATCTGTTTTACCGATCTGTTTAACTCTCCTATCCCCAATAACATAAATCACCTCTTATATCAGAGATTACTTGCTGGACGAAAAATAAATTAGAATGCCGACTGAGCGCATCTCAACGGAACATCTTAACAGCAATAAATATAAGAAATACAAATGTGATTTCTGTTGATGAGCTGTCTGTAGAATTTACCGTCTTAAAATGAAACAAACCGACAATTTGTATTGAGGACTGTGCATATGTAGTCTACACAAATAATCAATCTTAATAGACTCTAAGACTATACCAATCCGATTGTTTAAACATTCATTCTGAACATTTTTCCGATGTGTCCGTTTTCATTTTATGGGCCAATTATCGAACAGTATTCACCCGATGTTCACCGGTGCAAAGGACTATCATATTTATCTTCGGATATACTACACGAAAACAGACGTTAACGTGGTATTGTTTGTATAATATCATTCGAAAATGTGTACACATCAGGTGTATTTTGTTTCTAAATAGGAAACACAAACAGTGTTATGACGCTAGTTTCAGTGTTCGTGTGATTTACTGGCTAATATAGGAAATATGACTTTTGTTTAATTAAAGACATTAAAAAGTGTCAACAAAGCCAAACGCCAAATGCATGAGTAGAAAATCATTGTAATCATCACTACGAGGTCCTTAAGTAATGGAAATTGATTAATTACCATACGATAAGACACATGATTAAATTAAATGAACAATAAATCATCAGTGAATAACACTGTGGTAACACAATTTTATGGGTCTCAAATCTAATATAGATATTGTCACTAAAATTGCACAGTTGACCCATTTGACGAAACAAAACTATTTTTTTAATTAGTCACAAAAGGAATCAATCTGGGGTATCCGCATCGGAACCTCAAAGGGCGCCTAAACTTCACCCTAAGACCAGATATATTTACAAAACGTTTAAAAAAATCTTCATCACATCAAAATTAAAATCGAACCCCAACCCAAGAAAATACATTTCAATGTTTTAAATATAAGAGAACATAAAAGAACTGTTTTACTAAGAAAGTTGGATTGATGCTGTTTCCAAAGAAAATTATGCCAAGTGTTGTTTTGATATCGGTACAAGTGTTCTTAAATTTGGTCGACGTTTGCATATGAAATGTAACTACCGGTGGTATTCGGGAAGGGTGTGATTATTTTCACACTGATGACGGCATAAAGCATGTTATCACAGTTGCATTAGAACTGTATTTTGTAACTAATATTGATTTAACAAAAACTATTTGCAACAAATTTATTTTTTAGTTACGCGTTTCATATTTTAAAGTCTCTTATAGTTTTTTATGTGCTGCGCCTTTCATGCATATATCAATGTATATTATACGCGACATTAAATAATGGTGCTGTCAGTCTGAAAACACCAGTGATATGATATACACAGATATTATGGTAAAACATTTATTAAGACCCAGCCGAAAGCTCGTACACAATGGTTTATGATGTCTGCTTATCTTTAACATTGGATATCTAATCCTAAAAGTGAGAGCACTTAAACCGAACAAGCTATGGTTTGCTGTCATTTAAATTTCATATATTTTTTTCTCCAATCGCAGGATCAATCATTCACATGTGTGAAATGATATGTCTGGAATCCATACTACTTCTAAGCGTAATATACCTCTTACTGCGGACTATCCTCGGTAAGATTATTCCAGACCACACTGCTAGTTCGTGTCTGTCTCACCGAATATGAAATGTTCAAACATTTTTCCATGTATGGCACTATCCAATACATACGTTTTATATGGTGCAAAACTCCAACCGTTCTAGTTACACTTATGTTGGAACACTTTGGAGATAAGAACCATTATTGCTGGCATCAACAGTCGTTAACATTTAACGAGCCGTCTAGATGACTTTCAGTGTGCTGAAACCGCCAATTATTTGACGATTTTATTGCGAGTATCATTTGAAGCAAGTTAACATCGAAAATCATTTACAACACGAGGTTAAACAATATAACCGGTCAAAGCAGTGCTTTCCAACGAAAAATTGTGAGTTAAAAAACATCACATATTGTAATCACCGGTCTAATAAGATTCTTTGCAATTCAATATTCAAGAAAAAATATCACTGACTTACATCAGAACGATTGTATGTAGCAAAAATTTATTATTAACATCGTCTGTACTCTTATTACACATCAAATATTTAGCAAACAAAAAACTTATAAAATATATAAGTCGAAAAATTATAAAAATCTAAAAATTGTGTAAACTGGAATATGTTGGATTTTTCAGTTATAATCATCTGGTAAACGGCGTCATTTCAAAGACACTGTTTATCTAAATCAATATATTGCTCATGTTTATTACAGAGCGTGATTGCTGATTATAATCAGATGACAACATTGATAGCAATCCAGCTGTTATAGCAGTTATTGTTAAGCTAGTCATGTATTTTAATGTTAATTTTAATGTTATTTTAATGTTATTGATGGAGTTCTTTATTAACGCAATTGATTTATTGCTCGCAAAACGCAATACAGCTTTCGAAATAAGTTTTCCGCTTGGTCGCAAATGTCCTTAGACATAAAATATGTTTTGTGTACAGTTTTTGTTCAGTTCAGTCCGAGAAAAAAAAGTTTATTAAAGTATTCATTTGTCCGATAAGATTACTTTTGCGCCGACCGTTTGAAAGAGCAAAACATCTTATCTTGAAATAATAATTATAACCTGTGTACATATTTACATATTATATTCAACATAGAATGATGCAAATGAGGAATGTAAATCATACAGAAAACATGTGTTCACTATAATAAAATGTAAGCTTATCAAGCAATTGTATTAAACCGACTCAAAATCGCCAAAACGTAAAAACAAATTGGTGATACTTCGTTTCAACTTTGCAAGTTAAAGAATATTATCGTAAATTATTGACATTGTCTTCTTGTTTTCATAATTTAAGGTTTCACTTCTCGTCACTAACATTAACAACAAGAATTAAAATCGCCATGTTGTGAACGTTTATTTTCGTTGTGCATGTGGCCTCTACAGTGTTTACAAGATCTCTCTATAGCAAAATAAGGAAAACTGCCCCGCCCACTGGCGGCCAAGTTTTTCAACGGACCGGAACCACTTTTAAACTCAACCAACATATCATTAAGACAAACATTTTGACAAAGTAACATGAAGATTGGGCATGAAATGTGACTTCTACAGTGTTTACAAGGTTTTTCCTTTTTTTAACATAGTGACCTAGTGTTTGACCCGGTATGACCCAGTTTCGAACTCGACCGAGGTACTATTGAGACAATATTGTGCCTCTTCACCCAACACTTCAACCCGCCTGTCTCTATTGATCTACATCCTTAAATCAGTGCGAAAAGACAAAGCAACCTTTCATAGTACGCATTCGATAATAAAACACGGACGCTACTCCACCCACTGTCTTTCTGTTAATATAGCTCTCCTGCATTAAAAAAGACATTTTCCTATTTACAGAGATTGTTAATTTTACATATCAACCTTACATGGTATGCATTACTTGCGAAACAAGCTGCACTTGTAAAAAAAATAATATTTTTTTTAGGTTCCACAATATGATTTCTATGGAGAAAATAGCTTTTATAATTATATGCCATTTCTGTCTAACACGACAGTAGTGGTCTTATTTAAAAAAAAAACGGATTATTGATGACAACCGGGTCATAAGACACGCTATTTTGCACAATTGTTTAATTTGATGTAATATTGTACTAAAAATATCCAACATGAAAATTGGACGTTAAGTTAAGGCAGCGACGTCTACAATTAATGTCAATTGAATGCAAATTTTGTTATTTCTGTCGTCAGAAAACGAATAAGTTTACTTTTGAATGCATTACTATCGTGTTATTCTAAAACAAACAATCCTGTTCCACTTGTTGAGAACTTTTCCGCACGCATTTCCATGACTTACAAACGTAAATGACATACATGTATAGCGAATGTTTTACTGAAAACATTTTATCAATGTACCGGTAGCTTATATTTTCATTTTAATAACGATAAATCTCTGATGATATTATTTGCTTTTTTCTGCTTCCTATAAATAGTTCGTCATAATATCCCTAATGTGTCGAACAATACAAAGTTACGTCTAGACAGTCTCTATATCATTGATTGTTAATTCAAATTAGTTTCTTGCATGTGTATATAATATCAATATATGTCTAGCATTAACATCAAATTGCCTAGAAAGGATGTAATATTTCATTAATTATGTTTGCAGACGTATGAAAAACATTCATACGCCATTTTATCGTTCTTTAAAGGGTTTACAATATGTATTATATTTCCCATAGAAACGCGATGCTTTTTAATCAGGTATACCTATTTTATTTTATTGAAAAGGGCAAGAGGTAACGGCAAAAGTGTGACAAAACAACAAGAAAAATATTGAAACGTTGTATTCTTGCCTCATACTGAAGATCCTCAGTAACATTTAGCATTTAAAAAATCAGTTCGACGGGGAAAAGATCCATTTAGATTCGATGTATAAGGATTTCTTTACTCAAGGAATATATAACAAAAATGTTGAAACGCATTCAGCCATTTATAGTATTTATTTGCATTTGATTAAAAAATGTAAATACATATCAGGACTAAACAACAACCAATTTAACCGCTCATACATTTTATTAGTAATCGCGTTTATATCAGTCTTTCAGTGAAAATCAATTAAAATATATTGAATCCATAGAAATAATCAAGCGCCCAAAACCAAAAAAATCAAAAGTGACATCATTGTCTATATCCGCCAGTCCTTTTATTATGGCAGGGTAGCACTTGGCAATACAAGTCTATACAACTGAGGCTCAACGGCTAACAAACTTAAAGGGCCCTTTTCAGAGATTGTTGCATGTGTTGAATTTTGTGATTAAATTCTTAAAATTTTATAAATGTAAACATTTAACAAAATAGCTCCTGTACAAAACATAAATGAAATTGAAGAATGAAAAATAGAACCCGCAACTTGGCACGAACCACTGACCATTTGAGTTAAGTCAAACACTAAAACCATCCGGACTTCCGTGCTCATACAATGATTGTTGTATTTTATACACTATATAATCAATCATAGTAATATCACAAAATACAACGATAACAACAGAACCCTCCAAATTATTCAATCGTTTCGCGTTTGCAACGCTTTATAATTCGCAAGTAGTTTTATCGTCAAAAGATGCATATGATGGATACTTGAGAGCATGGTAAACGTTAAGTATTACTGTTTAATCGTAAATATCATAACTACAACGAACATTTGCAAATCTGAAACCATTGGTATTGTTTTTTGTCAATTTTCCAAAACGAGAAAAGGTCCATTTAAAACATATGTATGATCTGCAGGGAAATTAACTGCACGTTTAAAGTGCAGTTTAACCATTCTTTAGTTCACCAGTTGACACGTCTTAGGAGCAACAATCAATTTAACTCTTTGGCTGAGTAAATTACAATATTCCTTCGCAAGTTATCGCAACAGAACACGAATTAAAAAAAATACAATATATATTTTAATATATACATTTTTCAAATAAACAAAGCATATTACACACTTACAGCTGAACCCTCCAGTAAAGTCATTTAAGTTTACAAATTGCGACTCCCAACTATGCGAGTCAAAGCCCGCAAGGTCGACAATGAAAAGGAGATCTGCATGCGTTGCAGACAAACATATGTAAGTCGCAAAATTGCAATTCCTTTCAATACAAGGCAAGTAACGCCAATGCCACTGGGATAAAGTGATTTGCATGCGTGGCAGACAGACATATGTAGCAATTGTTAAAATGTGATTATTCTTTCAATTCCCCACAGGTATTAAGTGTCCTATTGGCAATGGCTCGCTTTCTCAATACATACCAATAATTTAAAGCATTGATTAAATGTGCACGCCTTGTTCGTATTTCTCATAAATATTTTATGTGGCTGCAGCATGCGTGGGCAATAATTCACCGCATAAATTCCGATTATGTATGAACCGTTCGATGCCTTACATGATGTGCTTATTAAGCATGCGTTATTGAATATCATGAACTTATACGTATATGCCTTACGTATAAACAAGCTTTTTGATTGATGTATCAACAACATAGTTAAAGTACAAAACCGGAAACAAACATCAAATCGCCACAAATTTGGCGTAATGCACTGTATGATGCGCATCGAATTGGTTTAAAGTAAAATTATGTGACCAATATCAACATTCACAAATAATATTTTGACATCAAATACGCCGTCATATGTGTGAACAGTTTGTACATTAACAAACGACCAAAATCAGCTCCATATACATTTTTGTAGTTTTCCCCAAAAGATTTCCGATAATAAGTTTGTCAAATAACAGGTGCAAGATCTATGATAATATCTTCAGGCAGTTAACATGATGAAAAGCCCGTCGAGGAGGAACCACAAGACATAATACAAAATACGGAATGATTTTCTTATAAAAAAATCCCACAGTGCAACGTTGGCCGTTCGGGGGGGGGGTGAGGGACGATGATACAGAACTCATCCTCCAGTCACGTCTGCTGTGTGCTGCTGAGAGTAATTTATCCATATGAAGGGATGTCAACTCGTTTACATCTTCCATCCAGCTTTACTTCTGACGGCCTCGACGTCGACCTCCAACTAGCCTGTCCTTGAGAACAGTCTTCTTCAGAGAGTCCTGCCTGGTGACGTGTCCATCTCAAGCCAGTTTGACAGTCGCCAGTAGGGGCTCTTGTCGACGAACAAGTGTTGCAGACATATTCGTTCTGCTCTGTGTAGGAGATGCAGGGTAGTCCTCGAAGACATTTTTGTTTAAATGGCTGTACCATGCGTTATGTTTCCGCGTTAAGCGATTAAGTAGTGAGATAAAATACATGTACGAGATGACAGAGGCCATACAAAGTCTACACACCCAGCATCCAAACACCACAATCTGGTTCGCATGGAATGTTAACATCTCCATATATATTCTTGGCAATACAATCTTCAACAACACTATAAATAATAACTTTCTAGACCTCCTCAATGACAACGGCCCTAAACAAGTCATCAAGTTCCACACAAGAAACAAAAACACATTATACCTATTCGCGACGCACAAGCTATCTTTAGTCATACGCAGCAAATCACTACCAGGAGTGTTTGAGTGGTTTTGATCTGAAATAGCAACGTGAAGATTACAGAACAATACGCAGAACAAGCTTCTCCATGATGACAATGTCTGCAAACCCGGCGTACTGACTCAAGACTGGTATTGATGTACATGATAACCCACTACCTGATAGAAATACCAGCAAACATGTACCTCCATCCAGCAACTGTGTCCCTACTGAGAGGGAGAACTGTATGCTTCCTGGTCCAATGCTGCCGAACAGACGTGTATAGACACTCCTTCTTCCCTCAAGCCATCCGCCACTGGAATCAGATGCCGGCAGCAGTCTCCACAGTGGAGTCCTTGGACAGTTACGAGACAGGCCTGGTAAATCTGCATAATACCTCAAGCACATTTTTTATATCATCATTTACTTTGTTTTTGTTATATCACAACGCCCTTGTTATGTCACAGTGCGTCGTAGCTCCAGTGAAGCCCTGCACTTTATGCGAAAAAGAAGAAGACCACATCATGAAATATATTGCCAAATTGTTTTAACAAATTTGTTGAAGTTTACCAAGAGAATAAATTGTAATTCGTATGTTTCTAACATATATATTATAATTATAGTTGTAAACATGAAATGACCGGAACTGCAATATCCAAAATACGTTACTTAAATGGTTTGAAAAAATGTGTATGTATATATGGACTAGTGTTCAAAGTCAATAAAAATTATGTATATATATATTGAAATTCAGAAATGCAAAACGATTAAGAGTAGCAACGAGGACGTTGTTATTGCTGGCCATTTAATGTACATTAGGACATAAGAGAAGATTAAACACTAGTTGTAATACAGTGATTTTAAGCATTATTATTGTTTGTACTTTGTATTACTAATCTTCCAACGGTGACACTTTTATTAAATTCAACAGTACGTTATGAACGTCTAACTCTATGGACGAATTTAGTTTCAGACAAATAAAACATTGCGAAAACTGTGAACAGTCTTTAAAGTCTAGGAATTCTGAATTGTGTACTAAGGTTATGTTTGTGTCTACTACTGGCATCTGTTTTACCGATCTGTTTCACTCTCCTATCCCCAATGACATAAATCACCTCTTATATTCAGAGATTACTTGCTGGACGAATAAATTAGAATGCCGACTGAGCGCATCTCAACGAAACATCTTAAAAGCAATAAATATAAGGAATACAAATGTGATTTCTGTTGATGAGCTGTCTGTAGAATTTATCTTCTTAAAATGAAACAAACTGACAATTTGTATTGTGGACTGTGCATGTGAAGTCTACGCAAATAATAAATTTTAAGAGACTTATAGACTATTCCAATCCGATTGTTTAAGCATCAATCCTTTATATTTTCCAATTAGTCAGTTTTTATTTAGGGGCCAATTATCGAACAGTTTTCATCCGATGTTCACCAGATCAATGGACTATCAAATTCCTTTCCGGATATACAACACGAAAACAGACGTTTACGTGGTATTGTTTGTATAATATCATTCGAAAATGTATACACATCAGGTGTATTTTGTTTCTAAAAAGAAACACAAACGATTTTATGACGCCAGTTTCAGTATTCTTGTTATTTACTGTCTAACATAGGAAATATGACTTATGTTTTATTACAAGATATTAAAATGTAAACATAGCCAAGCGCCAAACGCATCAGTAGAAAATCATTCTAATCATCACTATCAAGTCCTTACTTAATGGAAAATGATACATGACCAGACACATGACAAAATTAAATGAACAAATAATCATCAATGTATGACACTGGGATCATCGCCTTGGAACGTCTTCAGCTAGAGATTGAACTGGGGTTTCAACCACTTGAATGGGTCCCAAATCTAATCTAGATAGTGTTACTGAAATTGAACAGTTTACTCAATTGACAACACAAAACTATTTTTCAACAAGCAAACAGTCAGAAAAGGAATAAATCTGGGGTACACACCTTGGAACCTCAAAGGGCGCCTAAACTTCACCCTGATTCCAGATATATTACAAAATGTTTTTGTTTAACCATAAAACATCATAATTCAAATCGAACCCAAGAATATACATTAAAATATATTTAAAATAAATAAAACATTAAAGAACTCAAACGGACGTACATTAAAGAGCGAAATCTGCTTCTATTGTTTTACTAAGAACGTTGGATTGATGCTATTGCCAAAGAAAATTATGTCAAGTGTTGTTTTGATATCGGTACAAGTGTTCTCTGTTCTCATAATTTGGTCTACGTTTGCATATGAAATTTGACTATTCAGAAAGGGAGTGATTATTTTCACACTGATGACGGCATAGAGCATGTTAACACAGTTGCACTAAAACTGTATTTTGTGAATAATATTTATTTAACAAAAACTATTTGCAACAAATTTATTTCTAAGTTACACGTTTCATGTATATTATAAGCGATATAAAATAACTCTGCTGTCAGTCTGAAAACATCAGTGATATGATTAATACAGATATTATAGTAAAACATATTGTAAGACCCAAATCGAAAGCTCGGACAAAATGGTTCATGCTGTCTGTTTATCTTTAACATAGGATATCTGAACTTGAACGTAAGAGCACTTAAACCAAACAAGCTATGGTTTGCTGTCATTTAAATTTCATATTCTGTTTCTCTAATCGCAGGATCAATCGTTAAAATGTATTAATGATATGTCTGGAATCCACACTACTTCTTAGCGTAATACACCTCTTACTGCGGATTATCATCGGTAAGATTATTCCAGACCACACTGCTAGTTCGTGTCTGTCTCGCCGAGCATAAAATGTTTAAATTTTTTTCATGTAAGGCTTTCTCCAATATATATGCTTAATGTAGTTTAAAACTCTAACCGTTCTAGCTTCATTTATGGTGAACATCTTTGTAGATAAGAACTGTTAATGCTTGCATCAACAGTCGTTAACATTAAACGAGCCGTCTAGACGACTTTTAGTGTGATGTAACCGCCAATTGTTTGACGATTTTATTGCGAGTATCATTGAAGCAACTCAACATAGAAAATCATTTCCAACAAGAGGTTATACAACATCACCGATCAAAGCAGTGCTTTCCAACGTTAAACTGTGGTTTTAGAAAGAACAAAAATTAAATCCACCTATCCTATCAGGTTCTTTGAAATTCTCACCAGCCTTTGTCACAGAAAAATTCTAGGTTTATCACTTTTTAATTAGAATAATTTTCACTGAACAATATCAGAAAAAAATGTATGAAGTACACATTGATTATTTACATCATTTGAATAAATATAACAAATCAAATAAAAAATATATGCAAAACGAAAAGATATAAACACCTTAAATAAATGAGTAAACTGGATATATATGGTGTATTTGTTTAAAGTTATAATAATCTGAAAATCGGCGTCATTTTGACGACACCGTATTAAACCGACTAAAAATCAGGCTTATTTTTAAAAAAGATATCGCTTACAATTTTTATCAGTTGCGTAGGTAAAAATATGTTGCTACAAAGACAATGCCCACTTGTTTTCGTGTTGTCAGTGGTTTCTTATCGTCAATAATATTAACACCAACAAAGAAATGACATTGTCATCTTGGGAACATGTCCGCTGCGCTTGTTGTGCCTCTTCACCTGAAAGTTCCATCCGCCGGTCTCTATTGATCTGCATCCTTAAATCAGTGCTAAAAGACATAGCAACCTTTCATAGTGCGCAATCGATAATACAACACAGAAGTAACTCCACCCACTGTCTGTCTGTTAACATACTCTTATGCATTGAAAAGGACACCTACCTTTCACAGAGATTGTGAATTTCACATATCTACCTTTAATATTATGCATTACATACGTTACAGGTCGCACTTGTAAAGAACGTTTTCTTTAAGATTCCACAATATAATTACCATGGAAATAATATATATTTTAAAATTATATGCCATGTGTGTCTACCAACAGTGGTCAAATTTGGAGACCGGATTCCTAATGACATCCGGATCCTGTTGCGTGTAGTTCTTGCAATTGATGAAGTGACGTAATATTGAACTCGAAATAATGTCCCCAATGATCATTGGACGTTAAGTTAAAGCAGCGACAGCTGGAATTTATGTCAACTAAATGCAAATGTTGTGATTTCTGTCGTCAGAAAACGAATAAATTAACTTGTAAATGCAGCACTATCTTGATATTCAAATTGAAACAAACATGTTTCCTCTTGACGAGATTTCTTTTTGAAGCCCTTCCATGACTTTCAAACGCAATTAACATCTAGCAAATGTTTACTGACAGCATTTTGTCAATGTACCGCTGGCTTAAATTTTTGTTTAATGACTAGAAAATTATTATTTGCTTTTCTCTTCTTCTCATAAATAGTTCTTCATAATATTCCTAATATGTTATTTGTTTAATTGAAATAATAGACATTTACGTCTAGACAGTGTACATCACATTGTTTATTAATTCAAGTCTAGTATTAAAATCAAATTGCCTAGAAAGGGTGGTAATATTTCATTACTTATGTTTGAAGACGTATACCATTCAACAACCAGTTTACCGTTAATGTGAGTGTTTACAGTATGTATTGGATTTCACAAAGAAACGACGTGCTTTTTAATTAAATATCAAGTATACTTATTGTATTGACGAATTTTTGAAAAAGTAAGAGGTAACAGCAAAAGTGTGTCAAAACAACAAAATAACCTTGAGTCATGATATGATGGCCTAGTACTGAGAATACTCTATGCATTTAGCATTCAGAAAAAATCATCTCAGCGAAAAAAATATTCATTTAGATTTAATGTATTAGGCTTTCTTCACTCTATGAATAAATAGCAACATATATAAATACAACCAGTCATTCATGTTATATAGTTGCATATGATTAAACATTGTAACAAATCAATACAATTTTTAAAAACAAAACAAAAATCTCTTACTCTGAACCGTTCATAGATGTAATTAGTTCTCGCGGTCATGTCGTACGTCTTCCTGGGAGTATCATTCAAAATATTGTATCTAAAGGAATAATGAGACGCCATAAATCATATTAGAACACACATTCTTGTTTACATCCGCCAGTCCTTTTATTACGGCAAGGAGCACTTACCAGTACAATACTATGCAATTGAGACTTTATGGCGATCAAACTTCAGAATAACATTCAAACATTTTGAAACAAAATGCATGATCGGTATGACAATTAACCGCACGTGTAAAGCGCAGTTTAACTCTTCTTCATTTCACCAGTTGACTATGGTGAAACAATTTATTCAACACTTTGGCTGAGTAAATTTAAAATCCTTTGCGTGTTAATGCAAAGAACCTGAACTATCGAAAGATACTTAACAATTTAATAAATATATTCTGCAAATATACGTACAATACTCTTGTTTCAATATTTGCAACTAAATTGTTTAATCAGTTAAATATAAATAACACGTTGGCATGTATAGTCATAATGAATGTACTCAAATATACTTTGTAATTACATGTTGTTGTATATTTGTGTTAATGCATGCTGTTATATAACCAGATTTATTAGTCTGTTGATGCCAACAACAATTTATGAAAGCCATTAAATTACGTACGTTTGTTTACAGCATTTTCGACAAATTTTCATTTACGACGTTAATGCATGTTACTGTAGATTAAATCTTTATTGGTCCAATCCATTTAAGTTATATTTAAAACCACTTCTGAGAGCAGTGTATTTTCTTTTTTGCATGACGACGTTTACCAGAAACAGCAACAAAATGCATGAACGTGTTGTTTAACAATGCAGAAACATGCATGATGACATGGTGTTATATTACAACATGGTCGCTTTTATGTGCAACGAAAATATTATTGTGAATGCCATGTGTATTTATATACTAATTGAGTGTACCGGGATTTCCTTCAAGGCTATCGTACCCAGCCGTGTTAGTTGTGTAACGTTAGTAACCAAAATGAAAGAGAAGCCACGTTCCATAGAAGACCCTTGGTCTTTGAGTATTCGGTGAAAAGCCACAGTATTCTGCGCATCGGTTAAGCCTGTCATGCCTTATTAGACACATGCCAATATATTCAAAATTTCGAGAAGCTTTTATTAGAAATTAGTTCTGTCACAATGCACTTACTAAATACTTGTGTTTTGGGTTTCAATTCAATTAAGAACTGATACAACTTAATGTGTGCTACTATAAATAGTATTAACACAAAAGGACTTTAAATTAATGTCAATATGCTTAAAGCATATAAGAATTATTTGGATAGTTAAACTGACAACATTATAGGAATATTCCCATAGTCGTAAATACGAGCAAATGCACTCATATAAATAACAATACAATAAATTACAACCATGTTATATTGTGAAAGTGGGCAGGGCAAAAACACCAACTTTTGGGAAAGGGCCACAGCCTTTTTTCGGGGGAAAAAGACACAATTGTCTGGCTTTGGGGAATGAAAAATACTCAGATAGATTGGAAATTTCGAGAAAAATGCATGATTTAAAAGACATTTATGTAGGGGAAAGGGCCGTTTTGGTTATGGGGAAGAAAAAGGGGCCCCTTGCGAAAAAGGGTTTTTCGGCCCTGGTGGGATACACTCATTGCTGTATAACATAATTCACATTGCCGATAAATAATTACAGTTATAATGTCTAAGATAGACTTAAAGCTTTTCGTGATTTGTGACGCAAGAGATTGTCTTACGTCCTGAACTGTATGCATTTGATATTGTAATAAGTATGGAGTTGTAAAAGTTGAAAGAGAGCAAATCATTGTTTGATAATACGTAACAAACACGCAGTGAGTAGGAACCTTTAACGCTAATCGGTCTTAGATATTGCTTGGGCATTTACATTAAATTACTTGTGTTTCATTATTTGTTTAATCCGATTCAGCTTTTCAATTCAAATCAGCCGTCGCCATCAAAACATAAATATAGATTTATAGCGCTTTTATCGCTTTTATATGGATAATATATCTTCTTGCATTATGTAATAGCTGATTTATGAAGTACAATAGGTTTGTCTGGATTTAATAATGAGATTCTTAAAGACACGTTGTACCTAAAAAACCACACACAAAATAACAGAAAACTGGCAACAGGTTATCGGTAACTGTTGTTATAAGTGTGAGTTTTTAAACACAACAGTATTGCTCTGAGCACATTATGTTAATTACACAGATAATACTATCATACATCTTATTTGAAAGTAAGATTTCGGAGAATCAGCCAGTTCAGCGGTATATAATGGCCATAGTAACGACAAATAACGAATACATTACAAAATTGTTTTCACATTATTCGTAGCTACAATTGCAATCATTTGTTGGAGCAGAAATGAAATGATTGAACAATCCAGTCTTATAAATCAATGTAAATATAATAACAATAAATACTTATCGATGAGAAAAATTATGGATGTATATACATCTGAAACACTTCACAGTTTCCACCATGAAGACGATGGTATTCTGTTGTTTACTTCATGTCGCAATCTTAATTTTCGAACAGTTATCAATATTTAAACTATGCTTCGGAAGTCTGGAGCTATACTAAATCTAAGGAATTACAAAGAATCCATTTTAAATTTTGTAAACGATTATTTTAAAGGTTAAAGTGGTGTTATGGGCATTTTGCACTGTTGAATTGAGCTGAAAAGAATTAACAGGTCAAAAGAGTTAGTTAAAATGTGGTTACTGATCAATTATCGAATTTAAATCTACGGAAGCGGATAAGTGACATCAATTATATCGCTTAACAAGTTCACAGCTATTCCAGTTCTACAGTAAGGAGCAGCATATTTGCCAATTGCCGATCAGTGCATATAAACAGCAGTTGATCTACATAATATAGATACCTGACGGTATGGAATTTCGAAATTTAGTGATCGGGATCATCACAGAGTTTGTCGTAATAATCCACATTTTAAATAACTGTAGCCAAAAACAGAGCGATTATATTGACTTAAAATTGGATCTCACGTCATATATTATAGATCGTCGACACGCTATTGATCATCTTTCCATTAGTGGCATTCTAATCACGAAACGTCAGACAATCATCGTTGATCGAAATCACTATGATTCAGAAGTTCGTTCCATAACTTTGTCTACACAATTTAGACTAACTCCCAAAAGCCTATTGATCTTGCGTCTGTTACAATGTGGCGATATACAGCCAAACCCCGGACCCTCAACAAGAACAGCATCCTCTCAAAGAAAAAGACAACCACAGTTCCCTTGTACTGTTTGCTCAGGAGGTGTAATTGCTTCGAGCAAAGCAGTTAGTTGCACTCAGTGTAAAGCAAAAACACATATAAGATGCACAGGCTTCATCACAGATGCAGACTTTATCAAAGCATCCAGTGAAAACATATCTTTTAATTTTACTTGTAACAAGTGTACTTTTAATCTTCTTCCTGGAGAAACATCACCCAGTGAATCAACGGAGGAACATCCAGGAACCTGTGATCCACCAGACTGTGATAGTTTTAATCATCATTCATCGTCATCAGACTCTTCCAGTGATTTTAACTCAACGAAATGTGCAAGTTTTTTTAATTCGTTTGATGTTTTTAAACAAAAAGGGTTGCATTTTGTCCATTTTAATTGTAGATCTTTATTACCAAAATGTCAGAATTAGACTATTTGCCAGTTTATGTAAAGTACATGTGATTGCAATCATTGAGAGTTGGTTGGACGATACCATCACAAACAATGAAATTGCTATACCAGGTTTTAATGTCATCCGGAGAGACAGAAAACGTAATGGAGGAGGAGTGTGCTTATTTATAAATGAAAAAATTGCATTTTCTGAAAGAACTGATTTACACGGTGACACTATTGAGGCCGTTTGGGCTGAGATACATCTTGTAAAAACTAAACCTATTCTGATTTGTTCTTGCTACTGGCCTCCTAATCAAAATGATTTTACGGAACATTTAGAAAACATTTTATCGAATTTACGATCTGATTTTGAATGGTTTATTTTAGGTGATTTAAATATTTGTTTTAAAAAACAAAATGTGTTCACTGTTTAAAAAATATGAACTTTTATTAGAAATGTTTAACCTGAAACAACTGATTGCTCATCCTATTAGAATAACTGAAACAACTTCATCAATTGTAGATTATATCTTGTGCAATCAAAGTAATAAAGTTTCTCAATCTGGTACTTTACTCATAAATCTTAGTGACCATTTGCCAGTATATTGTACAAGAAAAACTACAAAAGAAAAAATAAGTAAGCATAACACAGTTCATGGTCGGTGTATGAAAAATTATACTGTAGAAGATTTTATTAACAAACTTTACAATTGTGATTGGAATTGTATGTTAACTGCTGACACTGTACAAGAATCTTGGTTATTTTTCAAAGACACATTTTTGACAGTTTTGAATAATATAGCTCCAACCAAAGAAGTTCGTTTAAAGCAGAGAACAGAGCCATGGATGGATTCGAATATTTTAGAATTAATTAAAAATAGGGACTATTTTATGTACAAATTTAAGAAAACTAATAATAAGGATTTTTTTCAATTGTTTTGTTCATATATTAATAAGGTCCAAAGGGCTGTGAAGAAAGCAAAGGCAGAATATATTTGTAATCAATTAGAAGAAAACAAACACAGTCCAAAAAGTTTTTGGTCTCATTTAAAATCGTTAGGTCACAGCAATAATAATAAATCCTCACCACATGTTGTTTTAAAAATAGAGGGCAAACTATGTTTTAAAGCTGAAGCAATAGCCAATCATTTTAACCATTTTTTCACAACTGTTGCTTTAGTACTAGTTGATAAGCTTCCTGATGCTCCAATTCTATTTACTACAGCGTCTAGCATTTTAAAATCATTTTACAGAGACAGAAATCCTGCTCACAATTCGTTTAAACTTCATACAGTTTCTGAAGATTTTGTTTACAAAGAGTTAAGCAAATTGAATTGTTCAAAGAGTACTGGGTTAGATGAAATTCCGGCCAGATTTTTGAAAGATTCTGCTCCTTATATCAAAACTCATATTACATTTTTGATAAATAGCTCTACTGTTAACAATGTAGTTCCCACTGATTTAAAAAGTGCTAAGGTAAAACAACTGTTTAAGAAAGACAATAGGTCCGGTGTTTCTAATTATAGACTGGTTAGCATTTTGTCCAGTGTTTCAAATTTTTTAGAGAGAGCTGTATACAACCAGTTGGAATCCTTTCTAGTGAAGCAAGGTCTGTTGTATGAGTATCAGAGTGGCTTCAGGGGGAACAAGTGATTCCTGGAAAAACTAAATGTAACATTATGTCGCAGACGAATACTATCCCAAATGACAAAGGGATATTCATTTAATACAGCTTCGACTACAAATAATGTCTGAATGCAAACGCGGTTATTGCTGCATTCAAGACATTAATAAGTTACCTTTCTCTGGGAAAATATCTTGCAATTCTCCCGAAGAACATACTGGCTGTTTTGTATGGAGTTTGAAGTTGCGAAAGCACTTTTCTTTGTTAAAACAGTTCCTTCGACTTTTACGTCAGCAATACAAATTACCCCTAACAAAAAATAATTTATATGTCGTGATTTTTTATATGTTCGCTGGAAAAAACTGTTGCCTTCATTAAAATTTTTACAAGTACGAGTACATGTGTACCATATTTCAAAACGGATTTCACATTAACATTTTATTAAGAGTATGGATATGTTTGTAGGTTTGTAAGTTTATATTGTCCTTCATTTCCGAACCTGTTATACTCTCTTAAGTCACAACGATCGATTTTACTTTAAAATAGCTTTGAATTGGATAACTCATTGACAATACAGCGAATTATTATTGATATAAGGTATATTTAAATTTTGAATCATTTCTTTTTTTTAAAGGACCTCTTAATGTTTTTGTAAATGGACAAAATTGAAAAAAAACTTTAGCAGATTTGCAAACTATTGTTGCAGTTGTGATATTTGCGAGGGACATGAAATACTGAAAATTTACCTTATTATTTATATGCATCGTTTGACGATTTAAAACCTGAAAAGTATCAAACATTACAAACGCGAAACGATTTATTAATTTGGAGAATTATGTTGTTATCGTTTTATGTTTGACATATGAGCATAGCACGTGTAGCCGAGTGGTTTTGGTGCTTGAGTATTACTCTAAGGGTCAGTGGTTCGAACCCAGGTGAGGAACACTTTAATTTTTTTCTTTGATTTTATTCGTGTTTTTACTGGAGCTATTTAGTTCCAATGTTTACACTTTTCAATTTAACGCATTTTATGACAAATGTCAATACATGTATGCCAAAATCTATTAAAAGGCCCATTTAATATTTCGTCAGCTTTAACTACTGGCAGTGCATGAGACAAATAGAATTTCACAATGGTGATCTGAAGCCATAGCAACCAGTCGGTTACCATTACCATGCAATTTCATGTCACGCTTAATTTCCGTAAAAGACTGAATTAATTATGTTCAGGTATTCAAGTTAACAATCAAAATTGCGTGACATCATGCTTAGGAAAGACACAAAACACAGTATTAGTGGCCGTTGTGGATTTTTGCGTTACAATTATATTTGCCATGGAATGTTGCCGTTCATAGTGAAAGGAAAGACGTTTGCATGAACTAGTTCATAAACTCCCTCAAAATAGCATGATAAATAATATGCAACTCAACTACCGGTAACCAACCAGGAAACACGTGTATATTTATATTACGTCCCAGAGATAGAGCCGCGTATGTGAATGTCATTGTGCAAGATATTAGGTAAAATAACAAGTGAACGCGGCATTGCGAAAATGTATAGCGAATGCGTTTGTATCTGTATTTATGCGATTAGCACAATTAAGTAATTAGTATAAAAGTA
Organism: Dreissena polymorpha; assembly: GCF_020536995.1. NCBI lineage: Eukaryota > Metazoa > Mollusca > Bivalvia > Myida > Dreissenidae > Dreissena > Dreissena polymorpha. The sequence goes on along the minus strand of NC_068357.1, from coordinate 77,596,092 downwards.
TCGTTAATCAGCACTCGAACTACCCTAGAATGCTATTTAAAGTATCGTTAATCAGCACTCGAACTACCCTAGAATGCTATTTAAAGTATCGTTAATCAGCACTCGAACTACCCTAGAATGCTATTTAAAGTATCGTTAATCAGCACTCGAACTACCCTAGAATGCTATTTAAAGTATCGTTAATCAGCACTCGAACTACCCTAGAATGCTATTTAAAGTATCGTTAATCAGCACTCGAACTACCCTAGAATGCTATTTAAAGTATCGTTAATCAGCACTCGAACTACCCTAGAATGCTATTTAAAGTATCGTTAATCAGCACTCGAACTACCCTAGAATGCTATTTAAAGTATCGTTAATCAGCACTCGAACTACCCTAGAATGCTATTTAAAGTATCGTTAATCAGCACTCGAACTACCCTAGAATGCTATTTAAAGTATCGTTAATCAGCACTCGAACTACCCTAGAATGCTATTTAAAGTTATTGAGCTTAAGGTTTCAAGGTCAATATTTGTCACTTATAGTTTCATGAACTGCAAGGTCTTCAATCTAGCATTAAACATGATTTTCGAAACCATGTGTTACATGAGAAGATTGTAATCAGTTATCAGGGCCAAAACACCAACTTTGGGGAAAGGACCACAGCCTTTTTTTCGGCGAAAAAAAGACACAATTTTCTGGCTTTGGGGAATGAAAAATACTGAGGTAGATTGAAAATTTAGAGAAAAAATGCATGATTTTAAAGAAATTTCTTTAGGGAAAAGGGGCTTTTTGGGTTAAGGGGAAGAAAAAGAGGCCCTTTGTGAATAAGGGTTTTTTGACCCTGGTTATCTTCATAACGCAATAGAATGTAAAACACGCAATATAAGGTTTATATCTATTTTTGTTAATATGGACTATAACTACATGTAAATACAAAAATAAAAATTGCTTACATAATCAATGTGTTTAGGTTTGTGACTATGGCAACATATTTTTCCGCCATTTCAACTGACGCATTAATAAATAAACCATTAACTCAGAAATTCTGAGATGGGCTGTATCCGGTTTACCTAACAGTTAATTTGCAGATGCACTCAAATTAATGCTTGCGACGTAATTACGAGATTAAATCTGCAGACGACAATTTTTGCTGAACACAATGGCATTGAAATGCTGCATACGAGATAGCATGCTACGTACTAGTTGCACTTGATTGGATTGATTAACCTGTCATGAAATGAAAAAAATTAGAAGAGCCCCTGAATGATTTAAAAGTTTCAGTCAACTGGCAGTGAAACATTATCGCACCTATCGACACTGACAAACTCTTAAGTTAACTCTACTTTTACCTGTTATACTGAACTACTTCGTGTAATTTATATTGTGGCATTCAAAGAATGAATAGTTTACACCACAACATTTCAACTAAAATGGTAAATAAATGAATATTCAGAACGTATTTTTCACCAAGTCTTAATTCAGTTATCAATCAGTTATATAAAAAACTATTGATATAAGCATACATCTTTCGGAACCAGTCTGAAGGACGTAAGCCCCTCTGTTCTATTGAGTAATGAAAAGCTCTGTGTTACAAATGGTGCGTCCAAATATAGGGGAAATGAACCCTTTCAGTGCGGGAACCGAATTATGAAGGCCTTTGCAAACAGTTTGGATCCAGATGAGACGCCACAGAACGTGGCGTCTCATCAGGATCCAAACTGTTTGCTATTCTGATAGTATTCTTTGAAAAAAATCGAAGTAAATGCTAATTTTAGAAATTCAGCAGACGACATTTTAGCAGAAGACAAATTTCCCAGCATGCAAAGGGTTAACGGGCCTTCAAGCACAAGTTTGCAACATGATATGTATGTGCACTCCGAATCATAGTTTCTGAATTGAATGGTATGTTCATCACAATGTGTGCATGTTATCATCAGACTCTGTTAAAAGTTCAACCATTCCCCGTGTCCGAACAATTGTTTCAGGTTATAATCGTTCGTTTTCACTATTCATCACGACGAGTGTTCGCGTTCCAAGAAGAGCTTTCGTCTGATATTACAACGCAAGAAGGAATTAACAAACGTACTTAGGTTGGCATCTGTGTAAAACAAGTTGGTCTGGTCGAACTGATTGAGCGCTCTTGTAACGTCCCAAAATGAATAGTTGGCAGAGGTTTAACACACAGAAGACGTTGCAGTCGGATGGTGTAGGAAACGTAGGGAAATATTTGCCGACAAATTACATAAACGTTTAGTGTCAAGCTGGTTGTTGCAGACCTTATTCTGAGCAGCCTAAACCATCTTCATTTAGAAAAGAGAAAATAGTGTGTTTCATAATGTCAATAGAACAATACTTGTAATTTAGTTTTAATACGAACAGAGTGCTGACCAGAGTGTTTTGGAGGCTCTATGCTACAAAGCCATTGATGTTAGTGCTGAATTCTACCACAAAATTCTAGAAAACTTCCAACTATTACAGGCCAAACTGTATTACGCTGTTAAAGTTTATGTTTGTTTTGCCAGTTTGTACAAGAAAGGTGGATTGTTTACTGTGCATAATATCATTAACCTTCCGAGCAACATGACCAGCGAGACGATATCCTGATGACATTATAGTAAATACACTACTTCGTCTCCGTTCTAACTCAGACCATCAGTAATGTAAGTTAGATATTGGTAGATATGGATTCAGGTGGAACATTGATGACATGAAATTCTTCAGACTTCAAGACACTTAGGCACTCAAGCAAACCCTGTATCATTGCATATGTACTATCATAGGCCCAGACTTTATTTACTTCAAAGCAACGCATCTTCTTATGCTATTATAAAGACCATTTCCTCGAGATATATTCTGATTTTTTTTTCAGAACTGATATCCCAAAAGGAATGTTCCCTTTGCTCCTTATCTCATCAAGAGCACTCATATTAACAGCAAGAAAGGTCGGTATTAACGACCTCGTAATAACGTGAAAGTGATGTACACTCATTGCTTTATAACATAATTACAAAAATATTATCCGAGACAGCAATAAAGACGGTTTATCGTATAATAATTTGCACCAAAGCTATCTCGCGCAAACCTTTTGTGCTTCTACTGAAATATATGAGTGCGTCTGTGATACTTAAAATATTTTAAAACAATTACAAGTCTTCATTTGTTTAGTGTTTTTAGTGTTTTGTTTTCATTAAATCGATTTAATGCTATGGAAATCATTATGAGTGTAATTTAACTGTTCTCATATTCTGCTATTTTGTATCAACGTGATTAAAGGTCTATTAACTTAATGTTTAAAATATTAAGTAAGTATTATTTAATTAAAAAATAAATAAATATATACTTAAATAAAATTCAAAGTCTGCAACACATAGTTAAAAGTCTTAACAAATTGTTAAACGAGATATTATATCAATAAACATGTATATCTAAATACAGCAACAAAAAGTTAAAATCTATTTTTCCTTATATGATCTATTTCTAAATGCAACTAAATTCGAAGATAATGCACACGTGAAGTCCAGTCACAATGGGTACATTTTTCCTCCATTTTCGCAGGATTGAATAAAACGTTATTTCGTTCATTCTGTTGTCGGTAATAACTGGTATTCTAAACAGGACTTTTGAAAATGCTTTCAAATTAATGCTTGTGAGGCGAAATTTCGAGATTTTACAGACGACAATATTTGCATAAGAGAATTGGAACTGAAATCCCGCAGAGGACATCGCAGACATCGTATTATAAAAATTGATTTGAGGAATTAACCTGTCACAAAATCAAAATTTATTAGAAAGTATTATGAATATTGAGATAGTTTTTTTAATGAACTGGTTTTTTAAATTTCAAATAAAATGCGGATATTGCGCGCGCAATAAATATACGATTCTTCTAGAAAAGCAAACTCGTATTTAAGTTCACATTTGCATTTGAACGGCTTCATCAAACATACATTAGTAATTAAGAGTACTTTTTGCAGCATAAATATGACATCATTTCGGCATTTTCGAGAAAATTAACATTATTGTGTATCTTAAAAGTGGATAAATCATATGAAATACACCAGTTTTTTTTTTTCAACGTGACATAAGGCAGATGAAAAAAGGCAGTAACTATGGTTTCAAGCAAGAGAAAACCTGCATGTTTAAAATGGTTTCATTGTAATTTGTGTGAATATCGACATAGTTTGGTACCGCTTTGATTGTGCGGTTTTCATTTTCATGCCACCAACTCAAGAAATTGAAGTAATTGACCATACGATATCAGAATGTAATTGTAATTTAAATAGTCAATGTATGGTAACACTAAACCAATAAAATATGCAGACAATCAATAAGTGAAATTTGCAAATATATATCACAATTGAATGCTCGCTGTCTAACTTAGACACTTGCCAATAATTTACGGCTGTTACTTTAAAAAGCATCTAGTATGCTATTCTACAAATAGTGTTGTTGTTTAAAATTCAAACGTTTTTAACCCTTTGCATGCTGGGAAATGTGTCGTCTGCTAAAATGTCGTCTGCTGTATTTCTAAAATTAGCATTTTCTTCGATTTTTTTCAAAGAATACTATCAGAATAGCAAACAGTTTGGATCCTGATGAGACGCCACGTTTTGTGGCGTCTCATCTGGATCCAAACTGTTTGCAAAGGCCTTCAAAATTCGGTTCCAGCACTGAAAGAGTTAAATATTAAAACTTCATCATAAACAGCTATAAATGTCGGAATTATCGACTTTTGAACATCTTCCAGATGACGTTCTTTAACCCATTCATGCCTAGCGTCCTGAAAAAAAGGACATTGCAAACAGCGTAGACCCAGATGAGACGCCGCATCATGCGGCGTCTCATCTGGGTCTGCGCTGTTTGCTGAAAGGAAATTCAGTAAGTATTATTCTAAATATAGAAATTAATATACTAGACATCCCTAATTTTGGAAATAAATTGATCCAATTTAGAAGGATGGGAGAGTCCACTAGGCATAAATGGGTTAACATGAATAGCATGATACAAATATCTGAGACAGTCAAACAGATGTTTCATCTTGACAGAAATAATGGAAGCTAGTACATGCGCTAGCGAGGGTAAATCTTTTAATTATATATTAAAATGTACATGTGATACAAAATATCTCTTAAAGGGGCCTTTTCACAGATTTTGGCATTTTTTAACTTATTCATTAAATGCAGATGTTTCATCTTGACAGAAATAATGGAAGCTAGTACATGCGCTAGCTAGGGTAAATCTTTTAATTATATATTAAAATGTACATGTGATACATAATATCTCTTAAATTGCTTACGCGATAATGATTTTGTATTTGAGACGTGAGTATGTTCGCCCATACATACAATTGGCATATTTTAAAGGGAAGTAACGACATTGAACTTCACTTCATTACAAGTCCTGTATGCAATAATACTTTATCGAAGCATAACAAATTTTTTTCTCGCATATATTTAATATATATAATGCTAACTTTTAACATCCTCAGAAAACGTAGGTATCGACACGCACTAATAATATTGAATACGGTTATAATAAGCATTTGATCGAATAAATATACCAGTTAATCAATAAAATATGCAAAATCAATTAAAAATAATAATTTCTTGGCTTTTAACTTCGATTTCCCTTATGAAAACTTGACTTATGCTTCCACGCAAACAATATACAGGAGAAATTTTTTTTGCTTTTTTCGGAACTGACGAAAAACAGTGTTTCGTCTGGCTGGCTTTTAGTCACCACTTACATAAACACCCAGAAAGATCGGAATTAACGACCTCGTTATATCTTTAAAGTGATGTACACTCTGTCCGGATAGCATAATTATAAATAAATTTTCTGAGACATCCATAAAGACGATATCTTCAGAAAAAGTGCGCAAGTGCAAGATCGTGTAAATGTTCTTGGCTTTCTACTGAAGTTTACGAGCAGGTTTGTGATACATAAATTATCTTAACCCATTTATGCATAGCGTCTAGAAAAAAATGCTTTGGCAAACAGCGTAGACTCAGATGAGACGCCGCATGACGCGGCGTCTCATCAGGGTCTGCGCTGTTTGCTTACAGGAATTTCTGTAAGAAATATTCTAAATATAGAAATAAATATACTAATCATCCCTAATTTTGGAAATAAATTGATCCAATTTAGAAGGATGGGAGAGTCCACTAGGCATAAATGGGTTAAACAATAAAGAGTCTGCGTGTTTGTTGTATCGTCCACTGAAAAAAAAAGCTATGAAAACTATGCAATCGGACTATACAATTCTATACAGTCGTATGAAACGTTAGAGCGCTGCATGTTTTTATGTCAACATAAAGTAATAATATAGTAATTATCTGCAACTTATATTCACACATGATGTTATCAACAAATTTAAATCGTTGAAACTAAACTGGTTTGGTTATTGATATTAATAATCTAATAGAAGTTTTAAGTATATTTTTTCTTCATGTGAGCTTTCATTATAAAGTTCCATTTATGATTTCAACAGAAATACAAAAAAAGCAATGAATCAGACATTGTGATGTATGTAATATCCGGTTTTCTGAACAAGTAATTTGCGAATTCTTTCAAAATGATCCTGGTGACGACATTGCGAGATTGTTAAGTCAGCGATATTGGCAGAAGACAATTGGAACTGAAATGCTGCAGACGATGTTGCAGACATCATATCATTTGCATTGCCAATATTGATTAACCTGTCAGAAAATGTTAATTTATAAGAAAATAATAAGTATGGATTTCAAAAGAATCTTAAAGTGTACTTAAAATGTATCTTTCTAATAGCTTTGCGAATATAACACACTTATAAAGTAAAACTAAACGACAAGGAAGCACGTATTGAAGTGCACATTTGCATTTTGAACGGCTGTGTTAAGGAAACATGCATTTCATTATTATCATTATTAAGAGAATGTTTTCAAAACACAACAATGCAATGTTATCTCGCCATTTGCATACAAATGAAACGTATTTGTGTCTGAAATATAAAAAAACAAAAACATATATACTATCTGTTTTTAGCATGACTATAAAAGTTACCAAAAAATAATAACTTGGGTGTTACGTTTAGACAAAACCTACATGTTTATAAATGGTCTTATTTATTATGCTCAAACCCACATTGCGTGGAAACACAATATGGATTCGTGTTTTCCAATTTTTATTACACATACCCATACAAATATATACAGTCATATTAACGCTCGGTAAGATTTGATTGACATTCGCAATATATGTCTTGCTGTTAGTTTACCGGTATAAAAGCGTTCAATCGGCAAGCAAAGGAGAAATGTTACATATTTTATTTTAATTTGAGTATTTTTGGAATATTCCAACTGACACCACATCAGAAATATTCTGACATTCTCGGAACTGTGAACAGTCGTATTAACAGTAATAAACATCGTCATTTACGATCTCGTAAAATCTCGAGAGTGATGGACGCTTATTGCTGAATTACGTGATCTAGATGAATGTCAGAGGCAGAGATATAGACCTCCAATCTTGACAGAACGTGTGTAATCAGGAATACATCCTATTTCAAGAAAACATTTTGCAGTACATATCAAAACGTATATATGATTCGAAAAATAAGTTTACAAAATCGTAAGCGATTATGATTGTGTCTTTGATGTTTATTGTGCTTCACTTGAGTGTAAAGCAGCTTTAGTATTGAACTCTGAAAAGCGTTCAATCTTTCTGTGTCGGCTAATGTATGCTGCAGCGTCGTTTTCTTCTGTCCCTCGCTCCTCTCCCTTCTTATCCTTATCCTCATCATTTCATCATCATCGTCGTCGTCGTCATCATCATTACCATCCGCAGCAGTGTCATTATCATCGTTAACAACAACATTAAATGTATACTTACCATATTTTCATGATCATTATCACCTAATAAATCCATTTTGTCAGCATCTTTTTCTAAATCACGATCTTTGTAAATAAATAAGAGATGTTTGATTCTGATAACGACAGTTGTGTTTGAAATTAATCTCTTATTTAAAATTCTACGATGCTGAATTACATTTTGGTCCGGACACGCATTATGGCTTTAATATTTGATTTTACCTCTTACTTTAAAGGGTGACATTTACTTTTGGCCCAGATACATACGTAGGTATCCAATGACAGTGTTAGCCCCAATCATTGACGGTGGACGCAAAGAAAATAAAGGAAATATTTTTTCATTGGTTCCATATGTTGATTCTAAAATTGTTATGAGAACTGAATTTCCATTATCTCCGAAGATGTTATGCTAATCTTAGCTTAACGAAATTGTTTAATTTATATGTACACACCTAAACCATCAATTTCTGCATGAACTATACAAATCGTTAAAACCATTCACGAATCACGCATAGAACTATTATATTTTGCGTTCTTTTTTCGACCCGAATGGAAAGTGCTACTGCAATACGTTTAAATGCAGTCTGACAAAAACTGGAAATGTCAGTGGTTTATTGATAAAGTCACCGTGTTTACCGTCGCATTATTGTTGTGTTGGACAACATTACAGACAGCCAATAACCGGTTGTCATACTGCTTTACGATTCTGATTGGATTCCCGATTAAAATGACAGTAGCAGACATACAGATAATGGAAGACATTTAAATATGTAGTTCTGTCGATACTTCAGTTGACAATAATTTGTGTCGCGTTCTGAGAAAACTGGGCATAATGCCTGTGCGTAAAGTGACGTCCCAGATTAGCCTGTGCAGTCCGCACAGGCTAATCAGGGACGACACTTTCCGCCTAAACAAAATTTTCAGTAAGAAGGGACTTCCTTCAAACGAAAAACACAATAAAAGCGGAAAGTGTCGTCCCTGATTAGCCTGTCCGAACTGCACAGGCTAATCTGGGACGACACTTTACGCACATGCATTATGCCCAGTTTTCTCAGAACGCGACAAATTTGAAGTTTAACGTTCAATTTTACATAGCTTACTGCATGTGTATACGCGTCTTTACGTTCAGTCCTCATGCGATGTTTAAAGGGGCCTTTTCACGTTTTGGTAAATTGACAAATTTGAAAAAGTTGTTTCAGATTCGCAAATTTTCTTTGTAGTTATGATATTTGTGAGGAAACAGTAATACTTAATATTTACAATGCTCTAAATAACCATTATATTCATATTTTCACATTTTCACGTTTAAAACCTGAAAAATTATAAAGCGTTGCAACGCGAAGCGATTGAATAATTTGGAGAGTTCTGTTGTTGTCGTTATATTTTGGGATACTACGAGAATTGCTTACATAGAATATAAAATACATCACCTATTGTATGAGCACGGATGACCAAGTGGTCTAAGCGATAGACTTTTACTCCAGGGGTCAGTGGCTCGAGCCCAGTTTAGGTTTACTTTTTTTCTTTCTTTAATTTTATTCTTGTTTTTTTTTTACTGGAGCTGTTAAGATCCAATGTTTATATTTATCAATATAATGAATTCAATGACAAACTTCAATACATGCCAAAATCTGTGAAAATGCCCCTTTAAGAGTTACATTGTAGTGTTTAAGACATTCGGGGTAGATGTGCAAATATAATTAAATGGCGCATTTCAAGCTTGTCAACATTAAGTCCAGGAGCATGATGAACTTTAGATTAACATTGAAATCGAATCCTAGAAACATAGGAACGTTTAGATTGTATTGATTTCAACGATATTTGTTATTCTGATCTATATGATAATTTTGAATACACAGCAAGCATCGTGTACTTTTCAGCTGCCTGTAAAGTATTTATCCCGCTTCAGTCTATCTAGATGGGAGCGCCAAAAACTGACCAATGAAATTCAAGATAAAGGTCAGATCGCTTTAGATTTGATACCCTTAATATCGTTTTGTTACCCACACGATCGCCCGCCATCAGAAAAACCAATAAAGTGATCAAAAGACATTAACGGAAGTCCTATATCTCCCATATAGCCCTTTCCATTTTATAAATCAAAAGAAAGTTCGGCATCTTAATTGACTTTATTCAGGAGCACATGCTAGTATGTTAATGAGGTTGGTGTATAATGAGAGGCCCTCGATGACCCCGGTTGATCTTGACCGGAAGTTGAAATGACCTCCACGCGGTGCGGTCTGCTTAGTTAAATAGATTCACACCTGTTGTAAAAAGGTTTCTTGTGGGTACCAGTAAATAGCATCGTTAGTATTTGGACACGCTTCACCAAAACCTGGATAGTGTTGTTGTCTGCGAAAAAAACGAGAAATAGTATAACCCTTTGCATGCTGGGAAATTTGTCGTATGCCAAAATGTCGTCTGCTGAATTTCTAAAATTAGCATTTTCTTCTATTTATTTTCAAAGAATATTATCAGAATAGCAAACAGTTTGGATATCCTGATGAGACGCCACGTTTTGTGACGTCTCATCTGGATCCAAACTGTTTGCAAAGGCCTTCAAAATTCGGTTCCCGCACTGAAAGGGTTAAATGATAAGATAGATTTTCTTATAATTTTGATACAATTATTTCCGTATTCTTACGATATCAGCCATTTACGTTTATTTTGATTACATTATATTCATAGTGTCTATGAATAATAATTCTTAAAAAAATTAACACCATTTTCCTTTATAATAACTCTTTCTTTTATAAAGAAATATATATGTTTTGTGTTCCCTCGTTTCGCAAGATTGAATAACGTTGATCTATCCTTTGTTGCTGTAACATAATGTATCGAATTGAATAACAAGTTATGTATATTGCTGGAGCAATAGATTCGTTTTGAGAGTTCTACTTAGATATTTACATACTTATGGTGTCCAAGATATGCAATTCGACTCGAAGGGACATATTCAAGATTTGTATTTAATATATGAATGCACCATGTTGTAGTCGTGGCTGTTAAGTTAAAACAAACGAATACATTCCGCCCAATGACGCCAGCTGACTGTGTTAATAGACTTATTAAATTGACCGTTTAACGGATGACGAATTTGAGCTCAGATTACTTTTATTACCGGTAATTGCGAAAAATTACGTTTAAAGTGTATGCATTAATTAATTTTATGCGAATTTCAATGTATATACCTTCCAAATTGAGTCTGGAATCAATAACCTGTGACACATGGTACAATATCTTTAATTGCTATTGTTATAATAGTTTTGCGGTGTATGGTTACAATGTTCACACAACATTTATAGAAAAACAACAGAAAAATACGACAAGAAATGTAATGATTGACAGTGAAATATTTGTAAAGACGATACTGACGCTGTGTTCACAAAAATGTATGTGGTATGAAAATGCATGCATTTGAATAATTGCCATTTTTACCCAGAGCTTCGCATCGCTATATCATGTTGATCATGTCTATCAAAACTGTCTTTTGTGCATGACAGGAAGTATTTAAATAGCGATATCTGTAAACAAGTGTCCAAATCATTATAATTGAAGTTTAGAATCAACACGACGTCCAGAGCTGTTGACATGTTTTGATTAATGCGTTTAATACTAGGATGAATCATGATCATATTTAATATCTATTTACTGTTAAAACATGGCGATGGAATGCGTGTCTGAAATCCAATACAAAAGCAGCCAAACAGGAGGTTGTCAGCACTGTCATTGAAACTCATCACAAACGAATTAAGAATAATAGCTGTCTTCAGTAGAACTTGTTAATAGGCGGCGCAAATCGCCAATTATATCTGGCAATTTTGTCAATTATGACAATATGCCGTATGTAAAATAAGGTCTGATATTAAGCGAAATATCTTTCGAAACTGCATTGTATTTTAAATATGCTGTAAAAATCAGAATGGAAGAATTGTGCGATGGTCTTGAAGTATTTTGCTGTCACTGATACCGATCTATGTTTTCTTATCCTACTGTTTTAATAGTACAGAATTGCAATATATTTTACGATTAAGAACCATTGGGAAATAATCGACAAATACAGTAAAAACATCGAAACAACTCTCACAACACATGGTCAAAAGAATAATAAAATCTGACATACAGATAGTATGTTTGAGCAATAAAGGACAAAACTGAAAGCAAAAAGTATGATTATGAGTTAAATGGGAAAATAAGTATCCAGCTTTTAGTCACATGTATATGTGGAAAAAAAGAAGAAATCTACGTAACATTAGTAGAAATATTTGAAATTGAAAACACTTCGGCCGATAAGTAACACTTTAACAGATTTAAGAGTCAACACTTAAATAAAAATAACCTAAGGACAATCAAAGACAATGGGCGATTCTTGCGACTGTTTTAATCGACCGTATTGTTTAATTACAAATTTTAACGGGAAAGCAAACATAATTGGGGCGAGGTCATGGAAAGTTCAAAAGCGAATTCGGAACGAATGAAAGTGATTGGTGCGTGCTTGAAATACTGAGTAAATATGTAAATGTCTATCCCAAAGTCTATAGCATCAGTGTTGTAAAAGCTTATTTTTATCTCTTAAAGAAATCGATCCCCCGTGTGAATTATTACAATCCTGAAAATAAGCACATATTTTATTCATTTCATAAACAAAAAAGACAATAACAATGTGTAAAGACAAACAATCTGTGGGTTCAATGGAGACGCAGCTCAATGAGGCACCGCCATGCACATAATCATGTCATACTTCATTCTTAGTATGGCTTACTAAATGGTGAACTAAAATAAACGTGTATAACTATACTCAATTAGCATTGATTGTACTATTGATAGAGATATGGTTTCTCATCGCATGACAAAATGGAGCATAACGTTCGTATATTCATTTAATGCGCGTATTACATATGCATCCCAATATGAAAAATAATAGACACATCCGTAAGTAACTCATTTGCTTACTAGTATATGTGATTTCTATGGTTGCTATGTCAAAATATTATACCATCTTTTTCGCTCAAGATAGATTTGCAATACACACTTAATGGAAGACGCTGTCAGTATTAAAATATAATCCGTCGTGTTTCTACTCCACCCACTCATTTTCATATCAGCTCCACCCACTTCGTGCGAAAAGAATAATCAGCATTTAATGGTAACGATAACGATCTGTTTTGAGAAATAATTTGACACTTTCTATTCCAATTTGTTTTTATCCGAAAGATGAGACAGAAGTCATAAAATAGCGATAAAATACCGATTTCTGGAATGAATTTTGAATCATGATTGTCCATCACGGATGAAAAAGTTTATTGCATTTCTGTATAATTGTGGGTGGACGGGTTTCCAATCGTTTTGGCGTTAAAATTTGACACAGTCCATGTCAATGAGATTGTCACCTGTCGCTGACTATTGGGTCGCTCAACGTAATGATGTCACTGGTTTATAAACCGGAAGTTTGATCATTTTAAGTCAACTCATTTGAAAATGAATGGCAAAAGACAGATTTAAAAGGACCTTTTCACAGATTGTGTTATGTATTGAAGTTTGTCATAAATGCTTTATATTGATAAATGTAAACATTGAAACTAAAAAGATCCAGTAAAAAAAATAAAATAGATAAAAAAAGTAATCCTCAACTGGGCTCGAA